>NW_006921942.1:927585-928877 GCF_000298275.1 Orycteropus afer afer | reverse complement strand
TATGGAAAGTGAATTTGCTCTGTAAACTTTCACCCAAATCACAATAAAAAAAAAAAAATCTGCCACTGAACCACCAAAAAATAAACAAATGAAACCAACCTGACTGCCATCAAGTCAGTTTCAACTCATCATGACCCCCATTGGATTTCCAAGGCTGTAAATCTTTACAGAAGCAAACACTTCATCTTTCTTCTGCAGAGTGGCTAGTAGGTTCAGCCCACCAACTTTCTGGTTAGCAGTCAAATGCCTTAACCACTACATCACGAGACCTCTTTAAGTAACCACTGCCCCTTTAAGTAACTTAGCAAATCACTATACTTCTACCCCAAGTGCCTAGCACTCAACCCACTCCACTAAAAAATCACCAGTGAAAGGGGCAAGCAACTGTCCACTTTCAGCCAGAGCTATGATTTCTTGCTGTCAAACAGGATCCCTAGTTGGCTGCTGGTGTTTCGGCCATTTCACAAGTGGGTATCAAATAGGATTTGCACTGGTGGTCTTAGAAGGTGATGAAGCTCTCAGACAAGTAAGCACTGGGCTAAAGCAGTGGAGCAGCAGAAGAGAGGCTCCCATAAACAATCCTGGGAAGGCAGCAATATTCCCAGGATAGTGGGCTGATTTCTAAATGGCAGAGTAAAGCTTCCTTTAGTGATAGGACCCATAGCCATTTGCCTTAGTCATTGGGCCTCCAGTGTGATGACCATGAGGTCACAGTCAACTAAACCCAAGTGGTTCTAGCTCTAGGTGGATGAAAAGAAATGTGCCCTCTTTCTCCTTGGCAGACTTTTGTCTGATAAGTACTTCAAACTCAACCATCTAAAACTGACATTGTTATCCCCCAAAATCTTTTTCGGCAGGGTACCCTATCTTAGTGAATAGTACTATTATCTATCAGATGCCCAGATCTAAAACATGAATCATCCTTCACTCCTGCCTCCACTCCCTATAGTTAATCTATCTCCAAGTCTATTATTGATTTCTCCTTTACAGTAATTTCTTTAGTAAAACATTCATTCATTTCCTAATCGTTCTTTGTCTCCCCTATGAGAATATAAGCCTGTGAGGGCAGAAATTTTATCTGTCCGTTCATTGCTTTATCATCAGAGTCTAGAACCATGTCAGGTATTTAGCAGCAACTTAATAATACTAGCTAAATGAATGAACAATTGCATTATTCAGGTTAATATCTAAATGCTTTATTATGGCATAAGCCCCATGTTGTTGTTGTTAAGTGCCATCGAGTCGTTTCCGACTCATCGCGACCCCATGCACAGCAGAACGAAACATTGCCC
>NW_006921942.1:900744-922965 GCF_000298275.1 Orycteropus afer afer | reverse complement strand
ATGGAGGGATGGACACTGGGAAGAGGTAACTATGGGGAGGAAGTGGGAGGGGAGCTGTTGCATTGTGGTAAACTGTGGTCAATGTCATGAGACAAAGTACATGTGAATCGCTGTATGGAAAGTGAATTTGCTCTGCAAACCTTCACCCAAATCACACACACATACACACACACACAAGAATACACAGAGTCATTGTACCAAAAGAATTGGTCAACATTCAACTATTTCAAGAGTAGCACATGATCAAGAATGGTACTTAAGGAATAAGCCCCAGCTGAACTGAAGGGGTTGGTAAAAAACAAATCTCCAGGAATCAATGGAATACCCATTGAAATGGTTCAACAAATGGATGCAGCACTGAAAGTGGTCACTCATTTATGTCAGGAAATTTGGAAGACAGCTACCTGGCCAACCAACTGGAAGAGACCCATATTTGTACCTATTCCAAAGAAAGGTGATCCAACAGAAATAGGAAATTATCAAACAATGTCATAAATATCACACAGAAGAAAAATTTTGCTGAAGATAATTTAAAAATGGCTGCAACAGTATATTGTCAGTATACTGCCAGAAATTCAACTTGGATTCAGAAGAGGGTGTAAAACAAGGGATATCATTGCTGATGTCAGATGGATCTTGGCTGAAAGCAAAGAATACCAGAAAGATGTTTACCTGTGTCTTATTGACTATGCAAAAGCATTCAACTGTGTGAATCATAACAAATTATGGATAACATTGCAAAGTATTGGAATTCCAGAATACCTAATTGTGCTCACGAGGAGCCTGTACATAGTCCAAGAGGCCTGTTTGAACAGAACAAGGGAATACTGCATTATTTAAAATCAGGAAAGGTGTGTGTCAGGGTTATATCCTTTCACCATACTTACTCAATTTGTATGCTGAGCAAATAATCCAAGAAGCTGGACTATATGAAGAAGAACAGGGCATCAACATTGGAGGAAGACTCATTAACAAACTGCAGTATGCAGATGACACAACCTTGCTTGTTGAAAGTGAAGAAGACTTGAAGCCCTTACTGATGAAGATCAGAGAGTACAGCGTTAGGCATGGATTACACCTAAACACAGAGAAAACAAAAATCCTCAAAACTGGACCAATAAGCAACATTATGATAAATGGAGAAAAGATTGAAGTTGTCAAGGATTTCATTTTACTTGGCTTCACAATCAATGCCTGTGGAAGTAGCAGTCAAGAAATTAAACTATGTATTACATGGGCAAATCAGCAGTGTCTAAGAGCAAAGGTGTCACTGTGAAGACTAAGGTGCACTTGACCCAAGCCATGGTATTTTCAATAGCCTCATATCCATGTGAGAGCTCAACAATGAATAAGGAAGACCACAGAAGAATTGATGCATTTGAATTGTGGTGTTGGTGAGGAATATTGAATGCACTGTGGACTGCTAGAAGAACAAATAAATTTGCCTTGGAGGAACTACAGGTGGAATGATCCTTATAAATGAGAATGGCCAGACTTTGTCTCTTGTACTTTGGTCACATTGTCAGAAGGGATCAATCCCTGGAGAAGGACATTATGCTGTATGAAGTAGAGGATCAGTGGAAAAGGGAAAGGCCCTCAATGACATGGATTGACCCAGTGGCTGCAACCATGGGCTTAAGCATAGTAAGGACTGTGAGAATGGCACATGACCAGGGAGTGTGTTCTTCTATTATACATAGGGTCACTATGAGCAAGAGCTGACTCAATGGCACCTAAGAACAATACAATTATACTGTTATTAATATCATCACTATTAACAAGTACCAGTACTGTGCTCTTATTATCATCTCATTCTACCCATACAACCACCTGGCAAAGCAGATATTATCTCTGTTCATCATATTACAAATAAAATACCTCTCAACTTCACTTCTGCCTCCAGTTACCATCCTATATTTCTGTTCCCCTTTCTACCTGGAGCTGTCTGATTTGGACTGTAGCTCATTACCTTGTTCTTCTCAGAGTTATCAACTGCATACTCATCTACCCAGTGTCTGAAAGTTGGAGCATTACATAGCTGTCCTTGGATATCTTTTCCTCTTGCTCCTCTCATGATCTCATCCAGTTTCATGGCTTTAAATTCCATCTATACATCCCTAGCCCAGATGTGTCCTCTTAACTTGATTTGTTTATTTAATTTCCCCTTAGATGTCTAAAACCAAAAACCCCACTGCCATCAATTCCATTCTGACTCAGAGACTCCCATAGGTTTCCAAGGCTGTAAATCTTTATGGAAGCAGATTACCTTGTCTTTCTTCCATGGAGTGGCTGGTGGATTAGAACCACTAATGTCTGCTAACATTGGGTTAGCAGCTCAATGTGTTATCCACACCACTAGAGTTCCTAGATGTATGATAAACTCATTGCTGTCAAGTCGCTTCTGACTCATAGTGACCCCTCCTTGGGTTTCCAAGGCGGTCTCTCTACAGAAGTAGATTGCTCAGTCTTCTGAGGAGTGAGTGGCTCATGGGTTTGAACTGCCAGCCTTCTGGTTAGCAGTCAAATGTCTTAGGCACTACACCACTGGAGCTCCCAGATGTCTGATAGGCATCTCAAATTTAACATGCCTAAAACTGAATTCCTGATCCACCTCCCGCCCCCCCCAAAAAAAAATGCCCCTCCTTGGTGCCCACTACCAATTGGAAAGGGAGCTACTTGGAAAGGGAGATCCTGGTTAGAATGGGAAGAAAAATGTGGAATAAAATTCAAAAGCACAAAAATGACCAGAATTACTGGGTGGATAGAGACTGGTGTAACCTCTGAGACTATGGCCCTGGGTTATCCTTCAGGCCTAGAAATGGACTCACTTCCATGGATTGGCTCTCAGCCCAAAAAGAGAAAGATGTACATGTTCTACAATAGTAGAACACCTACCGCAGGGGGCTGCACCCACCTACCTAGGGAGATGCATCCCTTAGATCAATCAGCCACGAGACATCAGAAGGGCAACATTCACATAGAGGGAAAGGTGGACAGACAGGAATGCATAGATAAGAAGGGCACAGCGAAGGGGAAGTCACAAGGAGGAGAGGGGAAGAGAGTTGTTTATGGCTGGGGATGATAATCAGGGAGTGAAATCAAATGTGCATGAACTGGTTGAATGTAAAACAAATCTGCTTTGTAAATGTGCATCCAAAGCACATTAAAAAATAATAATAATAACCCTCCTCCTGCAGTCCCTTTTCACTTACTGGCAGCTCCATCCTTCCAGTAACTTAAGCCAAATACCCTGGAGTCATCTCTCTCTCTCTCTCTCTCCTTTTTTTTTTTTTTTTTACTTTTATTGTGGTGAAAACATACACAAGAAGACATTTGCCAACATAACTTCCACATTTACAGCTCAGGGACATTGATAACATTTTTCATGTTGTGCCACCATTATTGCTATCCTTTTCCAAAATATTCTACCACCTATTAGCATAAACTCAATGCCTTGCACCCCCAACAAAAGCTTCTCCTTTCTCCCAGCCTCCTATCCCTGGTAACCACTAATAATCTTTGGTGTAAAAAAAAAAAAAAAACAAAAAAAACTTTGAGTTTTGTTCCACATTGTTCTCCCCTCTATCCAGGATCTCCTACATAGATCCACCTCTGAGCGGTTGACAGTGGTAGCCAGGCACCATCTAGTTCTTTTGGTCTCATAGTCATATAGACTGAGGATCACATGGTGTACCAGTCACTTGGACTAATTGTTTACATGTGTCTTGGGTTTTCTTCAGTCTTCTTTGCTCTGGACGAGGAGAGACCCATTGTTGCATCTAGACGGCTACTTGCAAGCTTTTAAGATCCCAGTCTCTTGACAAAGTAGAATGTGGAACAATGTTTTTGTAGAGTATGTTATGCCAATTGAGCTTGATGTCCCCTGCAACTATGGTCCCAAGCCCACAGGTCCAACTACTCGCTCCCTCTGGGTAACTGGCTGAGGTTTCACATTTAAGTCTTTGATCTACCTGGGGTTAGTTTTTGTGTATAGTGTGAGGTATGGATCTTGTTTCAGTTTTCTGCAAATGGATATCCAGTTTTGCCAGCACCATTTGTGAAAGAGACCATATCTTCCCCATTGAATGGATTTTGGCTCCTTGTCAAAGATCAATTGACCACAGGTTGATGGATCTATTTCTGGGTTCTCAATTCTGTTCCACTGGTCTATGTATGTGTTGTTGTACCAAAACCAGGCCGTTTTGATAATTGTGGATGTACAGCAGATTTTGAGATCTGGGAGTGTGAGACCTCCTACTTTGTTCTTCTTCAATAGTGCTTTGCTTATTCTTGGAGTCATCTTTCATGTCATTTTTTATCACACCCCACATCTGAGCCATCAGCAAATCCTGTTGGCTCAACCTTCAAACCTCACTTTATAGGCCTTCCAGAATCCAGGCACTTCCCGCCACTTTGCCTATTAACTCTCCATTAGTATCATTTTTTAATTGTGGTTTGGGTGAAAGTTTACAGAGCAAATTAATTTTTCATTCCGTATTTTGTACATATGCTAAAGGGGCAAGGACACCACATCTCCCGACCTCCTCTAACTGCACAAGAGGAAGACAGAATCACCATCAGTAGCCCAAGGCCTGTTCCTGCGAGGCCAGACATGCTGCCTCCCTCCAGCCCTTTCACCAACCCTGACACCAACTGTTCCTCTCGAAGCACTCACCACCTTTCTGCTGGGTTCAATAATTCACTGCAGTGGCCACACAGAACTCACAGATTATGGGGTTTATTAGGGAAGCACCAGGCTACAATTCAAGCTCAGTCTCTCTCAGCTTGCCATCTCTCAGCCAACAGTCTTTTCAGCCACTCTCCCAGCAATGCATGTCTCTCTCAGCAATGTGTCTCTCTTTCTCAGCAGCAGGTGTCTCTCAGGAGTATGTTTCTTCTCAGCAGCACGTCTTTCTCAGCCAGCACTCAGAAGGACCTCTTCTGCCTCTAGGAGGCCTCCTTTTGAGCCTGGCAGAGTGGCCAAACTAACCAGTCATAACATCAGAATTCTAAGCAGCTGAGAGTACACTGCTCCATGCCACTCCCAACAGAAATATCCCAGATGGATAACTTTTACAAGTTATCAGGAGCTCCTCAGTTGCTCACAGCAAATTCCACCATGGAGTTTACAAAGACTTATGGTTAGAAAAGCTATACCAGGTAATTTACTACACCGCAACATATTTTGCTTCATAACATTAGTTGCAATTCCCTCAATGTAACAGGGCTCTTCCCACTTCCTCCTTCCATTTCCATTCATCCCTTCCCATTCCTTCCTGCCCTCTGAGCTTTGTTTTGGGGGAAAATGCTACCTTTTTTTCCCCTTCAACAAATGCTGCCCTTTTTTTCCCATATGGTTAATTGTTCTGAGGAGAATGTTTCTCATGAGTGCTACTGTTCAATTTATAGGCCTGTTGTTTGGCTGCAAGGTGATCCGCAGGGGTTCAGTTTCATGTTTGAAGTGTTTGTAAGGGCTACAGTCTCAGAGGTTCCACCAGTCTCTATCAGACAAGTAAGTCTGATTTTTTTTTTTTTTTTTGGATGATTTTGAATTTTGTTCTACATTTTTTCCCCATTCTGTCCAGGACCTTCTGTGGCCCCAATCAGAGCGTTCAATAGTGGTAAAGCAAAAACATAACACACTGCCATTGAGTCGGACCTGACTCATAGCAACGCCTCCTTGGGTTTCCAAGGCAGTACCACTATGGAAGTAGATTGCCCAACCTTCCTTCCAAGGAGTGGCTGGTGGGTTTGAACTGCCAGCCTTCTGGTTAGCAGTCAAATACCAACCATTCCTCCTGCAGCACTCACCACCTTTCTGCTGGGTTCGATAATTCACTATAGTGAATTAAAGGAATGGTTGGTGTAGTTAGGCACTACACCACCAGAGCTCCCGCAATAGTGGTAGCAAGGCCCATGTAATTCTTCTGGTCTGAGGGTAGTGAAGGCTGTGGTTCATATGGTCTACTAGTCCTCTGGACTAATTGTTTCCTTGAGTCTTTGATTTTCCTCACTCTTCTTTCCTCCAGATGGGGAGAGACCAATAGTTGCATCTTAGATGGCCCCTCATGAGCTTTTAAAACCCCAGTTGCTATTTACCAATAAATACTGTTATTTCTTAACCAGAATAGAGTGAGAGTCTCTCAACTGGTTCCCAGCTTCCAACTTTGCCCCTTAACAAAGCAGCCAGCATGATCCTGCCAAAATTTAAATCAGATTATGTCACTCATTGGCCTAAAACCTTCCAATGGCTTCTCACCCTCAAGTAAAAGTCTGAGTTCTCACAATGGCCTACAAGACCCTGTACAGTCTTCCCCACCCCTATCCCTGTGATGTTATCTCCCTCCTAGTATATCCTGCTCTAGTCACTTTGTCTTCTGGTGTTTCTCAAACACATTAAGCTCACTTCCACTTTAAGCCTTTACACCTGTTGTGCCCTCTTTATATGGTGCTCTTCTCCCAAATACCTGCCTAGATCACTCGCTTGCTTCCTTCAGGTCTTTGTGCAAATAACAATTTTCTGTGATGATTTTTCATACTCGCCACATTTAAAATTGTAACACTCCCCTCTCCCCAAAAAGACCACCTCAACTCCTTTTTCTCCAAAATATGTATCACCATTTAATATCTAGTTTACATATTTTGATTTTCTGTCTTCCACACGAGACGGAGGATTTTCTGTTTTTTGTCTACTAGAACAGAGATTGGCATAGAGGGGAAATGGCAGTCCTTACTAAATAACTGATGGGAAAATGTAGAACCAGCCAAGTTACCCAAGGTCTTACGAAGTGGTCTACTGGATCCTACCTAGAGCCCCAGCTCATAACCCTTAAGTTTTATCTTACCTTTTTTTCTACCATCATCCATGGAGCCTGAAGGGAGCTGAAAGGCAAGAGGATGTTATCTGATATGTGGGACTTCATCTTGCTCACTGGGTGTGGGCAGTCTTGGCTTCAGTTGTTAGACACATGGGTATCTTTTTGCTGTGGATTGAAGTGTGTGCCCCCAAAACATGCTATCAGTCCTAACTCTATACCTGGGGGTGTAATCCCATTTGGGAGTAGGTTTTTTTTTTTTTAATGTTAATAAGGCCATATCAGCATAGATGCATATTAAGCCAACCACTGTTGAGATATAAAAGGAACAAATGAGGCACAAAAAGCAGCATAGATGAGGGAAGACAGACAGCATGCCACATGAAGGTCAGCAGGAACAAATGCTAAAAAGAGGTGAGGACTTTCCTCAGAGCCAACAGAGGGAAAGTCCTTGCCATAGAGCCAGTGCCCTGAATTTGGACTTCCAGCCTCCTGAACTGTCAGAAAAGTTAGTTAAGGCCACCCACTTGTGGTATTTCTGTTACAGCAGCACTAGAAACTAAGACATTTCCTATCTGTCTCTGACCCAGCTACGTTTTCTTTTTCAGATTTTTTTAAATTGCGATTTGAGTGAAAGTTTACAGAGCAAATTCATTTACCATACAACAGTGCATACACATTTTCTTTCATGACATCGACTGCAGTCCCCATAATGTGACAGCTGTCTTCCCACCTCCTTCCTGTGGTTACCTTTTCCCTGCATCTTTCTTTCCTATGCATTTCTGCCCTCTGAGCTATCTCCTTGCGCAAACACTGCCCTTCTGGTCTCTTATCAACCTTCTGGTTGATTGTTCTAAGGAGTGTACGTATCTCGTGTAAATGCTCACCTTATATGCCTATTGTTCGGCTATTGTTTGGCTAGGAGCTCTGGTGGTGTAGTGCCTAAGACGTCTGACTGCTAACCAGAAGGCTGGCGGTTCAAACCCACTAGTCACTCCTCAGAAGGAGGGTTGGGCAATCTACTTCTGTAGTGATGCCGCCTCAGAAACCCAAGGAGCGGTAACTCAATGGTAGTGAGTTTGCTTTTTTTTTTTTTTTTTAACTGTTTGGCTGGAAGCTATAAGAGTGAGTTCAATTCTAGGCCCGAAGTGTGACTAGTGGTCATAGTCTTGGGGGTTTCACCAGTCTCTATCAGACAAATAAACCTGGTCTTTTTTTTCTGATTTTGAGTTTTGTTCCACATTTCCTCCTACTCTATCCAGGATCTCATGCGCTGATCACTTTCCAAGTAGTTAACAGTTGTAGCCAGGCACCATCTAGTTCTTATGGTCTCATGGTCATGTAGGCTGAGGTTCGCATGGTTGTGGCCAAACTATTTAAGAAATCCTCCTCCCCAGAAACCATCCTGGATAATAAGAGCCAAAGTTTTCCCATCCATACCATATGAAGAGGACTAAATCATGTCACAATGGATTATTTTTGCTTTCCCTCCAAACTGTTCTTAGCCTGACACACAAGTGCTTTCAACTTATTTGCTCTTATCAGTGTGATCTTAAAAGTTTTTGGACACACCTTCAAGTTCTCCATAATTTTCTTTGTATAGCACCTAGGACAGAACTTAAAGCCTTCTATTATCTTTCTGCTAATGCTCTGGTAGTGTAGTGCCTAAGGCACTTGCCTGCTAACCAGCAGGCTGGCGGTTCAAACCCACCAGCCACTCCTTGGAAGGAAGGTTGGGCAATCTATTTCCATAGTGATAGTGCCTCAGAAACCCAAGGAGGGGTCACTATGAGTCGGGTCCGACTCGAGGGCACATAACAACAACAAAATGATGATAAAATACCCAAAAAGTCAAAGCTACATAAAGTGTGTACATACAAACTGTTCAGAGTTGATGAAGATATCAAGCACAAAGGTTCCTCAGGGAGGGGAATACTACCTAAAGGACTAAGGGAAACCCTGAGCATCTAAAATGCCAGGGGCTAACTGGTACCATTGCATCAGTCTCAGAAACTGCTCCCATTCTAGCAGCTCTCACACCTCAGCAAAAGGTCCCCTCAGATAAAAGGCAGAATGGACACATGACAGAGATTCTGCCTTGGATTCAGATACCAACCCTGCTGAGGTACTGCCATTTTACCCAAGGCTTTGCCCTACTTGTTTCTACCCTTTGAATAACTGCCAAGTGACAGGGTGCATAGTGCATCTCCCTCCTCCTTGGTTGACCTTTCTTCTACTCCTCCTCTCATCAGTATCTCAGGAATCTACTGGTCTCCTTTTGGCTATCCCTATGCCTCTGCCATCTATAAACTGTGGGTGACTAGGTGAAAACAGTCACATATTAAGAAACTAATGACTGCTGCCCTGCCTAAGGAAGACCAAAGAGGCAGGCGGGGTAGACTAGGCTGGCATGAGACAAGTGGAAGTTGTGATAATGGAGAAGGAACGGGTTCAAATGAAGACTCTGAGGAAACATCAGCAAGAACTGGTGATGCTCTGGAGTTGAGCAGAAGCCACGCACTGAAGAGAACTGTAAGTAAGGTAGGGAGATCAGCCCTACCATTTCTTCACATACTAGCTCCCAGGTTCTCCATGGTAACAAAAATGCACCTAGTAACAAATGGTACATGCATGTTCTCAAATTAAAGACAAAGTACATAAATGTTCATTGGCAATTTTAATATTTCACTTGTGCAGAACTGAAATCTGTATTTAAAGGCACAGAAGGAAGGAAAGGCAGTTATCACAGCATGAACAGACAGATAAAAGTTGCTGGATAAATAAAATCATAAGACTGCTCCTTTTAGCCTTAAGGTAAAGTAAATAATGCAGTACTGGATTTTTATTTTTCATTATATTTCCATGTAAAGACATTGCTCAAATGTCAGCTGAGCAAACACCTTTATGGGCAGATACCAAGAGTGCACAGATGATCCCACTTTGGAATAAATGCCCAAAAGGTAAACATTCTCAATGAGTGGGAGGTCTAGGGACAAAGTAAGTTCTCATTTAGAGAGTGGATAGAGATTTGAAGAAATCAAACATACACCTTCTATAACTGGAAAATAAATTTTTTCTTTTGAAATTTAAAAGAGTCTGCATAACAAGCATTGTAATTTTCAAAAGCAGAATCAGGCCTGATTAACGAGTACTTATGATTTACTAATAAAAAATACAGAAATAAAAAGTAAAACTCTTCTGTCCTTGAAAGAGATAGAAAACTATATTTTTCCTATAATATCACAAGAGAATCATCAGTATTTCATCTTTACGTCTCTTAAAATGGCATTTCTTCTCTCCATGTTCTGCCACTTTTAAAATAGCAAAACCTGTTCAGTATGGCAATTTCTGCTAAGTGAAAGGATGTACAATTTATTAAATAAGAGTATGAATGAGAAAAAGCTGAATGTTTTGAAAAATATTTGTTTCCCTAATGGGATAATACCCATCAAGTGGAAAGATTGAGGTTTTTTAAAACAATAACAACAACAAAAAGAAACAATGACTTAAAACATTCTATACATAATTTCTCATTTCAAAGCACTAGTAGACACTCTTGATTGATATGTAGCAAGAGAGGGAATAAAAATTTAATAAAAACTGTAAAAGCATATTTCTAACAACTTTCATTTAAATAACATTGACTTTACCAACTATTATTTTCTTCCTTATTTAAAACACTGATTGGTCAGTTTAAATCATAACAGTATGAAAGTAAAAACAAATTTCAACATCCGCTTGAGCACAAGGACCGGGGGGGGGGGGCACACCCTCATCTTCAGCGAGGATTCAGCAGCGCTCCCTCTTTCAAAGACATGCCCCCAAACACCTTACATGCAGGTTCAACAGAAGTATGTAAATAAACAAGTTTTGTATTTTGTCAAATAATTAACAAGTTGATGGTGAATTAGATGTCAAAGATCAAAAAAAAATTGTACCTTTAAAACATTAAGCCTTAAAATTTCATTGTTTTAAGAAATGGCTTATTGAAATCTTTTTTGAAATGAGATATTAAATGCACTTAAATATGGACTTTTCTATACTTAATAATTTCTCTTAAAAAAAACAAACAAAGTTTAAAAACATTAAGAGCTGGAACATGCTGACAGAACAGAAATAATCAGAAATGTCTTCAGTAGCAGACCCTGGGCATCTCAGTCCTGTTTTGTGCTTTCCAAAGCTTGAAGTCTCTCCAGTAGTGGAGGATGAGAATAATGCCACATTGAAAACAACCAGTCAGAAACAGGGAATCCCAAGTTATCTTTGTTTAGTTTGATTAAAGCAGAATATAAGTCTTTAGCTTTCCCAAGTTTCTTGGCAAATGCATCAGCTTGAAACTCAAATCTGCGGCTTAGGACGGTCAGGCAAAAAGAAAGCACCTAAAAAAGTAAACGAAAGGGTTTCAACCCCTGCCCACCTCTTTGTTGTTATTGAAAATCTCATGAACTGGACTACAGAGGAAATGCAGCTTATAATAAGAGAAAGAGTAGGCCAAAAGAAAGACCACTGGTATTTAGGGAAGGCTTAGAAAGGGGAATTATTATAAATTAAGAACTTTTTTTTTCCTCTCCCAAAGAGACCAGAAATATATAGTCAAATGAAATGTTATCCTTATCAAAAATACCAATTTTTGAGAATCTGCCATGTCCCAGGAACTCACTCCAGTTTTACAGATGAGAAAAGTGAAGCTCAGAGGTTAGAGAACTTGCTTGAGGTCACAGCTGGTAGGTGATTGTGCTGAGAGTCTGTGACTCTAAGCCCAGGCACACCACCTCCCTCAGAGTCAGTATTAAGTTGTGGTAATTTACATCCAGACCCTATTTTTTCTTTAAAAAAAAAAAATTATTGATCACTTATCTACTTTCAAAGGATCATGACAATTTTCATTGAGAATATTTTAAAAAATGCCATAGCCTCTAACAACAATCTCAAAATCTCAAAACAGAACTTTCCAAAATATTTTAAGCTATGGCAGCAACACTAGAATAGGCATACAGTCTCCCAATGTGACCACTAAGACGGGAATAAATTTCATTTGGAAATATAAATTCTGAGGGAAACATAATTACTTTGCATACTAATGTCCTGCAGGTTAACTGTCATCTGTTCCTTACCTCCTTACCTTAATACATAAGCATAAACAAACACACTTTCACTTGTACCTCTTATTGGTACCACCAAATACAGAGGTTCAAAACAAAGTTTGGGAGTCCCAGATACCTTCACAGGTAAGTTCAAAGCTAGTAACTGAATTCTGTCTGCAATTTCTTTTTCAAATCATGACTATTAATTAATTGTTTCCATGGACTTTAGCTATGTTGATTAATCCCATTAATCTCTCTAACTCCTGATTTTGTGTCCCAGGCAAACCATTCTTTGAATCACGTTGTAACACATAAATAAAAATATAAACAGATATTATCCTATTAATCTGCACTTAATTGCTCTGCTATAGATTTCCAAACTGTTCTTAATTGGGGCTGTTTTCCCACTTCCTAAGGAAAATGTCTCTTTCCCATCATTACGTCTTAGATTCTGACATTAATATCTCTGTAGATTAATTACATTTTGAATTACTCAACACCCCAATTACTCAGACATTTTTTGTCGTGAACTCAGCCATTGAATATAAGGAAACAGAAAAAACAAACAATGCTCTGAACAGATGCCACAAAGGATACACACTAATGCTGCTTGTGCCTGTATGAGTAAAAGGACCCTTCCACCCAGTTCAGGATCTTGTAACTCTTACTTAGAAAGTGTGGTTGTCTCATTTCCCAGTGCATGGTGGATTAAAAAAAACTAGAAAGGAGTATTGACCATAACAGAGAGAGTCACCCCGATAGTAAGAAGAATTATCAGCCTGACAGTGAGGAAAAGAGACAAGGGCGGGGGGAAGCACAATAGCTTTAAGTCCCGGGTTATTTAATATACACAGCTCAGGATGTTTGCAACATTACTGAATTACGGTGAAAGCAATGACAATAGTATCCTAAGGTGTTCTGCATCCTCTGTTTTACATAGTAACAAACTGTAAGGCATTTTACAAATATTTTCAATAAAAGTTAAATAAAAATGCAAACTTTCAGAGTTTAAAGATAATTCTCAGTACTCGGGAAAAATCTACTTGATGTGGACAATATTAGACAAATATGATCTACAGCCCTCCATTTCTCTTTCCTAGTGCCCACATCCCCTGCCCCCTCTTTTTAAATGGGATTCATTTAGCTTATCTGAAAACCTTAACTCCACAACTGTTCCAAGAAAGAATTCTCCTAAATAGAGAAACCTTAAGATTCATAAATTATTTCTTAGCTTAATTTGGAAGCCTTATCAAGTATCATCAAAAGGTACTATGTCAGATGTGCTACTGGGCAGTCTCACTCCCCCATGCCTTATCACACATACGGAATCCTCTAAGGAGCTAGCACAGTGCAGTGGTTCTTAACCTTCAGTAACATAAAACACCCAATTCTGATTTAGTGGTTCTGGGGTGGGATCCTAAGACTATTTTGAGAACACAATCTGAGGAACACTGTCATACAGTCTCCCTTATCTAGCTATACATATATACCATGATTATTTATTTTGCCCTCTCACACACAGAAGATGCATCTGTGATGGGTTATGTACCCCAGAAAGATACATTCAAGTCCTAATTCCCACTCTGTTAATGTGAGCTTATTTGAAAATAGAGTCTTCACAGATGTAATTAGTTAAATTAACATCAGGTCATACTGGAACAGCTTAGGTCTCAATACAGTATGACTGGTTCCCTTATAAGAAGAGAACAGACACAGAGACAGATAGAGAAGACAATCATATGAGGATGGAGGCAGACATAGTTTTGCTGCCATGAGCCTAAACATGCCTTGGGCTCACAAAAACTGGGAGAGACCAGAAGGATCTTAGGAGACAGGACGGGCCCTGTCAACTCACTGAACTTGGAATTACAGCCTCCATGACTAAGAGACAATAAATTTCTGTTGTTTTAAGTCGCACAGCTTGTGGCAATTTGTTATAGGAGCCCTAGGAAAACCATATACCTCTCAAGCACTGGTGACTCTGGGCCTAGGAAATGGTACTGCAATAGTTAATCTTCACCTACCAAGTCTCTGAAATACGTGTTACATCTAAATACGAGTCACGTTTCCATCACTAAGTCTAATTTTCCACTTTTTTTTTCCTTAACAGTATTTGTTTATTGGGGCCTGGATTTTTCTGCCACTTTCTCACATCAGACAGTCCATCAAAGAACTAAAAAACTGTTTTATCTATTCATTTAAAGCTAACCAACTTTATTTTTTTCCACCACCCTGAAGGTCCTAGATTTGAAACAGGGAAGGGTATATAGGAGATAATTTTAAAGATTATACATTACCTCATTATAAGGTGAAAAAATAAACTGGAAGATGATCAACAGTCCAATTAGAGTGGGCTGACTCTCATAAAAACCAAATGCAGCAAAAAGCTCCTTTCGGCCAATTAATACAGCAAACAAGAAAAAACACAGGAAAGAATTCATCTAGAAAGAAGGGCACAAGATTCCGAAGTTATTACTAATCTGATTTCACTGTGAGAGCAGTGGTACAAAAAAAGTAGAACAAGAACTCAAGGTGTGATTTTAACCGTGGCTTCAGTGTGAGCCCAGAAAAAGCTATACAGGTAGTTTTATTCTTTCACTTTTATTCTGGAAAGGAAAAGGCAATTTACATGCATATGCACAGCGTCTTGCCACCCGTTGTGTAAGCTGTGTAATTTTCTATGGGGACAGGCTTAGGTTGAACCTCTTGTGACTGAGGATCTGAGGTAGTTGACAGCATACAGGATTTTTTTTTCTCTGTTACAATTAAAGGGCTAGAACAGCCTTTGTTTACACAAGACCCTACTCAGACATAAGACCTCCCACCTGACCTTGCTGTGGAGGCCCCAAAGCAACAAACAGGCTTCCCTTGAATTCCGTGTAGGACCACTGAAGGTGTACTGAACAGTTAGGAAGGGCCAAGAAAAAAGTATATCTATCTTTATCAATGCAGGGCGGGGAGGGGAATCAAGTCTGTACCAAAATATGACTTCTTGGAGTAAAGCTGAAGAACACATACCACCCTTTTCCCTTAGCAGATTAGGATTCTGAAGGCCACAGATGCCCTAAGTGTACAGCTCAAAACTGTTTATCAGATAACTCAGAGTTACCAGTTTCAGTGGGGCTCAGGGCAGAGGCGGATAGCCGGCTGACCCAGGATGAAGTGCAAGCAGCTCTGCAACTGAGCACTTACAACACGGCAAACCCCAACACAAAACCCACAGTGAAGGCCCCAAGAATTCTGAAGCAAAGCTATGCATACCACTGTCATCAAGCAACCACTCTCCTTTTGAAAAATAACTTTTGGTTGACTACTAACTCCTAATAGAGACTGCACTCCTGTTTATAGGACACCATAATCCTGTGACCTGCACTGCTCTCTTGACCTGAATGTTATATTGATCCACCTTGCTAGGAAACCAGATGCTCAGAGGCATTCCGTCCCATCACGTTTAAGTGGTATGCACAGGACTGATAAGGGAGAAGTTTGAGCAGGTGGCTCAAACTCCTTGTATGCCACTTTCTGCCACTTTGCCAAACCTCAGTCAGTTTACTCATAGGGAGTTCTCTATAATCATTTGAGGAAGAAAAAATTTGAGCCTATTTTACAAATAACAATACGTTGGTACCAGATGAAAATAGACTGTTTTGGGATTACAGCACTACTCAGGGATGGTCCTGAAAGACAGTGGAGAAAGGAAATACTCTCAGTGAGACCGACTTTAAAAGTATATCTCATTGTCAACTCTGTCTAGAGGGAGAGCAGACTTGAGCTAAGGATCTACACTCATTCATTGGCAGTGGGCAACTCATAGTTTGATTGGATGATCAGGCAAACTAAAGGATGGCAAACAAGGAGATAAGAAAAGGAGGTATGTACAAAAACTTTTCAAAATTAGCCCAGAACATGACAATACAGTGAGTGTTCACCAAAAGACCACATGGTGGAGGAGGCTCTCAGTGATTTGGTGGAGAAGATATATGTCCTGTGAATGTCAGCCAGGCTCTTTTCCTAGCCACCTGAGGTCTTGATTAAGGAATTTATTAACAAAGTGGGCAAGGTGACAGGGATGGAGTGAATATATTAGTCAGCAACACAGCCCCTTCTCCCCTGGCTCCTGCCGAGTGCCCAATCTGTTAGAAGAGAAAACCAACCCCAGTCTTAGTAAGGTACCATACCGCAGGGTTAGACTCTGCTGAGTCTGTTGGAAACCTCCTTTCATGGAAGGGACAGTGACTTTCCTTATTAATGTGAATACTTACTCTGAATTCAAATTTAGATTTATCTAATATCTTACTGCCATGTATTCACAGAGCATAGCTTAAAGCCAAGGAACTCGTTTTCATACCTAAAGATGTAACGCAACAGGAAAGTGTGCACAGAAGTTCACAAGTCTTCCCATGTGGTTCATCACCCAGCATCAACTGCTCTTTTAGAAAGGTAGAGACACTCACTTAAGACTCAGTTAAGGCCACATATGCTCAGAACCAGCCAACAATATATAGTGCTATTTCACCCACCCATCACTCGTCTGTCAGTCTGTCATACTGTTGTGGCTGCATGTTCAAATACCAGCAGGTCACCCATGATGAACAGGGTTCAGGGAAGCTTTCAGACTCAGACAGATTAGGAAGAAGAACTTGGCAGTACACTTCTGAAAGAACTGGCCACTGAAAACCTTCTAAAAAAGATTGAAAACCTTATAAGACAAGACTGAAGTTGTCAGGGATTTCATTTTACTTAGATCCACAATCAACACCTATGGAAGCAGCAGTCAAGAAATCAGATGATATACTGCACTGGGCAAATCTACTGCAAAAGACCGATTTAAAGTGTTAAAGAATAAAGATGTCACTTTGACTAAGGTGCACCTGACCCGAGCCATGGTATTTTCAATAGCTTCATATGCATGTCAAAGTTAGGCAATTAATAAGAAAGACAGAAGAATTGATGCATTTCAATTGTGTTGGCGAAGAATATTGAAAATGCTACAGACAGCCAAAAGAATAGGCACTCTAAAGGTGTACTGGTTAAAGCTTTCAGCTGCCAACCAAAAGGTGGGTGGTTTGAACCAACTAGTCATTCTGCAGGAGAAAGATGAAGCAGTCTGTTTACGTAAAGATTTACAGCCTTGGAAACCCTCTGGGCAGTTCTACTCTGTCCTAAAGGGTCACTATGAGTCAGAATTGACTTGACAGAAGTGGTTTTGATTTTCAGTTTGTTAGAAGAATGAAATAAATTTGCCTTGGAATGTTCCTTAGAAGTGAGAATGGCGGGGAGAGGGTAGTGAGAACAGCCAGACTTTGTCCCACATACTTTGGTCATGCTGTCAGAGGGACATGCTTGGTAAAGTAGAGGGTCAGTGAAAAAGAAGAAGACTCTCAACAAGATGGACTGACACAGTCGTTGCAATGCTGGGCTCAAGCATAGTAAAGACTGTGAAGATGGTGCAGGACCAGGTAGTGTTTTGTTCGGTTATACACAGGGTCACTGAGTCAGAAATGACTTGACAGCACCTAACAACATTTCACCCACAGCCTGAAAACTGCAGTTTCTCTGTTGGTTTAGAGGTGGTAAGGGAGGAATGAAAGGCGCTCTGGTGGTATAGTGGTTAAGACATTTGGCTGCTAACCAGAAGTTCAGTGGTTCGAGCCCACCAGCTGCTCCACAAAACAAAGATTAGGCAGTCTGCTTGCATAAAGATTTACAGCCTTGGAAACCCAATGGGTGTCACTGTGAGTCAGAACTGACTCCAATGGCAGTGAGTCTAGAGTTTCTGGGAGGGAGAAATGACAAAGGAATTGTTGTTTTCTACATTTTTCAATAGACACATAATTACTTTCACATGGGAAAAAAAGTTTTAAAAAAGCTTTCTAATCACTAATTTACTTAGGCTGTCTCCTTTTCCTTTCAAAGCTCCTGTATCTTAGTGAGTCTGGTGGTTATGATGATGGTGGTAACAACAGTGAACAATACTATAGGCTCTTTATAAACATTAACTCCTTTAATTCTATAATAGATCTATGAGATACTATCATTCAATGAGGGAATGGAAGCAGACAGAAGTTAAGGAACTTGCCTGAGGTGACACAGGTAAATGGGGAGCCAGGGAGTGAAGCCAGTTAGCTTGGCTCTGGAGTCATCTTAATCTCTCTACTATATTACTTCTCATGCCTGTTGTGGCTGTTGTTGTTAAGTGACATCAAGTGGCTCTGACTCACAGTGACACTCTACAACAGAACGAAACACTGCCCAGTCCTGAGCCATCTTCACAATTGTTGCCATGCTTCAGCCCACTGTTGCAGTCACTGTGTCGGTCCATCTCATTGAGGGTCTATTTCTCACTGACCCTCTACTTTCCCAAGCATGATGTTCTTCTCCAGGGACTGGTCCCTCCTGATAACATGTCCACAGTATGTGAGATGAAGTCTTGCCACGTTTGCTTCCATGAACATTCTCGTTGTACTTCATCCAAGACATATCTGTTAATTTTTCTGGCAGTTCATGGTATATTCATGCCTACCATACCTCTAATTTGACTACCATACCATAAAAAAAAGAATTATTACCTCAAACTTACCTGGCTAATAATGATATTTTTGACTGTGTGTCCCAACTTCCAGTGCCCCAGTTCATGACCTAGTACAGCAAGCACCTCTTCATTTTTACATCCTTGTTTCTTACTCTGAATCAGAGAACAAATTGAAAATAAATCATCAATAACCTTCAAAAAGTTTGTATCTTTTAACCCAGTAATATCTCTTCTTAAGATTCCAGCTTAAGGAAATAACCAGACTTTAGTGAAAAACTGTTCATTCACTTACCAAAATATTCTCTGAATCAGTACTCCAGGCCAGACACTGTGTAAGCATTAAAGATATAATCAAGACCAAGACAGACATTCCATGACTTCAGGAAGCTTATAGTCTAGATTAATCTAGATTCAAATATATATAATATTTTATATATGTGACCAAAAACTCAAACTCACTGCCATCAAGTCAATTCCAATTCATAGCTACCCCCCACTTTGGATTTCTGACGCGGTAAATCTTTACGGAAGTAGACTGCCCCATCTTCCTTCTGTGGAGCAGCTGGTGGGTTTGAACTGCCAAACTTCTGGTTAGTAATCAAATGCCTTTGGCACTATACCACCAGAACTCTCTGTCTCCATGTATATATGTGTATGTGTGTGTGTATGAATGTGTATGTAGCTATATATACATACATTTTATCAATAGGATAATGATTAAATAAATCATGATACAGTCATATGGCAGCCATATTATAAACCTATTAGAAATTGTATTTTCAAATATTATGTTCTGACAATGAGAAATTGCTCACATAGACACAGTCAAATAACAGTTATATTACACATCCCTTAGAAATGTTTCAAAAGATGTCAAAGAGTATGGTCTGACATGGGAAAATGATATATTAGATGAAGAAAGAAGGAAACAAAATTAAATATATGATTCCAATTATAAAAAGTATAAATGTATACATAAAAATACACAACACAGATTGGATATAAGTACTCTAATAAAATGTTGACAATGGTAGTAATCTCTGCCTGATAGAACCACAGTAATGTTTAACTAGTTTATATCTCTTCTATTTTCTAAGTTCTCTACAAATGAGCACATATCACTTATGATCCAAAAACATATACCATAAAGCGCCATTTTAAAAACTGAGACTTCCAAGTTAAGATGGCAGAGGGAACATTCTCTTACTAAGGAGCAGACAACCAAGGATTACCAGCTATATGAGGTAAACTGCTGAGAGAGAAGATCAGACTGCAAAACGGATATGAGGACACTGTCCTCTGACCTCCTGTAACTTTACGAGGGGAGAGAAAATCACCATCGGCAGCATCAGCTGTAGGTTGATTCCTGAGGTCAGACATGCTGCCACCCTCCAACCTTTTTACCAGTTCTGATACTAACCATTCCTCCCACACCTCTCACTACTTCTCTGCTGGGTTCAATAATTCATTGCAACGGCCACACAGAACTCACAGAAAAAACTCACAATAATGGGGTTTATTAGGGAATTAATAGGCTACATTTCAGGACTAGAAATGGTCATAATACAATTCTTTGATCAGGAAAGCCTCCCCTCTGCTATGCTTGTAGGCACATCTCTCTTTGGCCCGCGGCCTATTGCCCTGGCCTCTGCCCTTCTCAGGCAAGTATTACAAAGCTCTTTTAGCTCTGTGGATAGGTGCACCCCACTCTGCTAGCAAGCCTTCTGCCCAAAGGCACTCAATTTTCTCACTCCATTGGGCTGGCAAGTCCATAGCTCTGTCTCCTGACAGTCTCTTGGTTCTGCTGCCTCTGCTGCTGCCATCTCTCTGCGCAGGGATGTCAGGTCCAAGTATATACTCCAATCCTCGCTTTTCTGTCTTAATGATAGTGAGATCCCTCCTTTCTGCCTCTTTGTTGTTGTTAGGTGTCATTGAGTCATCTCTGACTCACAGCGAACCTATGTACAACAGAACAAAACACTGTCCAGTCCTGAGCCAGCCTCATGAACCCTGCTATACCTGAGCCCATCTCTGGAGCCAGTGTCAATCCATCTCACTGAGGGCCTTCCCCTTCCTCATTGACCTTCCCTTTACCAAGCATGATATCCTTTTCCAGGGAATGGTTGCTTCTGACAACATGACCAAAGTAGGTTAAGACAAAGTTTGGAGATTCCTGCTTCCAAGGAGCATTCCGACTGCATTTCTACCAGGACAGATTTGTTAGTTCTTTTAGCAGTCCGTGGTACTCTCAGTATTCTTCCCCAACACCACAACTCAAAAGCATCAATTCTTCCTCATTTATTGTATAGCTCTCCCACGAGTAAGAGGTGATTGAAAATACCATGGCTTGGGTTTGGTACACCTTAGTCTTCAAGGAGACATCTTTGCTCTTCAGTACTTTAAAGGTCTTTTGCAGATTTGCCCAATGCAATACATTCTCTGATATCCTGACTACTGCTTCCATTGGTATTGATAGTAGAATCAAGTAATATGAAGTCTTTGACAATGTCAATCATTCAATCATTTCTTCATTTATCATGATACTGTTTATTGGTCCAGTTGTGAGGATTTTTGTTTTCTTTATATTGAGGTATAATCCAACTGCAGACTGTAGTCTTTAATCTTCATCAATAAGTGCTTCAAATCATCCTCACTTTCAGCAAGCAAAGTTGTATCAGCTGCATATCACAGGTTGTTAATGAGTCTTCCAATCCTGATGCCACATTCTTTTTCATATAATTTAGCTTCTTGGATTATATGCTCAGCATACATATTGAACAAGTATGGTGAAAGGATACAACCCTGACACACTCCCTTCTTGATTTTAAACCATGCAGTATCCCCTTGTTCTGTTTGAACAACAGCCTCTGGTGTATGTACAGGTTCCTCATGAGTACAATTAAGTGTTCTGGAATTGCTACTCTTCTCAATGTTATCCATAATTTGTTATGATCCATGCAACTGAATACTTTTATGTAGTCAATAAAACATAAGTAAACACCTTTCTGGTATTCTTTGTTTTCAGCCAAGATCCATCTGACATCAGCTATGATATCCCTCATTTCATGACCTCATTTCACATCACTCATTCTGCCTCTTTAGGAGCTTTAGACTGGGAGCTCTGGTGGCTTAATGCCTAAGGCATCTGACTGCTAACCAGAAGGTTGGTGGTTCAAATCCACCAGCCATTCCTCAGAAGGCCCGCTCAGAAGTCGGATCTGACTTGCGGCAGTGAGTTTGGTTTTTATTTTATTTTAAGTCTAGCAGAATGATACAACTGACCAATTCCCATATTAGGGTTCCATATGCCTTATTTTCAGCCCCAGACTTACAGGTGAGGAGAGACAACACAGGGACGCCCGAAGCAGCAAGCGGGAAGATCAGGAGAAAGGGGTTTAAAAGCCAGGAAGCCAGAGAGAAGAGCAGTCAGCCGAAGGGATTAGGTGAGGAAAGGCAACTCAGGCCCGCCCAGAGTGGCAGACCGGAAGAGCAGGAGGAAGGGGATAAAAAGCCAGGAACCGGACAGAAGAGCAGTCAGCCCCAGGCTTACAGGTGAGGAGAGACAACTCAGGGATGCCCAAAGTAGCAAGCGGGAAGAGCAGGAGAAAGGGGTTTAAAAGCCAGGAAGCCAGAGAAAAGAGCAGTCAGCTGAAGGGATTAAGTGAGGAGAGGCAACTCAGGCCTGCCCAGAGTAGCAGGCCGCAAGAGCAGGAGGAAGGGGATAAAAAGCCAGGAACACGGAAAGAGGAGCAGTCAGCCCCAGGGACAACTCAGGGACACACACAGCACA
>NW_006921942.1:898265-899061 GCF_000298275.1 Orycteropus afer afer | reverse complement strand
TGAACAGACACTTCACCAAAGAAGATATACAGGCAGGCAACAAACACATGAGAAATTGCTTGCAATCATTAATCATTGTTGTTATTGTTGTTGTTATGTGCCATTGAGTCATCTCCCACTCACAGCAACCACTTCTTTGGTTTCTAAAGCAGTATCTCTACGGAAGTAGACTGCCGGATCTTCCTTCTAACCAGTCATAGTAGGAGATTTTAATATACCACTTTCAAGGAAAGATAGAACAACTAGAAAGAAAGTCAACAAAGACACAGAAGAGCTAAACAATACAATCCACCAACTTGACCTTATAGACATCTACAGAGCATTTCATCCAACAATAGCACAATATACATTCTTTTCCAGTGCACATGGAACATTCTCCATGATAGACCTTATATTAGGCCATAAAACAAGCCTTAATAAATTTAAAAACATCGACATACTGCAAAGCATCTTCTCAGATCACAATGCTATCAAATTGGAAATCAACAATAGGAAGATCAACGGAAAAAGAGTAAACACATGGAAACTGAACAACACCCTCCTTAAGAATGACTGGGTAAGAGAAGGAATAAAAAATGAAATTTAAAAATGCCTTGAATCCAATGGGAATGAAAACACAACATTCCAAAATCTTTGGGACACAGCAAAAGCAGTGATCAGAAGCCAATTTATAGCAATAAATCCCACATCAAAAAAGAAGCAAGAGCCAAAATCAACACTTTAAACCAATATCTCCAACAATTAGAAAAAGAACAGCAAGAAAAGCCTACAGTCACCAGAAGAAAGGAAATAATAA
>NW_006921942.1:879144-889477 GCF_000298275.1 Orycteropus afer afer | reverse complement strand
TTGGTCAATGACATGAGACAAAGTATATGTGAACTGCTGTATGAAAAGTGAATTTACTCTGTAAATCTTCACCCAAATCCTAATTAAAAAAAAAAAAAAAAGTTGGAATTAGAAATACATTTGACCCAGCCATTCCATTACTAGTTATATATCCTAGAGAAGTGAGAGCCAGGACAAGAACAGACATATGCACACCCATGTTCATTGCAGCACTATTTACAAAAGCCAAAAGATGGAAACAACCTAGGTGCCCATCAACTGAGGAATGGATAACCCAACTATGGTACACACACACAATGGAATACTATGCAACCCTAAAGAATAACGCAAAATTGGCAAAACACTTCTCACGTGGATGAACTTGGAGGATATTATGCTGAATGAAATAAGTCAATCACAGAAGGACAAATATTGTATTGGCCCATTACTGTAAAAAGTCAAGGAAAGGTTTATATATGGAAGGAAATTTACTTTGTTTGTTACCAGGGGTGGGAGGGGAGAGGAAGGAACACTGTTAGATAGGTAGATGCAAGTACTGATTTGGGTGAAGAGATGCGAGTGATCAACACAGTGGCACTGAGGAAAAGGAAGACACAGAGAGTGCATGGAAGGTACAGACAACAAAGATGAACCCTTTTGCACACACAGTACTGTGTTGTCAGTGAAGGCAAACACTGATATATGGGTAGATAGATGGGTGCACAGGCTGAACTATTAGGTATGTTTATATAGGGGGGAGTGTGCCCATGACCATGTACAGGGTTGGCAGACAATGTTTCTACAAGTGTATTTGTATGTTCTGTAAGAATTCCCAGGTATACAGTAAAGCTGACAAGGGACAAGGTTGTAGTTACTTATTGCCACAGCCAGCTACCCAGAGGGAGCAAGTAGTTTGACCTGTGGGCTTGGGAGCATGGTAATACACAAAAACATTGTTCCACATTCTACTTTGGCAAGTAGTGATTGGGATCTTAAAAGCTTGCAAGCAGCCATTTAGATACAGTGATGGGTCTCTCCTCCTCCAGAACAAAGAAGAATGAAGAAAACCAAAGACACATGGAAACACTTAGTCCAAGCATCTGGTACACCATGCGATCTTTAGCCTATACGACTATGAGACCAGATGAACTAGATAGTGCCTGGCCACCACTGTCAACCACTCAGAGGGGGATATATGTAGGAGATCCTGGGTAGAGTGGGAGAACAATGTGGAACAAAACTCAAAATCATGGAGAGAAAAAAAAAGGGACTAAGTTTGCTGGTCTGATAGAGCCCCTAGCTGCCCTTCAGGTCTGGAATTGAACCCACTCCTGTGGTTTCCAGCCAAACAAAAGACAGGCATATGAACTGAACATTTACATTAGGTAGATATACTCCTTGCAGAGATCAGTCATGGGAGAACAGAAGGGCTGTGTATGCACAGGGAGACAGCTCGGGGCAGGAGTGCATGGGAGGGAAAGACACAGGGAAGAGGTTAACTATGGGGAGGAAGTGGGAAGGGAGCTGTTACACTGTGGGAAACCGAAGTCAATATCATGAGACAAAGTATATGTGAACTGCTGTGTGGAAATGAATTTGCTCTGTAAATTTTCACCCAAATCAAAATAAAAATTTAAAAAGATATACTGGAATGGAGTAAAAAGAACTTAAAACAAGGGTCACTTTTCATAGAAAAGAGACTTGCTTAATTGTGAACAATTTAGATAGACCTAGACTTTCTTTGCTTTTCATACTAATTTTACATAAAAGAACAGAAATACTACCCATCATCTACTGTTTCACAGCATTTTCCCATTTTATAAAATTCATGCACTGCTTCATTTGATGTTTACAACATCAAGCTGGACAGGATAGGAAGTATCATCTTCATTTTAGAAATGGAAAAAAAAAAAAGCTAAGAAATAAAAATGTTTTGCTTAAGATCATCTTATTAGTAAGTAGTGGATGAAAACCAAATCCACATCTCTGGAGCCTGGGCCCTTTCTATTATAACATAACCCTAGCATTTGCAGGATAACTGCCTCCATGAACTTCCTGGAGAAGAATCTGTTTTCTTCTATAAAAATGAAATGTGTCCCTTCAAATCTGGAACTGAACTCACCCATGTGGTACAATGTTCAGCCAAATGATAGGCCTATAAAGTGAACAATAATATCAGGGTGTGATAGTTGGAGCTGTGTGTCAAGTTGGCTGGACCCCAGTTCTGTGTGGTTGTTCCCATGATGGGACTGGATGACTGTGTTCTGAGTAGCCAATCTGTTCAAGGGGAGTTTCCCTAGGGGTGTGGCCTGCTTCCAGGATATCCAGGGACATCCTGGGAAGAGAGACATTCTTCTGTGGATTGGGATTCTGTTGTGCTGCCTACAACTGTCCGAGAGTGAGCAGTCCACCGTTCGGCCTGGAGATCTTGGATGTGTCATTTGTTGGAGTCAACAGCCAGTGTACTGCCTACCAGCCTTGAGCTTCTCGGCCCCTGAAATGGAAAAGCCTCCAGTCTGACATTTGCTCCAGGGACTTTGGACTTTCTGGCTTCTATACGTTTGTGAGCCATTTTCCTAAGATAAATTTTTCTCTCTCTTTATATATATATAAGCTTTGCTGGTTTTTGTTTCTCTAGAGAACCCAGTCTAATACACAGGGGATACAGTCAACCATACGAGATCAAAAGGGCAGCATCTACCCAGGGATAAAGCTAAGAAGGCAAGAAGGAATAGGAAAGTAGGATGAAGAAAAGTGGTAAACATAGGGAGGAAATGGGAAGAGCATGGTTACATTGTGGGGACTACAACGAATGTCACAAAACAAAATGTGTATGAATTATTGAATGGAAAATCAAGTTGCTCTATAAATTTCCATCCAAATTACAATTAAAAAATAAAAATGCAAAAAGGGAATGTGTGGCTAATTGCCTCCATGAACAACTGCCTCCTTTGCTATGAGACCAGAAAAACTGCATGGCAACTGGCTACCATTACTAAATACATTGATTAAAGATCCAAAGAAGAATCCTGATCAAAAGAAGGGAAATGCAGAACAGAATTTAAAATTCTCATAGATTCCAGACTTCTTGGAACCATGATGATTGGATGAACCCCTGAAATTATTGCCCTGAGATAATCTTTAAACCTTAAACCAAAAAATATCCCCTGAAGTCTTCTTAAAACCAAGTAATAGTTTAGCTTAACTAGTAAAAAAAACTCTGCCTTGAGCACTATGCTCTTTTAAGAACTATTTATATAGGATCAAAGTGACAACAGCAACTCGAATGGTTAAAACAGAAATCTTAGGGGGCAGTGAATTTATGTTAATGGGGGAGGAACAACTCAGAAAATGAAGATGAGAATGGTTACACAACTCAAAGAATATAATCAATGTCACTAAATGGTACACGTAGAAAATGTTGGTCTGTTTTACTGTGTATAGTCTCAACAACAAAATAAAACTATCTTTAAAAAAAAAGGCAGCTTTTTGCCATCTAGATGCAACGATGGGTCTCTCCTCATCCAGAGCAAAGAAGAATGAAGAAAACCAAAAATTCATGGGAACAGTTAGTCCTAAAGACTGGTACACCATCTGATCTGCAGCCTATACAACTATGAGACTAGAAGAACTAGATGGTGCCTGGCTACCACTATCATCCACTTGGAAGGGGATCTATGTAGGAGATCCTGGATAGAGAGGGAGAACAAAGTAGAACAAAACAGAACAAAACTCAAAATCATTTGGGGAAAAAAAAAAGGTGGGGGGAGGACCAGGTTTGCTGGTCCAATAGCGCCTGGTGGAACCGCTGAGACTATGGCCCCTAGCTGCCCTTCAGGTCTGGAATTGAACCCACACCTGTGGTTTCCAGCCAAACAAAAGACAGGCATATGAGTTGAACATTTACCTGAGGTAGATACATTCCTTAGAGAGAGCAATCATGGGAGAAAGAAGGGCTGCTTATGCACAGGGAGACAGCACAGGGGGCAGGAGTGCATGGAGGGATGGACACAGGGAAGAAGTAACTATCGGGAGGAAGTAGGAGGGGAGCTGTTGCATTGTGGTAAATTGTGGTCAGTGTCATGAGACAAAGTGTATGTGAACTGCTGTATGGAAAGTGAATTTGTTCTGTACATTTTCACCTAAATCACAATTAAAAAAAAAAAAAGGCAGCTTTTACTTATTTTTAATTGCTCCTTTTACTTAAACTGAAGAGCTCTGGTGGTGCAGTGGCTAAGGCATTAGGCTGCTAACCAAAAAGTTGGCGGTTTAAACCCACCAGCCCCATGGGAGAAAGATGAGGCAGTCTGCTTCCATAAAGATGTATAGCCTTGGAAACCCTATGGGGTAGTTCTACTCTGTCCTACAGGGTTGTAGTGGGTTGGGTTTGGGTTGGTCTGGTTTACTAAACTGATTTGGAAACAGGTTGTTCCAATTCTGTTTGTTTCTGAAAGGGTAAACCTCTGCAGAGTAAGTTTCCTAGGCCTATTTTTAAATGTAATAGCCATTATGGACATAGTCATCATAACACTAATAGTGGTTATCTCCAAGGAGAGGTATTTCAGATTTTCAGTTTTTTCTTTGCATTTCTGTTAAAAATGAAACTCTTCACCTTCTCTACATCATCCAGAAGTCAAACCATATTTACAAACCCCATTCACTGTGCACAGTCATTCAGCAATACGTGCTGAATAAATCAGTTTCCTAAACTTCTGCCTTATCTGTGTACTCTCTTTGTGATTCTTTACTTAATGCTAATGGCTGTTTTTTTATTAACTTTGTGTTGTTTTCTTATCACTGTCCATCTCCCCCATTTAGTCTTAGTACTTTAACTTCAACTACTCATCATGATAGTTGCACCAGCTGAACTCACTCAGGAAAGGATTCATAAGAAACTTTCTCAGACTCTGAGGTCAGATTTAAGAGATGTCTTCTCTTGTGCTCCCCCAGGACCCAGTATACATAGCTTCCATGCAGCAATTATCATATTAGATTGTGATTGTATGATTGGCTCCATCTTGAATTGTGAGCTCCCTGAGAGTAAGGCTTTAGTCTTTTTATTTTTGTATTCCTCTACTTTGGTGATGTTGTCAGAAGGGACCATTCTCTGAAGAAGGGTATCATGCTTGGTAAAATAGAGGGCCAACAAAAAAGGAGAAGGCCCTCAACAAAATGGACTGACACAGTGGCTGCAACAATGGGCTCAGGAATAACAAGGATTGTGAAGATGGTGCAGGACCAGGCAGTGTTTCATTCTGTTGTACAGAGAGTTGCAATGAGTTGGAGCCGACATGATGGCACCAATAACAACAACAACAAGAATGCCAAGCAGAGTGTACCAGCAGAAATAAAAAAAAAACCGACTAGATGACATAATGGACCCAAAGACACACAACTACTAAGTCACAGAATCAGAATTCAAATCCGAGTCTCTCCATTGCCAAAGTCTGTACTTACTTCCTGTGGGAATTCTTTGATCATAAACATATTAGAAATATATATGAAATCTGTTTTAAAAATAGCTTATGAACACATGAATTTTCCTGGCTTAGTCTTCCAACTTTAACACTGACATTCTGTAAAACTTGCAAGGTAGTTAGCAAGTATGTGAGAATAGTGGTAATCCCACCTAAATACCAGAATTATAAAGGAGTCATGGTGTTTTTGATAGTCTCCCCTAATTTCGACAATGACTACATAGAAATTGATGCTATTCTGAGCAGTCACAGAAACTGTTTACAAAACCAAGCCAGAGTCTCTTAAGGAAAAGAACTCACTTTAACTTTGGCTTTTATTTCTTCACTGTCCCCTTCTCCAACTTTGCCGGGTTCCGAGCCACATTCTTCCTGGATGTCTTTGTTCAGTACAGAGTACTCTTCTAATAGAGTGTCAAACAAAACTATTCTCTTGTTCTTAAAGAATCCATAAAAATAAGCATTGCTGTGAGAAGAACGTTTAGATCCTAAGGGAAAAACAGTTCAAAGCATAGAGTCAGTTAAAAGTCTGGGGTCCTATGGAGAGACTCCTAGAAATTAAATTATTGGAAAGGTCATTAACATCTTCAAATTTTAAATACCTGAATAAAAACTGTTTCAACATAAATTACCACGAGCAGTGAAGAGTGTCTCTTCCTGTAGTCTTACCAACAAACATTTACACTCATTGCAGCATTATGTAAAGCAATAAGTAAATAAAGTTAAACATCCAATAGTAATAGAATTATTACACTGTGGGACACCTATGAAATGGAATTTTATGCAGCCAGAAAAAAAAAATCACACTTTGGAAAAATTTTAACAAGATAAGAAAATGCTCACCAATATACTATGAAGGATATGAAATTGTATATATTGTCAAGAAAAAAATGTACAGGTATGTAGAAAAGCATAAAAGCAAGCCTATTAAGAAATATATAAAAATATTAAAGTGATTATCACTGGATTCCAGAATTATAGACATTTTGTTTCCTTCTTTGTTCTTTTCTCTCTTTCAAGGTTGTTAAATGTATTTATTTCTATAAACAGAAACAAATTAAAGTTATGAAAAAAAGGACTAGAAAAAAACATTGAATTTTTTAACAATGGTTAACAATGGCTAAACTATGGTAAATTTTTATTTTCTTCTTTATATTTTCCTTTATTTTCTACATGTTGTACCATGTACAGTGAGTTGAGTGTAGTGATCAAGAGTATATATTTTTGGGTTCAAATCCTGGCTCTACCATGTATTAGCTGTATGAAGCTAGAAAATTTTCTTAATTTCTTTTGCTTCCTGTTTATGAAACAAGGTTATCTACCTCACTGGGTTTGATTAATGACTACGTAAGATATTCTAAGTAAAGAAATTAGTATACTGCCTCCATGTACACTACCACTATTAGTTACAAACTTTTTAAGAAATGATAAAATATTTGTTTCTTTTGGGAATTTGAGGTTTCTCACAGACCATGTGAATTTTGTATTTATTCATAGTTCTAATTTAAAGCACTTGGCATTGTATCTAGACTATAATAAAACCAAAAAACAAACCCACTGCTATCAAGTCAATTTTGACTTATAGCAATCCCCATAGGGTTTCTAAGGCTATATGTATTTATGGAAGCAGATTGCCTCATCTTCGGCCCACAGAGCAGCTGGTGGATTTGAACCACTAACCTTCTGGTTAGCTGCTAAATGCCTTACTCACTCGACACCAGAGCTCTTTAGACAACAATAAGGCTTTGATAAATAGTAGCTACTATTTATTATTTTAATTTATTATTATTATGTCTTTTTGATTTGGTTGCCTGGAAGTTAAGAGCTAAACAGGTAGTTCAATTTTGCCAGTAATACAGGACCTTCGAATCTGGAAAGCTGTGCATAATTCTGAGGTCTAGAGTATCTCAAAGTGTGACCCAAGAAAGTCTGCACCCAAATCACCTAGGAGTGCTTGTTAGAAACAGGTACTGGAAAATACCTGAAATGGAGCCCAAGAATCTGTCTTTTAGCAAACTCTCCAGGAATTCTTCTACTCACTAAAGTTTAAGACTCCCTATACTAGACTGTAAGCTTTCTGTATAAGCTTCTGTGCCTGGCATGTATATATATTCAGTAATGCTTGTTTACTGTAATGATACCACTTTGGGTAAGAAATAATGTATTTGAGAGTTCTGAAAATCAAAATGTTCTATGTAAATGTTAAGGTATTGCATCAGTCTTCATCTGTTGCTCATGATGTCTCACCTTAATCAACATCTCAGCAGCATTTGACGTAGTTTGCTATTTTCTCCCTATAACATGTTCTGGCTTCTGGGATACCACCCTCTCCTTGTTTTCTTCCTACCTCAACGCTCCCTCCTTCTCAGCCTCTCAGGCTGGCTCCTCCTCCCCTGCTGACTCTGACTGGACCCATTTCTCTTCTCTAAGTGCTCTTATCCATGGCATTAAACACCACCTGGTCGCTATGAGTCAGGTCTGACTCAATGGCACATAACAACAACAACAACAAATGCCAAATAAGCAGCTCTGGTGATGCAGTGCCTAAGGCATTTGGCCACTAACCAGAAGGTTGGTGGTTTGAATCCACCAGCCACTCTGCAGAAGGAAGACTGGACAATCCACTTCTGTAAAGACTTACTACCTTGGAAACCCAAAGGAGGTCACTATAAATTGGAATTGCCTCAATGGCAGTGGGTTTGTATTTTTTAGTTTTTAATTGCCAAATATTTCAAAATTTTTGGCTCTGTCTATCCTTAGAACTCCAGGCTCATATATCCAACTGCTTATTTGACATCTCTACGTCAGTTGTCTGTCGTCTATACCTGTGGTCTGCATGCTTGTGAATGGTTATTTTTCCTGCCCAGTATCAGAATCTCTTTTCAGAGTTTAGAAAATACAAGACCAAGTAAGTCTTGTGAGAGACTACATCTGAAAGATCAAGAAAGACAAAAGGTGCTTCCCCAGCACACCTGGCAGGTAGGACACAGAAATGCACCCTGGCTTAGTCAGTCAGATGCACCCTTAGGGAGTCTGCAGAGATGGTTGACTGCACAAGGAAACAGAGCAACAAGGGGGGTGCTAGTGACAGCAATGGTAGGATTGCAACTGGCGGAATCAGTGTTCTGAGTGGCAGCAACAGTGTCCTCACCAGACTGGTTCTGCAGTGTGAACTTGAGTTCCTAATATCCTATTGAAATAGTCCATTATCTAAGCTTGGTGAACTTAACTTCTCTGGCAATTTTGTGAACTTCCAATACTATTTCAATAAACAATTTTTTTTCTGCTGAAATCAGCCATAGTTGGTTGTTATTGCTTGTAACTAACTCGCCTGCATTACAACCCTGATTAATACAATGTCTAATATCAAAAAACAAACCAGACTCATTGCCATCCAGTCGATTCCGACTCATAGTGACCCCTTTTAGGTTTCTGAGGCAGTAAATCTTTACAGAAGTAGATCACCTCATCTTCCTTCTGCAGAGCAGCTGGTGGGTTTGAACCAACTTTCTAGTTACCAGTCAAATGCCTTAGGCCCCAAGCCATCAGAGCTCCTTACAATATCTAATGGGGATCTCAAAATGTAACATATCCAATAGAACTCTTAATTCCTCCAATATTTGCTTCCTCTTGTTTGCTATCTCAGTAAACCATCATTTATCCATCTGCTTAGGCCAAAAATCTAGAAGTTATTCTTGATTTCTTTCTTTCCCTTATTCCCTCACATGTAAACTATTAGCAAATCCCACCACTCTGCCTATAAAATGTATCGCAAACGCATCTACTTCACTCCATCCAATTACCATTGTCCTAGTCTAAACTATCATTATTTCCTAACTGTTCTCTCTGCCTCTACTCCTGCCCAAAGTATTTTAAAAACATAAATTGGACTACCTCACTTTCCTGCTTAAAATCTCCAATGGCTTTTCTCACTGAACATCAAAATCCAACCTCCCCACCCTGACTTATAAAGGCCTACATGGTCTGACACTTGCCAAAATCCTAGCCTTCATCTCAGGCCACTCTCCTACTGACCCCTGAACATGCTGACCTCTGGAAGATATTCCCATTGATCTCAGCATGGATGGCTTCTTCCTTTCATTTAGGTTCCAGCTTAAATGTCATTTGCTCAGAGAGGTCTTCCTGATGACTGAATCTAAAGTATCCACTCAGTCATTCTTCATCACATAACACTAGTTTAATTATCTGTACAACACTCATTTTTTTTTAAGAGCAAAAATTTTGAACTTCTCTACACTATCTCCAGCAATTTACAAATCTGTGATGTGTGTTGCTATTGTTAGTAACAACAGTCATTTATTTAAACTATCTTCAAGGTTGTTACTATTATTACCTACAATAAAACACACATTACAGATTGCTAGACTGTTGTTTAGCAAAGGTAAGTTGCCCAAAGTCACACAGCTAGTTCATAACAGAGCTAAGATTCCCATCCAAGTTTACCTGACCCTAAAGCCTGAAATGCTACCCTTCACCTACTCAAATCTTGATTTTCCATAATGCTCATTTCATAACCCTTCATAAAGGCTTTCCTATTTCATCTAAAATCAAAATTGTATACATCACACATTTTATCAATTACTTCTACTGTCATATCATTATCTGTTGTTTCATGTCATCTGATTATAATATAAGTGATCAGTAACTTAGTAAAAGTATAAGTAAAAGCTCCTTAGAGATTGTTCTATTGTATCTATTAGTGGGCTATTAGCTTAATATTACCTATAATAGAGTAGTGATTTCAGAGGCTGAATAAGTATGAATTAGCTTATTCTACCGATTCCCCAAGGAAGACCCGTTAATATGACTGTTATTCAAATTTATGCCCCAACCACCAAAGCCACAGATGAGGAAATTGA
>NW_006921942.1:840254-876849 GCF_000298275.1 Orycteropus afer afer | reverse complement strand
ATAGCAGGGATTGTGGGGCTGGTGCGGGATCGGGCAGTGTTTCGTTCTGCTGTGCATGGGGTCGCTATGAGTCGGAAACGACTCGACGGCACTTAATAACAACAACAACAACAACCGATTCCCCATAGAATGTTGGGCTATTCAAATTATGCCTTTAATTATACTCTCAGAACCCACTAAATGTCTGATATTTCTATAGACAATTAATGTTAATTCACTTTTTCCACTTATGACCATCCCTTTTCTCCCCTAATCCTGCAATTATTTCTCAGATTTTACTCATTCATCCATATAGTGGCTTCCTACCAGTGATTTTTTAGTTTAGAGCAGGGGTCAGCAAACTACAACCAGTAGGCCAAATCTAGCTTGCAGCTTGTTTTTATAAATAAAGTTTTACTGGAACACAACCATGCTCATTTGTTCATATATTGTCCATGGCCATTTTTGCACTACAATGGAAGAGTCAAATAGCTGCAACAGAGACTGGACAGCCCCCAAAGCCTAAAATATTTACTATATATGTCCCTTTAAAGAAAAAAAAAAAAAAAAAAATCTGTGACCTGTGATTTAGAGGAAGCAAAACTGAAACACAGAGGGGTGAAGCGATTTATTTGTCCAAGATCCCACAGCTTGTAAATCGCAGACACAGAGCCAGTCTTAATCATTTATAGAGATTTTAATTTATTGATTAGAAATTCATGATGCCTTATCACAATTTTTTTCTATATCATTGAAGGCTTCCTTGAAACTTTAGTAGTCTTATGTAAGCTAATAAACAGCTTAGCTCTCAAAAGCAATCATCAAAAAGCAGAGTATAGCTACTCTGCAGGTAAAATCTGAGTCCTCCAGAACACCAGATATTTTGTTGGCGGGAACAAAGTCCAACTCAATTACCTAAAGGTGCCAAGCAAGTAATGAAAGCGAATATATCAGTCTCATGTGCAACATAATAAAACAGGAAGTGAGAAAGGCTTTGGCCAAAAATGAAAACAGTACTGTGAAGCCAACCAAATATAGCTGCAGGCAGGCAAGAGCAGGATTTGGCATCAGGCCACCAGTTTCCATGCCAGGACAGTGTCGTCAATTCCCATAAATCTTTAAACGTCAAAATGTAAAATCCTAACCTTTATATAATATTTTTTTTTTAAAAAAAACTGATTCATCATTTTATTAATGTTCTAAGAATAAAACTCACATAAAACAAACTACTCTAATAAAACCTTCTTACCCTCAGGTAGCTTACCTTCAACAACATACACCTTAGTCAAAGGAAAGTCAATACTCTTTGCCATGACTTCAATTTCTTGTTTCAGCTTTCCCTCAGGCAGAGGTGTGAATTTGTCAAATAAAGGAGCGATGTAATCTGCATAGATTGTGACAAGCACCTGAAAAGTAAATGTCAGAACGATCTATAAATACGTTCTTAAAGGAAAACTACTCATTATTACATAGATTAACTATAGTAAAATAACTATGCACCCCATCCTTGAGAATAGAGACCTTATCTTATTTACTCTGGTATTCCCATCATAACTTGTAATTCTGCCTTTCACAGTAATCACGATAGACCTGAAATCTTTGCTAAAAAAGAATTACGACAGCTTGACTGTCTGTTACTTGTTTGGTTTGTCTGGTAAAGTTAATTACCTGTAGTTCACAACTATACACTCTGGTTGAAACAGCACTTCCTTAAGTATTTTTGGAGCATTTTCCTTGCTCTCTCCCCACTCACTTCAATTTGCCTTATAACAAATACTTGTAAATCCACTTAGTGCCCATTTTCTGGTCTTGATCCTACCAGTGGAAAGTGAATTATATAGCATTGAAGGAGCTCAAGAGTTGATAGATATTTTCTGGGGGTTGTAAACAGACCATTTTGATTGTTTTGTAGTGTTTGTGTAGTACAGCAGTTTGGAATATGGAAAAGAGAGAAGAAAAAGATGACTCAAAGGAGAGAGGAAAGAGGAAGAAGAAGAAAGAAAAGAACAGTGGAAGAGAAAAGGGTGAAATAAAGGAAGGAGAAGGGGAAAAAAGAGGAAAGTGTGGGGAACAAGAAGAAGGGGTAAAAAAGGGGATGGGAGAAAAGGGAGAGAGAGACAGAGGGAGGACAGCAGAAGAAAACGGGTTAAGTGCATGCTTTCTTCTCTCGTCCCTCCTAAATCTATCCTGTCTTCCAAACATTCATGCTTTTAAGTTCTTGAGATCAGTTACGAGTCATTAAATTATCACACTTAATCATCCATTCTCGTGGCAACTCATAAATGTACAACCACACAACTAAAAACTGCCTGACCAAAAACAAAAAAATGATGAACAAAAACTGCCTCACAACTGGATCATTCAAAACCAAAAAAAAAACAACTCACTGCCATTGAATTGATCCTGACTCAAAGTGATCCCTCCTCCTTGGGTTTTCAAGGCAGTATCTCTAGGGAAGTAGATTGCCCAATCTTCCTTCCGAGGAGTGGCTGGTGGGTTTGAACCGCCAGCCTTCTGGTTAGCCATCAAATGCCTTAGGCACCATGCTACCAGAGCTCCCTACCAGAGCTCCATTCAAAGTAACTACTAGCTTCTACCAAGGAGCTCTGGTAGCCTAAGGCACTTGACTGCTAACCAGAAGGCTAGCGGTTCAAATCCATCAGCCACTCCTCGGAAGGAAGATGGGGCAATCTACTTCCGTAGTGATATCACCTCAGAAACCCAAGGAGGGGTCGCTATGAGTCAGTCCGACTCAACAGCACATAACAACAACAACAACAGCTTCTACCAGATCATTCAAAGTAACTAATACCTAGCTTTGAGTCAGCACAAACAGAAAAAACTCTGTGGTCAGAGTCACCCTCCTCTTTCTATATCCAAAAGCAGAAACTAAGAGGGGCATTTATAAGAGCATCCTCTTGTATTTAAGAACTGTTAGCATGCTAATAAAGATTAGTTACAGCTCACCAAGACACTTTTGTACAAGAAAATAAGATAAAGATTTCACTTACCAGAGAAACAACTAATGTGAACAGCCAGGCATAAATAAAAAAATAGTCACCCCCAATTTTAATAATGTAAAGTAGAAGTGAAGACACAGGCAATAAAATACACTGAGTCACAATAAATTTCTTGATTGCATCTTTCATGAAGAATCCCAAGGTCTAAAAAAAGAAAACATCATCCAAGATACTGAGAAACTGGTTTTGCTTTTTAAATAACTAATAACTGAATATAAATACATAATCAAAAAAATTTTTTAATTAACATACAGTGCAGTGCAATTATATTAAATAACACTACATAGCTGAAGACAATAAGCAATTTTCTTGCACTTTACAGTTTAAAATAAACCCACTAAAATGTTTTTGGTTTTTTTTTTTTAAAAAAAAAAAAACACCTCACTACCGTTGAGTCAATTCAACTCATAGGGACCCCTCCTTGGGTTTCCAAGGTGGTATCTCTATGGAAATAAATTGCCCCATCTTCCTTCTGAATGGCTGGTGGGTTTGAAGAGGCATTAATGCCAGAAGTCTTTACAGCAAGATTCTAAACCATAATTGTTACCATATCTGTAGTTCCCTTTTTCTCAATTAACCATGCTCTAAAGATAGCATGTAATACACAAACTATATGTAAAAAGAGGACATTTGCATCCTCTATTTTACCTGTTGATTGAAACCATGTTTTTCTTCTATCACAAAAGTATTATAAAGACTCCATGGCAAACCAGTCAATGCACTGAAAAGTGTAGCCAATAGCAAAAACACCAAGGACTGGATGATCTAAACACAAGAAGAAAGCAAATGGCAGTTTTTATGGTATAACATAATTAATTCCTGATATGAATTATGAATGGATAATTCAACATGTATTTGCTGAGTACCAATTATCTCCCCAGCAATGTGTTTAGTTTTATGGGGAAATACAAGGTCTAAAACATGATGTCTGTCCTCAAAAAAAAGTTTGAGAGAGAAGAGGCAATAAAACAATTCTTCTTTTATTATAAGGGACTATACAAAAGCTCCCCATTGCCTGTCTAGTTGATTACGACACACAGTGACCCTATATGACAGGGCAGAGCTGCCCAGCTTTTCTAAGGCTGTAATCTTTAAGGAAGCTGACTGCCACATCTTTTTCCAGCAGAGCTGCTGGCGAGTTCAAACAGCCAACCTTTTGGTTAGAAGTCAAGCTCTCACCACTGCCCCACCAGAGCTCCTTATATAAAGTTACCTTAAGCCATATAGACAAAATAATAAAAGGAATTCAGAAAACAGAGACAGTAACATACACTGGTGAATTCACAGAATGCTTACAAACCAGGTGAGACTGGGGATGCTACTCTGAAGAATAAGCTAGTGCAACAGGAAGAAACTGGAAAGAGGAGGAATTCCACACAATTTAAGCAAGCATGGAGAAAGAAAAGAGCACCCTCTAAGAGGATCCAAGAAGATGAAAGCCTGGTTGGGACCAGACAAAGAAACTTACGATGGTGCCTCAAAAGTGCTGGGTCAGGGCAGGTGGAGGGGGTATTTTAAAGTTTTCACAAAAAGCCAAAATCTAATGGAGAAAATTACCCTCAAGAATTATTTTAATTGCTTTTAAATGAGCCCTTAGAAGATCAGAAGCCAGTAATTGCCTTGTTTCTCAGCAAACTTTTTCCTGGGAGAGTGGAGGGTAAGATCTAATTAGTATAAAGAGCTGGGAGAGGGGGAAAGGGCAATGAGGCAAATAGAATCTTTTCTTTCCTCCTACCCTCACCCATTCCCTCTCATCCCTCAATGCATAACTGAATTATTTTAAGTTAAATGCAAGTATAACAAAGTATATTTGATTTGGCAGCAAAGATGTAGCCAACGTAAATCTCTAAACATGGGGGTTGGGGGATAGGTGGGAAGGGGAAGGAAGGAGATCTGTCTGGCTATAATGTGCAGGAGGGATTACTCCAGCACTGTTTTCAGAACAGAATGGGAAATATTTTTTAAATAGAGTCCAGGACTTTCCTCAAAATTAAAGAATTAGAATTCCATCTTTCAAAAATGCAATCGTATTATACAAATTGTTTGAATATCTGCTTTTCTCATATAACAACCTCTCATGGACATCTTTCCATACTCGTAAGTATAGATCCACATCATCACTTTTAATGACTCTGGAGTATTTCACTTTATAGACGGACACTATTGCATTCATTCCAATGCTATAATGAATCTCTTTAAACATATGTCTCTATGTATGCAATCCCTATAAATTCATACAAATGAAATATCTGGTGTCAAAGACCATGAACTTTTTAAAAGTTTTTAATACATATTGTCAATGGTTCGTTCCTGGGTTTCAGTACCTAAATAAATAAATAAATACACACATATTGCCAAGTTATCCTCCAGAAGAACAGAACCAGTTTCAAACCACCAGCAGCATGAGAAAGTCTATCTCCCTATCACTCACCAATTCTGTTCTACTATTCTTTTACTTTTTCTCCCCAATCTTATATGATAGGGGGAAAGAAAAAAAAGATACCTCGTTGCTTTAAAATATATTTCTTTGATTATCAATATGGATTTATATTTTTCACGTATTTAATCACCATTTGAATTCCAGTCTTTCTATATTTCTGCCTTTGCTCATTTTCCTATTGAGGTACTCAACTTTTTCTAAAAAGTTCGTTCTATATCAAATATATTAATTCTTATTCAGTCACATGTAGCAACTCCCTCCTCCTCACCTGTCTACTCCCACACCTCGATGTGTAATTTGTCTGTCAAGTCAATTCCATTCTACTGCATCCTACATACAAACCAGATTAATCTGAAACCCTACTTCTCTACTTAAAATTTTTAAAAAAACTTTTAATGGCTCTCTAATATGAAACTTAATCCATTATACTTATATGATTTTCATCATCTGACCTCAAAATGCTACTTTGCACTACTCCTCTGTAAGAGCCTTCCACTCCTAACAGACAACTGTGATCTAAACCTTAGAAGGGTGATTGAGGTTAAGAAAACTATCCCTGATGAAAAAAGGAAATGTAACAGGAAACTCAAACTGGGTAAATGCACAGGATACCACCTCCTGGAGATTTATCTGTAATTCCAACCCAGAGGCTCTATCCCTATCAGTAAACACCTCAAGGCTCTAGGAAGCCTTCAGGACACAGAACATTTTAAAGTCCCGCGTCATTAGGACAGAGTGATTCAAGCCAACATATCTTGAACCATGATTCATCCCTTGTCTGACATACTCATTCCATCTCACATTCAGTATGTAGAAACAGAACTCTAGAGCATTCTGAGTCAGTAAGTACATTACTTGCTGAGAAGGACTGTACCCTCTCTCATTCATCAAAAAGAGACACAGTGATTATGTGAACGGACCGCTAGTTGGTAGTTTGGAAAAACACCAAGTCCTGCATATGCCTAGGATAAGCTGAAGCCTATCTGCTTTTCTTCTTTTTAATATAGCAGATGGTTTTAATTATACAGGAAGTACATGCTCACTGCTGAATTTCCTTAAAAGACAAGCACACACTGGAAATAAAAACTGTCAAAATCCTCCCCAAAGAAAACCACTACCAGTATTAAGGTATATGATTTCAGACTTTATGATGTGGGATATGTGCACAAAGATATATGTACAAGGATGGGCACCACCATATGTAATAAAGAAAAAGTGAGGCAACCTAAATATGTTCATTATTAGGAGATCATTGTTAAGTATCATCAACTTGACTCTGACTCACAGTGATCTTATGTACAACAGAATGAAACAATGCCCAGTCGTGCACCATCCTCACAATCCTTGCTATACCTCAGCCCATCATTGCAACCACCAAGTCAGTCCATCTCATTGAGGGGCTTCCCCTTTTTCACTGACTCTCTACTTTACCAAGCATGATATCCTTCTCCAGAGAAAGATCCCTCTGACAACATGACCAAAGTAGGTGAGAACAAGTCTGGCCATTCTCGCTTCCAAGGAGCATTCCAGCTGCACTTTTTCCAGGACAGTTTTGTTTGTTCTGGCAGTCCGATGGTATTCTCAGTATTCTTTTCCAATGCCACAATCTAAAAGCATCAACTCTTCTTTGGTCTTCCTTATTAACTGTCCAGCTTTCACAAGCATTATGAGCTGACTGAAAATACCAGGGCTTGGGTCAGGAGCACCTTAGTCTTCAACGTGACATCTCTGCTCTTTAATACTTTAAAGAGGTCTTTTGTAGCAGATTTGCCCAGTGAAATACAATGTCTGATTTCTTGACTGCTGCTTCTCTGGGTGTTGACTGTAAAGCCAAGTAAAACTAAATCCCTGACAACTTCAATCTTTTCTCCATTTATCATGATGTTGCTTATTGGTCCAGTTGTGAGGATTTTTGTTTTCTTTATGTTGAGGTATAATCCACACTGAAGACTGTAGTCTTTGATCTTCATCAGTAAGTGCTTAGAAGTCATCTTCATTTTCAGCAAGCAAGGTTGGATCATCTGCATATCATAGGTTGTTAAGGAGTACCCTCCAATCTTGATACCACATTCTCCTTTGGATAGTCCAGTTCTCAGATTATTTGCTCAGCATACAGGTTGAATAAGTATGGTGAAAGGATATAACCTTGACACACACCTTTCCTGATTTTTAAACCACACTGTATCCCCTTGTTCTGTTCAAACAACAGCCTCTTGGTCTATGTACAGTTTCCTCATGAGCACAATTAATTATTCTGAAATTCCCATTCTTCACAATGTTATCCATAATTTGTATGAGCCACACAGTTGAATGTCTTTGCCTAGTCAAAAAACAGGTAAACATCTTCCTGGTATTTGCTTTCAGCCAAGATCCATCAGACATCTGCAATGATATCCCTCATTCCACATCCACTTCTGAATCTGGCTTGAATAACTGAAAGTCCCCTATCAATATACTGTTGTAACCATTTCTGAATTATCTTCAGCAAAATTTTACTTACATGTGATATGAATGATATTGTTTGGTAATTTCCACATTTTGTTGGATCACGTTTCTTTGAAATGGGTACAAATATGGATCTGTTCCAGTCAATTGGCTAGGAAAAATAGCTACCTTACAATTTCTTGGACTAAACGACTAAGTGCCTCCAGTGCTGCATCCATTTGTTGAAACATCCCAATGGGTATTCCATCAAATCCTGGAGCCTTGTTTTATACCAATTCCTTCAATGCACCTTGGACTTCTTCATTCAGTATCATTGATTCTTGATCATATGCTACCTCCTGAAACAGTTGAACACTGACCCAATTCTTTTTGGTACAGTGACTTTGTATATTACTTCCATCTTCTTTTGATGCTTCCTGCATCATTCAATATTTTGCCCAGAGAATTCTTCAATATGTAACTTGAGGTCTGAATTTACTAGCTTAGTTTTATAAAAAATCTGTATGGATATTCACACATACTTTTACTTACTTATGTTGTTTTATAACCTTTTTTATTTAAAAATATATTATATGAATTAAGAACATAGTAACTATTTTTCCTGTCAAACTTGCAAAAATAAAAAGATCACATATATTGCAAGTACTAGTGAGGATGCAGAGAAAGGGTATGTTGGTAGTTAATACATTACTAAAGAATATATACCAAACAAGCTGTTTAAAAGGGGAATTTGGCAGCATTTGTCAAAATTTTAAATGCACAAAATATTTATACATGTGCATGAAGATTTAGATGAAAGACATACACAATAGCAATATTTGTAAAAAGGAAAATTGGGGACCAACCCATCAATAGAAGAGTAATCAAATAAATGATACATGCGTACAATGAATACAGGCAATCTTTGCTTTACACTGTAGTGCAAGACTATAAAAATGACCATGCAAGCTCAAACCATGCAATGCAAAAAGGAAAAAATTATGATTATTCTGTACCTTTAAAAATGTTGGTATAACATATTCCAGGTACGTGATTGGCAGACAATGTTTCTACAAGTGTATTTGTATATTCTGTAAGAATTCCCAGGTATATATATAGTAGAACTGACAAGGGACAAGGTTGTAGTCACTTCTTGGCCACAACTAGCTACCCAGAGGGACCAAGTAGTTGAACCTGTGGGCTTGGGACCATAGTCACAGGGGACATCAAGCTCAATTGGCATAACACACTACACAAAATATTATTCTACCTCCTACTTTGGCGAGTAGCGACTGGGATCTTAAAAGCTTGCAAGCAGCCATCTAGATGCAACGATGGGTCTCTCCTCATCCAGAGCAAAAAAGAATGAAGAAAACCAAAGATTCATGGAAACAATTAGTCCAAGCGACTGGTACACCATGCGATCTGCAGCCTATACAACTACGAGACCAGAAGAACTAGATGGTACCCGGGTACCACGGTCAACCACTCGGAGGGAGATTTACGTAGGAGATTCTGGATAGAATGGGAGAACAATGTGGAACAAAAGTCAGAATCATTTAAAAAAAAAAAAAAAAGGACGGGGACCAGGTTTGCTGGTCTGATAGAGCCTGACGGAACCACTGAGACTATGGCCCCTAGCTGTCTTTCAGGTCTGGAATTGAACCCACTCCTGTGGCTTCCAGCAAAACAAAAGACAGGCATATGAGGTGAACATTTACACTAGGTAGATACACTCCTTGGAGAGAACAATCATGGTAGAATAGAAGGGCTGTGTATGTACAGGGACATAGCTCAGGGGGCAGGAGTGCATGGAGGGAAGAACCCAGGGAAGGGAAGAGTTAACTATGGGGAAGAAATGGGAGGGGAGCTGCTGCATTGGATAAACTGTAGTCAATGTCATGAGACAAAGTGTATGTGAACTGCTGTATGGAAAGTGAATTTGCTCTGTAAACTATCACCCAAATCACAATTATAAAAAAAAAAAAAGGTCAAAATACTAAAAATTCTGTCAGTTCTAAATGTATGTTGTTGTCGTTAGGTGCCATCAAGTTGGTTCTGACTCATAGCAACCCTATGTATAACAGAGCAAAACACTGCCCAGTCCTGCGCCATCCTCACAATCATTGCTATGTTTGAGCCCATTGTTGCAGCCACTATGTCAATCCATTTCATTAACCATCTTCCTCTTTTTGGCTGACCCTCTATTTTACTAAGCATGATGTCTTTCTCTAGGGACTGGTCTCTCCTGATAACAATTCCAAAATACATGAGACAAAGTCCCTTCTAAGGAACATTCTGACTGTACTTCTTCCATTATAGATTCCAATATAGATTTGTTCATTCTTCTGGCAGCCCATGGTATATTCAATATTGTTCATCAACACCAATTCAAATGAAATTCTTCAGTTTTCCTTATTCATTGTCTAGCTTTTGAATGTATATGAAGTGACTGAAAATGCCATGGATTGGATACGGTATACCTTAGTCCTCAAAGTAATGTCTTTGCTTTTTTAACACTTTAAAGAGGTCTTTTACAATAAATCTGCCCAATGCAATATGTTGTTTTGTTTCTTGATTGCTGCTTCCATGGGCACTGACTGTGGATCCAAGTAAAATGAAAACTTTGACAACTTCAATCTGTTCTCCATTTGTCATGATGTTGCTTATTGATCCAGTTGTAATGATTTTTGTTTTCTTTATATTGACGTGTAATCCATACTGAAGGGTGTACTCTTTGAGCTTCATCAGTATTGAAAGAAGTCCAAACTGCACTGAGGACACTGGTAAATAACAAGACTCCAGGAATTGACAGAATACCAATTGAGATGTTTCAACAAACATTGAATGCTGGAAGTGCTCACTCATATATGCCAAGAAATTTGGAAGACAACCACCTAGCCAGCTGACTCTATGAGATATATATTTGTGCCCACTCCAAAGAAAGATAATCCAACAGAATGTGGAAATTATTGAACAATATCATTAATATCACACATAAGAAAAATTCTGCTGAAGACAATTCAATAATGGTTATGGCAGGACAATGATTGAGAAATGCCAGAAATTCAAGACAGATTCAGAAGGTTTTTTTTGAGGGGGGAGAAGTAGACTGCCAGGTCTTTCTTCCAAGGCACTGCTGGATAGAGTCAAACTGCCAACCTTCTGCAGTAGGCTGAGCTCATTAACCATCTCCACCACCTAGGAACTCCAATACTTTCATCTTTGTTGCCCAACTCCCTCTTTTAATTACCCAATTTTTGTAAAATGTCTGGTGGGAGACAAGGGGGCAATGCAACTAACACTTTATTTTCTGTACATGAACTGAATAACAAGTGCAATGACCAACCACCCACAGACTCTGAAAGAAGTGACATGACTGGTCACTGATCATAATGTGCCCCTGTTATTTATACAGTGACGTGTACACTGAAGAGCCAGCTGCAAAGTTTATATTTCATGCAGTTACTCATTTTGAAGAGATCCATCATTTCAAATAAAAAATCAGCAAGGAGGGAATACACTTGGTGATTTCCAAGGAAAACACAGGAAGCAGTGTCCTAGCAAAAATTACAGGAAGGAGTCTCAGGTTTAAGTCCTTGCCCAGCAACTGGAGTTCCAGGGATAGTGGGAAGTCAACTGAAATAGGCCAACAGAGATTCTAGGAGATACATACTGGCATATTTTGCCTTTGTTTCAAGTACCTGTTAAGTGTGTATAGCACAGAAGTATCCATTTAGCGTGGGTCCAAAAATTTCATGCTTCCCTTTTCAATGCATAGAGTTGTCCCTGAGAAGCAGCTATACATCCAGAGACAATTCCCAGCTCCCTTGTATCTGGGTGAGAGCAAATGACTGTTTACCAACAAAATGTGAGTGCAAAGAACAGGTATCACTTTGGAGTCAAGAAAGTTAAAAAGGTGTGCTTTCTCCACCCTCTCATTCCATCTGCTTGTTGGATGCAGAGAATCCCAGGGTACTTAGGGGGTGGCACAATCCTAAGATAGTGCCGGGGTTCCTGACTTACCACATAGAGGACCAAACATTCTCATACTAAACTGCTATGTAATCGAGAAATAAACCACTGTGATAAATGATAGAAATTCTGGGGTTTGTTACAGTAACTACAATTATCCTATCTAATACTGTATGGGAGACAAGGATGGCGTACAGAAATAAGCCTACTAACTTTAGCATAAAGCTTGACAAGCAAAAGCTCTCCGACAAGTGTATGCTAATGCATCACATACCTCATACTCTTGTCCAAAGCCAGCATATCCACAGAACCGTCCTGAAAGTCTCCAGAGATAAGGGATTCCACCAAAGAGAAGAATAAACTATAAAACAAAGTATACTTTGGTCACATCTGAATAGTACAGGAGACTATCATATAAAAGCATATTATAGAGAAAAAAGAAAAAATAATTATCTCTAAAGAAAAATGAGACCTATCTCATTTTGGATAAAGTATGCCCTTATATAAATGAACACAAACCAATTGAAATACTAAGTTTAGTCTATTAAAAAGTTTTTGTCTGTATACTTTATATGGGTGAATTATATTTATCTCAATAAAATTGTTTAAAAAAATGCTTTTGCCAAAAGATCACAATAAAGACTTTTTGAATCACAGAACTTAGCTTACTTAGAAAGGTTAAGCAATTTGTCCAAAATCCTATAGCTAATGAGTGAGAGAAATGGGATTGAATCAGATTATCTGGGTCTGTAATTGTCTTTTCCTTTAAAGAAAACAGCCCTCTTCAGTCAGGACAAACTATCAGTGTCTGTATAGAAGTGGAGAGCCATGTCCACTTATCAAACTGGGGGATGGAATGGGACATCTGTGCTTCTCTGGATCAGGAAAAGGTGGTTCCTGAGATTTTATAGGAGTAGGCCCCATTTCTCAGCACCACCCTTTGTCTTGGCAGACAAAGTGAACACAGACATTCAACTAAATATCAGGACATGAGAACAAGGGGGCAACTCTTAAAATTTAGGGGGGAAATGCTTAATAAACACTACTTCTCATAATAGATACTAAGGTTAGGGAACTCATTTTTGTCAAGAGGAATTAATTGACTTTATCTTTCAGCGGAACTACAATGATCAATTAGATTTGTTGGTTAAAAGCATAGATCTCCATTGGTACAGACATGGTTCCTTGTGGTTGTGAGGGGCTTTAATAATGATCACATATATTTCATTAGTATCCTTCCAATTCATTCTCCATTTTTACAAATGTATCTCTGGTGGTATAGTGCCTAAGGCATTTGCCTGCTAACCAGAAGGCTGGCCGTTCACACCCAAAAGCCACTCCTTGGGAGGAAGGTTGGGCAATCTAATTCTGTAGAGATATCGCCTTGGAAACCCAAGGAGGGGTCGCTATGAGTTGGAATTGAGGGCAGTGAGTTTGGTTTTATCTGTAAATAACACAGTGACTTATGTATGCTTTTTAAGAATGTATATAAATGACATCAAATTGTATTTATCATTCTACAACTTGCTTTTTACATCCTATATTTTTAAGATCCAGCTATGGTGATAAAATAGCTGTAGTTTAATCTTTCACTTCCATTTTTTGAATGGGCTGTTTATTGATATCTATGTGGTATCCAGGAAAGTCTGTCTTAGAGGCTGGACCTTTTCTCTCTGGGCACCCTGTCACATTTGTGTGAACAGTGGAACCTGTCATCAGTGACAAAAGGCCTTTGCTCAGGTTCCCTCAAGTAGAAAGTACTGATAAAAAAAAAAAGTCTAAGTTAATCTTCCATTTATTCTTTGTGACTAAAATATACAAACCTATTAACTGTCATCAACATAAATAGCAACTAATGAGCTTGCTTTCAAACAGAACAGAGTTTCCAAGTAACACCAAATTTGTTCTTATCAAATGGTACACTTAGCTACCAATTTCCCAAGGATAAATTTAGCACATTCCTGTTGGCTGTCCTTAGAGTTTCTCAGATGGTTTCTTCAACATAATTTTAAAAACTCAGAAAACTAGAGTTTGAGACCCAGCTCTGATTTATTAGAATATCACTTGGTCATTATATATGTAAGCTATTTAATTACTCTAAGTCTTTGCTTCTTCACCCATAAAAAGAAAGTAATAATGTCTGTTCTTCCTACCTCAGAGGGTTGTTAAAAACATCAAAGAAAATAATAAATATAGAAACTACGTATGAAGTGAAAATCATTATCCACACAATTATTTTGATGAGGAACAGTACTGTTTCTAGCCTTCCTTAGTACATCAGTATTGCTTCCAGTTTGAGCCACAAAAATTGCAAAGTTCTCATGTTATAATGTATTCTCCCTACCTCCAACACATCTAAGAACAATAGCATCATTTCCAGTCACAAACCCTAAGGACCAAGCCATTGCCCATCTCTCCTAGAATTATTTACTAGTGACAACCAAAGAGGCCAAAAATCTTTTAACAGTCATTTTATCATGGTCCTTTGGAGGTAAGACAAATAACTTTAAAAAGACAAACAAAAAAGAGGAAAGAAGATAGTGTCTAAATTCACTACTTCTACTCTCATCTCTCTTCAAATCTCATCAATCACCAGCCACTTCTCGGAAGGAAGATGGGGCAATCTACTTCCACAGTGATACTGCCTCGAAAACCCAAGGAGGGGTCACTATAAGTTTGATCTGACTCAATGGCAGTGAGTTTGGTTTGGTTTGGAACATAACTCACAATAATGCTACCTTTCCTCCCTTGGCTGGAAAGCATCAAGGTGTTCTTTTTTTTTAAAGCATCAAGTTTTAATACTATACTTCAGCATCACAGTAACTAAACTAGCCATGCATCAGTAAAAATATAATCAAAAAGTCAATATAGAAAAGACAGATTACTAACAATAGCTATGTACCCTCGACGCCAATGCAATTTTATTCCATACTTGTCAAGAAATATTCTGTACACAGGTAGACAATGTTGTCATCATTTAACAAAGCAACATACAGCCAGTTTCTTCTCTTTAACTCATGAAACCATTATGGTAGCTGATCTCAATTATTTTCCATTTACAAATCCTTCTCTTAGTACCAAAAAAAAAACCAAACTCACTGTCGTCAAGTCAGATCCGACTCATAGAGACCCATCCTTGGATTTCCAAGGCAGTATCACTAAGGAAGTAGATTGCCCAACCTTCCTTCCGAGGAATGGCTGGTGGGTTTGAACTGCCAGCCTTCTGATTAGCAGTTAAGTGCCTTAGGCACTTAGTACTGGGGGATCTAAAAGAGTTCTGGAGGAATAATCATGATCATGATCATGATGATAAATATAATAATATCCAATCTTTATCAAACATTTAACAATGAGTCAGGCACTGTTCTAAGCATTTTACATTCTAAGCATTTATTCTGCGCATACTCAGCACTATGAGTAATTATAATTACCATATTATTATGCATGAGAAAACTGAGACACAGAAAAGTTGAGTGACTTGCTTGAGGTCACACATGTGGTGAAGCTTACATTCAAACTCAAGCAACTTAAGCTCAGAGTCTGCTGTTCCTCTACATCATTCACTCTCAGTGGGGTAACATTGCCTTCAAAGGAGCAACATTGGTTCTTGAGAGTGAAAAGAGCTTACTTTTTCTCTGTATAAAGCAGAGGGAGCTCTGGTAGCATAGTGGCTAAGGCACTTGACTGCTCACCAGAAGCCTGGTGGTTCAAACCCACCAGCCACTCCTCGGAAGGAAGGTTGGGCAATCCTACTTCCGTAGTGATATTGCCTTGGAAACCTAAGGAGGGGTCACTATGAGTCAGGTTTGACTCGATGGCACATAACAACAACAACAACAACATGCCATACATAAATAGATATACAGTATACACATGGCATTAAAATTTCATGGAGTGAGTGATTAGGAAAAACATGTCTAAAAAGAATCTTGGGAGGAAAAGATAATGATAAAAAATAAAAAGTTTGAAAAACTGCTCTACACTATATGGAGTCTCTTCTTCTAGAATGGAGTAGGGCTAATCACTGTTTTGCTAAGTAAAAATGGTCTGCATTCGTTGTTTCAAAATTCAATATAAATGATTTATGGTCTTATTTTATTCCAGGCATTAGGTATAAAATGTGAACAAGACTTTAAGGTACCCTTTCCTTAAGGAACTACAGTCTGTCAACTAACAGGGAAGTTCAATCCAGTATGATAAGTGATCGGAATAAAGATAGGATGCTTCCTAACCCAACCTTCAGGGGGAGACCCCAAAAGTGATGATCTCTTAGCTGCATCCTAATGGCTAAGGAAAGGTTAACCAGGCTTCAATGAGAGGGAAGGGATGGGCATCCAAGGCAGAGATATCAGCATGTGAAAAGATTCAGTCATAAAAAAACAACCAAGCTAGGTGGAGGTCAGCCAAAAGTAGGAAGGGAAAGAATAATTAGAGAAAAGGAATGAAAAGATGAGGCACAAGAAAACAGTTACCAGTTTGCAAAGGACCTCATAAGCCATGCCAAAGAGCTTGGGTTTTTCCCTGAGGAAAACAGGAAGCCATTTATATAGGAGAACAACATGATCAAAATTGTGCTTCAGAAGAGTCCCCTGGCTGCAACGTGAAAGACAGGTTAACAGCTATATGAATAACATACAACACAAATTTCTTTCTCACCCCTGGCCTCAGTGTGATGGTGATCAAATCATCTAACTTTTCAACTAACTAAACAGTTAGGCTTCTAACTCTTTTAACCCAGATCCCATTCTTAACAATAACAAAAGTTTAAAAAGCATTCTGAGATCTACAGATGTGATACCCTCCTTTGTGTCACAAAAGTAGGAAAACAAACATTACAAAGTATTAAACTATTTGACAGATTATCTCCCCAAGAAGTAAATTACTCACAGTGCCTTCAATCTCTGAGTAGAGTCCTGACCAGAAGCTGAAAGTACTTTTATCCAGCTGATACAATCGAGATTTCTCAAATGTTTCTGAATCCATGATCTGTCCTAACTCCAGTGGTACATGAGTTGTTGTTTTATATATCCTTCTCTGAAAGATTGTGAAGAAAACACTTTGTCAAATTAACTCATTATTTATTACAATAGTCACTTATGATCAAACACTGAAAGAAAGGTTTATAATTTGCTGTTTAAGCCTGTTGAATTTGTTTTGTACATATACAAACCTTCTATTTGATCAAGTACATTGACCATTGAAACAAATGATACAGAAAAGTAAAAGTTAAACAAGAGAATCTGGGAGCTGACTAGATAAAATTAAAATCAGGATTATGTAAAACAAATGTGTAGAATCACAAAGGGTTCAGCTCATTCTAGGTATTATATGTCTTATAGAAAACAAATTCATGAAAGAAGGAAGCAAATCTGCTAAACATTAAATATTACTTAAATATTACTAGAGATTGTGGCTGGTCATTACATTTGGTCCTGAGGTCTCTGGAAGCCAACTTAAGGAAAATTTGAGGAATGGCAGAAACATACCAGGTGTCAAGAAAGACAAGCTTTTTCATGATACCAAATTCTAAAAGGTAATTTCAGTCCATGGGACATAATGCAGGGAACAGATATCAAACAATGTAATGGTCAGTATCTTCTTCAGTGGTTTTACAACAAATGTTCTTTACATATATTGGACTTTTTATAAAACCCTCAATAAAAGCTGAGGACATAACATTAGTAAAGGACGTAGCATAACTCAGTAAAGGATACACCACTGAAAAGTAGGAATGGTAACCAGCTTTATTAAAGAGACATAGATGTTCACTCGACGGCACATAACAACAACAAGATGTTCAATACTCCACCCTCCGATTCAGACACTTAATGCAAATGATCTTTTCCAGGTCTACAAAATTCTGTTCTAATGAACCTATCCAATGAGCTATGTGAGATAAAGGCATGCAGCTTTGAGCACCCTGGGCTAAAGGAAGAGATCAAGACACAACTAGACATAGAAAAATAAAAAGCTTTAACAAAAAGATTCACGCACAATGTAAAGTGACAGAACAAATTTACAGAGAAAAAAAGGCACTACTGCTCAAAAAAAGAAAAACAGAGTATCAGTAGTTAAAACAGAAAGCTTTTCATAACCATCATATGGTTCACATAATTCAGTGACAGCCTAGAAGAATGTTGGTAAAACAAACCAGCAGTGACAGACTGCAAGTGAAAAAGGTCAATTAAACTTAAAATTCATCTCGTTTAAAAGTTCAGCTCCATCAAGCTGTTAATTATGGCTATCTCCAAGGAGCTGTTACCAAGTAACTTTCTATTTCACTTTTAAAATTTTTAAACAAAAATAATAGACACTTAAAAAAAATATTGTTCTTTGGGACAAAAACAATACATACACTTTTTAAAATAAAACAAAAAAGAATCATTTTGAACAACTGCAAAATCCTTATTTTCTGAATATGGGTTTCCAAGTCTTGTAGTTGAGCATTACACAAATATGGTGAAGCTGTGATTCTAAAAACTTAGCATCTTTTTGAAGGCTTGTAGGTGGCTGCCAGAGATAAAGGAGGCTAACCCTGGGCGCGAGAATCCTAAGGAAGCTGGGACAGGGTCAGGGACTCAAGACTACCAAGGCGGCAGCCCCTCCTTCCCTTTCTCCAGGCCTCAACGAGCTTGGGTCGCACCTCACTGTCGCAGGGAAAGTCCCTAAGGCACCACGATCCCCTCAAGGCACAGCCCGCCATTGAGCCAAGGCAAGAGATTTAGTAGGGAGTACGGGGCCCAGGCTGGTGCTGTGGCCGGAGCAATTATCCAGCGCCTTGGGTCGAGGTCGAGTCTGGCCCAGGGTTGGCCAGGGGTCGGGGTCAGATGGGCCCTGTCTAGGCTCACCTGCCGCTGTGCTAGGAAGGTTTCCCAAAGGTACACTGTCCAGGAGAAGAGCAACACGACCCCGAAAATACGCTTTTCGGCTGGCATCTCCCACATCGCATCCAGCGAGGACCACATCCCCATTGCCACCCGGTTCGGCCGGCCCCTTCAGCGTGCACCGGTGCCCTACGAACACCCGTCCCCTCAGAGCGTCTCCGCGGTGTCCCAGAGATATCAGTCCCTTCTGAGCGCCCCTACAGCGACAACCTGCTCCATCCCACCCCTCCGCGTAATCGGTGGTGTCACACAAACACTCTTCCCTGCACGGCTCCCGGTAGAGCTTCCTGGATACTGCCGGAAAAGGAACAAACCCGGCTTCCTCACTTCCGGCCCAAAGAGAGTGGGACCCTAGAGGTGGAGTTACAGCCCCCACGGTCCCCGTATCCTGCGCTCTAGCTGGTCACGCTGACCCACGTTTGTTCTTGTTATGTGCCGTGGAGTTGGCCCCCACTCATAGCGACCCCTCCTTGGGTTTCCGAGGCGGCATCTCTACAGAAGTAGATTGCCCAATCTTCCTTCCCAGGAGTGGCTGGTGGGTTTGAACCGCCAGCCTTCTGGTTAGCAGTCAAGTGCCTTAGGCACTATGCTACCTTTTCCCTCTTACCCTTTTCTCTAGGTTCTGGCGGAGGGTTCCAGTTTCCTTCTTGGGCCCCGCAGCGCGGCAAAGTTCTCTGCTTTTTGGTTTCTAGAGCATAATTTTGATCGGGGGCTTGCCCTGCGTGGGCTGAGGTCTCTCCGGTACCTTCCCCACCCGAACAGTCCTATTGTGAATCGAGTCTATGTGAAAACTGACAAAAGTGCGCCGCCATTCTCGCCCTGAGGTAGCTGGGAAGGATGGGAGAGGAGCCGAGTTAAGACTAAAAAGACAGTTAAAAGCAAAACAAGACGTTGTAAGTGGTAATTTTTTTTTTTTTTTTGGCCTGTATCGGGGTGTTCAGAATCCAGGAATATTAGAGAGTGCGCGGTAGTGATGAAAAGTTTCATTTAAAAATCTATCATCCACCTCAGGTGTAGTCCAGAGGCTGCCTTTTATCTTAGGCAAGGTCCCCTGGAGCAAAGCAAGGAGAGCGTGGTTAGAAACAGACCTGAAACGAAAGGATCTTCCTTTAGAGAACTAGCTCATAGGAAGGTTCAACGCCATGTCTGTTTTGGGACTCAGAAGTGAAATGTCACTGTTAACACATTCATTTGACTTAACAGTGAAGTCAGAATTTTTCAGACCGAAATTAGGTCTGGTGTGGTTAATTGATTTGATAAAGATACTGGCGTTGCTAATTTACATAATTACCATTTTCAGTAAATTGAGCTAAATCAGCAGCTGCAAGGTTCTGACTAAAATATGTTTAAATTAGTGATATTGTGATGCTAAAGATATGTTGGAATTAACAATATTTCCAATCTCCCAGCCCTTCCTAAATGCCTGTAAATGAAAGTAATCTACTGATTAAAAGGCACTTGAGAAAATTAATGAGTAATGACAGGATAACAAATTCTTTTGTAAGGCAGACGGATTCCAGTTCTTTGCTTTCAATAAAATTAATGGTGGACCTAATTGGATTATCAACATCATTAGAAATAAATTTTGATGGACACTATTTGATTGGCCTGTAACTCAGAAGGAAATCAAAGAATTGATTGATAACTGCTATAACAAAACTAACATTCCAGTATATTTATTTATATGAATAATATTCCTTATCACTTACATCTATGAAGACAATATAGGCACAGAATTGAAACTGAGCACTGTTAACCTAGCAGTAAGAAATATTCAAATACATGGATTAATTGGGGGAAAAGCACCATCCATCTAAGAAATGCACTTCCAATAAGGATTTAAAAAAAAGAAAACTCACTGCCATGGAGTCAGATCCGACTCATAGCGACCTCTCTTTTGGTTTCTGAGGCAGTATCACTACGGAAGTAGATTGCCCAAACTTTCTTCTGAGGAGTAGTTGGTGGGTTTGAACTACCAGCTTTCTGGTTAGCCTTAGGCACTACATCACCAGAGTAAGGATTTACTTGTTATTTTTTCATTTTATTCTAGTCAAATATACATAAAGAGTTTTATATTTATCACAGTTTGTAATTGTGTCATTGTGATCAGCTATATATTAAAGATAAGTGTAATGATTACTCGATTCAGAAGAATTCTAACACATAGAGCCTTACAGGAAAAATTTTTAAATTTTATTTTAAAATGCATACAAATGTTTATTGCAGAGAAGTGATCAAAAAGAATTTTCAAGCATAAAAGTATTACATTTGGGTAACATTTTATAGGTGAGTAAAATTTATGTATAAGTTAGAGATTATAAAAGAACAATGTGCATGGCTTCCAGCCAAACAGTCAACAGGCATGTGGGGTGAACATTTACCATCAGGTGGATACACTCCTTGGAGCAATTCAATCAAAGGAGAACAGAAGGGCAGTGTTTGCACAGGGAGATAGCTTGCACAGAAGTGCATGGGAGGGAGGAACACAGGGAAGAAGTAACTATAGGAGGAAGTGAGAAGAGAGCTATTAAATTGTGAGGAATTGCAGTCGATGTCATGAAACAAAATGTGTATGAACTGCTGTATGGAGAATGAATTTGCTCTGTAAAATTTCACCCAAATCACAATAAAAATTTTTTTAAAAAGTGTAATTTCAGATTATTAAATAGCTCATTCATATGTGTGTGTGTGTGTGTGTGTGTGTTTATACACACACAGATATATATATATGGAGCTCTGGTGACATAGTGCCTAAGGCATTTGACTGCTGGCCAAACCCACCAGCCACTCAGTGGAAGGAAGACTGGACAATTTACTTCCGTAAAGATTTACCACCTCAGAGAACCAAAGGGGGTCGCTATGAGTCGGAATCAACTCAATGGCAGTGAGTTTGTTTTTTTGGTTTATATGTTATTTGGTGAAAATATACACAATAAAACATACCAATTCAATCATTTTTGCATGTACAATTCAGTGATATTGGTTACATTCTTCATATCGTGCCACCTTTCTCAGTATCTTTTTCCAGATTATTTCATCATCATTAACAAACTCACTGCCTTCTAAGCTTCTCATTTAACCTTTCGAGTTGCTTTGTCAGTTTGCTCACATATAGATAATTCGTTAAAAGAGCACAATGCTCAAGGCAGACATTTCTAATTAAACTATTGCTTGGTTTAAAAATTACTTCAGGGAAAAAAAAGGACTTCGGAGACAGTTTCAGTTAAAGGTTTAAAGATTTCCTCAAGGCAGTAGTCGTTCAGCCTCAGTGGCTTTAGAAAATCTAGATTCCATGAAAATTTGAAATTTTGTTCCACATTTTTCCCCTTTTTGATCAGGACTCTTCTATAGAATCATTGGTCAAAACATTGCGTAATGATAGCCAGGTACCATCCAATTCTGTCTCCTGCAAAGAAGGTAGCTGTTCATGGAGGCAATGCATTCCAGTTCCTCCCATCCTGCTGCTGCTGCTCCAGGTTAATAGAGACTAATTGTAGTACCTTGGATGGCCATTCACAAGCTTTTAAGACTCCAAAAACAAAAAACAAACTCACTGCCATCGAGTAGATTCTGACTCATACTAATCCCCTTTGGGTTTCTGAGGCAGTAAATGTTTACAGAGTTAGATTGCCCAGTCTTCCTTCCGTGGAGTTTCTGGTGGGTTTGAACCACCAGCCTTCTGTTTAGCAGTCAAATGCCTTAGGCACTATGCCACCAGGGCTCCTTATTTAAGACCCCACACACTACAAAATGGTCTAGGAGGTAAAACAGAAGCACTAAAATCAATATTAAGCCAGTTGACTGGAATGTCCTATGAAACCATCACCCCCACACTCTACAAAATGGTCTAGGAGGTAAAACAGAAGCACTAAAATCAATATTAAACCAGTTGACTGGAATGTCATATGAAACCATCACCCTAAACCTCTGAAACAAGAAAACAAATCTCATGAAGTGTTTGTACATAGGCAGTATAAGTGGCTCTTTCTTTTTTCTGTTTTGTAGAAATATAGATAACACAGCCCCAAAATCCACTGCCACTGAGTGGATTCCAACTCATTGTCACCCTATAGGACAGAGTAGGATTGCTTCATAGGGTTTTTCCAAAACTAAATCTTTACAGAAGCAGATTATCACATCTTTCTCCCACAGAGCTACTAATGGGTTGAAACTACCAACCTCTTGGTTAGAAGCTGAGTGCTTTAACCACTGTGACACCAGGGCTCCATATAAGTAACCCATTTTCCTTTTTCAGGTGTATAGCTTAGTGATATCAAGTACATCAATCATGTTATGCAACCATTACCCTTAATCAATGTCAGATTTGCCTCATGGCAAATAAACAGAAGCTTACTACTTCCTAAGCAATGGCTCCTGCTGTCTCCCTCCTTCCCACCTCTGTTGTTGTTATGTGCCATCGAGTCGAATCTGACTCATAGCAACCCCTCCTTGGGTTTCTGAGGCGGTACCACTATGGAAGCAGATTGCCCAACCTTCCTTCCAAGGAGTGGCTGGTGGGTTTAAACCGCCAGCCTTCTGGTTAGCAGTCAGGTGCGTTAGGCACTATGCCACCAGAGCTCCTCTTCCCACCTCTGGTAAGCATTAATAAACTTTGGTCTCTATTCATTTGCTTATTATTGTCATTTTGTATAAGTAAGATCATATATTTTCTGATTGACTTACTTCAATCAGCATAATGTCTTCAAGCTTCATCCATATTGTAGCATGCATCAGGACTTCATTTCTCTTTATGAATGAGTAATAGTATGCACATTTTCTTTATCCATTCATCCATAGATGGATGTTTAGATTGTTCCCACTTTTTGGCTATTGTGAATAGTGCTGCAATGAACGTTGTTGTCCATATGTCTATTTGTGTCATTGCTTTTATGTCCCTTGGGTATACATAGGAGTGGGTGGTAGTTCTGTTTTTAATTTTTTTTTTAATACTATTTTATTGTGTTTTTGGTGAAAGATTACACAGCAAATAAGGCTACCCTTCAGCAATTTCTACTCAAATTGTTCAATGACATTTGTTACATTCTTCACAATGCATGCACATTCTCATTGTTTCAGTTTAGTTTCCAGTAATCTAGTTTCTTGGTTCCCTTATCTTCTTATCTTTGTTCTTAAAATAATTGTTGACTCTTTAGCCTCATAGAGATTCTTTTTTAAAGAAGCACAGTACTTACAGGTGGAGTTCTTTCTTTCGTGAGCCAATATGTTATTTAGTAAAAAGTGACATTGGGATAGTTTCAGTCCAAGGTTTAAAGAGTATCTTAAAGAGTAAGGCAACAGTCTCAGGGAGCCCTCCAGTCTCAACTAAACAAGTAAGTGTGTATTTTTTTAGAATTCGAGGTTTGGTTCCACATTTTTCTCCCATTTTATCAGGATCCATCTATTGTGGCCCTGATCAGAATAGTAGATAGTGGTAGCTGGGCACCGTCTAGTTCTTCTGGTCTCAGGGTAGATGAGGCTGTGGTTTTTGTAGACTATTAGTCTTGTAAAGTGGCTTCTTCTCTAATTCTTTGGTTTTCTTCTTTTTCTTTTCCTCCAGATAAGTAGAAACCAATAGTTATATCTAGAGGGCTATTTCTAGTAAGCTTTTAAGACCTCATATGCTACCTAGCAAACTAGGATGTAGAACATACATTTTATGAACTATGTTATGCCAATTGACCAATCTTGAAACTCAGAAAACTAATCCCATGAGGTGTTTGGTTATGCCTAGGAAGTATCCATAACTGTGCCTACTATGTGCTTTATTATATGTATGAATATATATGCTTGCAGATATGCATGCATATATAGATATAAAGATACACTTATAGATATGCATCTACCTATACATATATGCCTATGTACATGCATATATACCCACACATATTTTTTAGTTGTTGTTGCTGTTATTGAAAAATTATATATGCCATAGCAATTACCAAAAGGTCCTTTTTACTTGTGTACATCTTACTCACATTGTTTACCTTTGTCAGGCTGTGCATACTTCACCCACATTTGGTGTTACATTTCCCATCATCAAAAGTAACAAGTGTGATTTACAATAGCAGAAAGTTGGAAACAACCTAGGTGTCCATCAACTGAGGAATAGATAACCAAAATATGGTACATACACACAATGGAATACTATGCAACCCTAAGGAATAATGTAGAATCTGCAAAATACCACATAACATGGATGAACTTGGAGGACATTATGCTGATTGAAATAAGTCAATCACTGAAGGACAAATACTGTATTAGTCTGTTATTGTAAAAGCCAAGGAAAGGTTTATACGTGGAAGGAAATTTTCTTTGTTAGTTACCAGGGGTGGGAGGTAGGGTAGGGAACATTGTTAGATAGACAGAGATAAGTATTGTTTTGGGTGAAGAGAAGGGCAATGTACCAAATGTGAGTCATCAACATGGTGGCATTGAGGAAGAGGAAGACAGAGAGAGGTACGTGGGAGGTACAGACAACAAAGATGAACTCTTTTGCACATACAGTACTGTGTTGTCAGTGAAGGCTAACACGGGTATACAGGTGGATAGATGGGTGGATAGACTGAACTATTAGTTACGTCTATACAGCAGAAAGTGTACCCAACACCATGTATAGGGTTGGCAGACAATGGTTCTACAAGTGTATTTGTATATTCTGTAAGAATTCCCAGGTGTATAGTAGAGCTGACAAGGGACAAGGTTGTAGTCACTTCTTGGTCACAGCCAGCTACCCAGAGGGAGCAAGTAGTTGCACCTGTGGGCTCAGGACCATAGGCACAGAGGACGTTACGCTCAATTGGCATAACATACTACACAAAACATTGTTCCACTTCCTACTTTGGTGAGTAGTGACTGGGATCTTAAAAGCTTGCAAGCAGCCATCTAGATGCAACGATGGGTCTCTCCTCATCCAGAGCAAAGAAGAATGAAGAAAACCAAAGATTCATGGAAAGAATTAGTCCTAGTGACTGGTATACCATGCAATCTGCAGGCTACATGACTATGAGACCAGAAGAACTAGATGGTGCCCAGCTACCACTGTCAGCTACTCAGAGGGGGATCTATGTAGGAGATCCTGGATAGAGAGGGAGAACAATGTGGAACAAAACTCAAAATCATTTGGAGAAAAAAAAAAGGGGGGGGGGAGCAGGTTTGCTGGTCTGATAGAGCCTGGTGGAACCACTGAGACTATAGCCCCTAGCTGTTCTTCAGGTCTGGAATTGAGCCCACACCTGTGGCTTCCAGCCAAACAAAAGACAGGCATATGAGGTGAACATTTACATTAGGTAGATACACTCCTTGGAGAGAACAATCATGGGAGAATAGAAGGGCTGTGTATGCACAGGGAGACAGCTCAGGGGGGAGGAGTGCATGGAGGGATGGACACAGGGAAGAGGTAACTATTGGGAGAAAGTGGGAGGGGAGATGTTGCTTTGAGGTAAATTGTAGACAATGCCATGAGACAAAGTGTATGTGAACTGCTGTATGGAAAGTGAATTTGCTCTGTAAACTTTCACCCAAATCACAATAAAAATAAAAAATAAATAAAAGAACAGAGAGGCAGCCCACCACCAAGCAAGTACAACCTCAGAAAAAAAAAAATAAAAATAAAAATAACAAGTGTTTGCTAATCTAGAGAGTTACACACACACACCCCTTTTTTGGTAACTACCAATGGACATTTGTCTTTCTATATATAATTATTGTTGTCATTGTGTAAAAGTGAGAGCATACAGTATTTGTCCTTTCATGATTGACTTATTTCATGCAACAGCATGTCTTCCAGATTCAATTATTTTACAAGGTATTTTGGTAGCATAGTGCCTAAGGCATTTGACTGCTAACCAGAAGGCTGGTGGTTCAAACCCACCAGCCACTCCATGGAAGGAAGACTGGGCAATCTACTTCCATAGAGATACCGCCTTGGAAACCCAAGGAGGAATCTCTATGAGTCAGATTCAACTTGACAGTAGTGAGTTTGGTTTGGTTTGGTTTATAAGGTGTATTGAGGACTCATCATTCTTTATGGCTGAGTGGTATTCCACTGTATGTATGTATGTACCACATGTTGTTTATCTATTCATCCATTGATGGACACTTAGGTTGTTTTCATCTTTTTGCTATTATGAATATTGCTACAATGAACAAAAGTGAGCATACATATACGTTCTATTTTTGATTTTTTTGGGAACTGCCATACTGTTTTCCACTACAGCTGTATCATTTTGCATCGCCACCAGCAGCGGATAAGGGTTCCAAATTTTCATTCATGTTTTTTGTTAAATGGATAATGGTAGTTATTCAATTGTTATGATAGGTAGATTTTGTTGGATACACCGTAAAAAGTGGTTCAATGCTTTTATTTTAAAATCTTCTAGATTGTAAATATTTAAATATCATTTGCAACTATTTAAATTTATGATGAAAATCTCTAGATATTAACTTGAAAATATGAAGGGATACATAGTTTTCAAAAAATCTCTTTTCCTCTGGCCTCTTCCCTTTTCTTGACTTTTCAGTGTCCACTCAACCTGATACGGTTACTCCATAACCTCACAGAGGCCTCTGCCACTCAAACTTTGTGGCACAAAAAATTGAGACATTGATTTTAAAAGATTGCATGGCACTCCTTCAGCAAGTGCAGTAACGACTTCTCACCTAAATTGTCAGATAAGGCCCATTGTTACTAACTCCTATCTGCTCTGTTCATCACATGATAAATTAAAGCTGTTTTAAGGATGAGGTTAGTGTATCTTTCCCTGAAGTCAAAATCCTTAATTATAGCTCTGGATATACCTAGTCCTTCAGCCACCCTGAAACTACCTGTTCCCCAGGCTGCCCATCCTTTTTTTAAAAATATATACATCCATGATGATTCCACCAGCATGAATGCCTTTCATCTAATAATCTTTTTATAATCCTCCCTGGGCCAACTTAATATCACTTTCTGTGCAAAGTCTTTCCTGACCCTGCCCTGAATTTACACACTTGTTTTTGCACATAGTATAGTGGACAGTGAAGTTTCATCTTCACAGGAGTTACATTGTGACATTGGTACAATGGACCACCAAATCCCTTAGGAAGGTGCCACTTTGGAGACTGCTATGTTGTCTCCTGATGGCCAGCATAGCCATTTTTTTTTTTTTTGCCAGCCTGGCAAGAGTTCACTGTTTATTTGCACACCAAATGAAATTATTTCATTTACATGCCAGATAGTTACCAAAAGTGTTTCGATTTGTAACCACACTTACTTTGGCAAAAATTCTTACTTACACTGTAAATCTTAATGGAGACAGACCCACTGAGGGAGCCACCTATAGGCTCATCCCTCCTCGCCTTCTTCCCTCCCTGCAAAGCTGTGATCCACATAAATTCAAGATGATGCAACCTCACTGCATTGTGATTCTCTGTTTGAAGCGACCTGAGAAGTTTCAGAGCTACTGAGTGCTAACCTGAGTGCTCCTGAAGGGCACAGATTCCCAGGGATGATCACACTGCTTAGCTCAGAGTAGATGTCAGTCAGAGAGAAAATTAACAGCCTTCTTTATGTCAGTCTGCCTTACATCCACCCCCACACTTACCCACCTCTGAGCAATTAATGCAGGAGACTCCTGAACCACATCTTCACTTGTAGGCCAAGGATCTGCCTATACAGGACCATGCACAGCATCTTCCTCAAACAGCACTTTTCTGCTGTTTTTATTATGTCCAATCCAACCTCTTCAGCATGGACCTCAAGGCCATATCCTGAATGCAATTCCTTCCTTTCCTCCTACTGCGGTCAGTGAATTACTTGGTATGGCTCGTCTAGCCGTGGTCTTTTTGACTCCCACCAGATGACTGGGTGGAGCTGTGGAAATATGAGGTTTTTATGGCCTACTAAGAGGATTGGATAGTGTGCTAATTATGTAAATAAGGTACATGGTCCTCCTGTGGAGGTGGGACTATGCAAATAAGATATAAGGATTAGTCAACTTTTCCATCTCAGTAGGCTTAACATAGGCACTCTGGTAGCGTAGTGCCTAAGGCACTTGACTGCTAACCAGAAGGCTGGCGGTTCAAACCCACCAGCCACTCCTCAGAAGGAAGATGGGGCAATCTACTTCCTTAGTGGTACTGCCTCGGAAACCCAAGGAGGGGTTGCTATGAGTCGGGGCCGACTCGACGGCACATAACAACAACAACAACAGGCTTAACATAAGTCATCCCAGAGGCAGAAAAGGGACATCTCACTGTCATCAAGACAGAAGAGCCAGGAATGGAACATGTCCTTGAACCTGAGATCCCGGCACTGAGATGGCAGAAAGATGGTGGAAGCAGTGGCAGCAGAACCGAGAGACCTGTGTGAGTTAGAGCAGCACGCTTGCAGGCTCATGGAGCGAAAGAGTTGAGTGCCTTTGGGCAGGAGGCTTGCTGGTGAAATGGGGTGTACCTATTGGCAGAGCTAAAAGAGCTTTGTAACACTGCCTGAGCAGGGTAGACCCCAGAGGCCAAGGGCCAAAGAGAGGTGTGTCTACGGGCATGGGAGAGGGGAGGCTGTCCTCATCAAAGAATTATATCCTGAGTGTTCCTGAACCTGAACTGTAACTTTTACTTTTCTAATCAACCCCATAATTGTCAGTACTATCTGTGAGTTCTGTGTGGCCATTGCAATGAATTATTGAGCCCTGCAGAGATGTAGAGGGTGCTGTGGAAGGGACGGTGTCAGAATTGGTAAAAAAAAAAAAAAAAAAGAAGGGTTGAAGGATGGCAGGATGTCTGACTTCATGGGAATCAGCTTTTGGCTAATGCTGCTGGTGGCACTTCTGTCTTCCCTTTGCGAAGTTAGAGGAAGTCAAAGGATGCTGTCCCCATGCCCTTTTTGGACTCACCAACTTTAATTCCAGTTTGGCTATCCTTTCCTATATGGCTACCTCTAGTCTCCAGCCTCCTAACTGGGCACCACAATCCCAGAGACATTTTTAACCACCACTAGATTCCCTATTCCAGCCCTCCACACATGAGTAGAAGCCAAACCCACCACACAGAAAGCCAGTCCTTGCAGGGTAATTTCAATATAGATAGTTCTCTGTCTTTATTGATACATCAACGTGCACATGAGGGAAGTAGTGCTTTTGTGGAAAAGAGTGGAGTCCATCACACTTCGGATGTGGAAGTAAACCCTGATGTGGCCAAGGGGCTCTGGCAGTCGGAGCAGCTGCAGTAGGGCTCAGAGGAACAATCTCTCTTCATAGTAGGCTTTTGAGAAATGATCATCCCTTCCAGGTCCTTCACTTTGTTTTCCACCATCTGGAGTTTTTTCAAAATTTTCTCTTGCAGACCCAAGGACAGGAAGATGTTTTTATTGTCTGGAGCTGAGAAGATGTTCGCTTCTGGGTTGGCCATCAAAGCCTGAAAAAAATCTGAGCCCTTCTTGTAAAGTTTGTAGAGGGTGATTATAAACAACAGTATTCTCTAAAATGAAACAACAAAAGTTGAATGTTATTTATTTATGTGACATGCCAGTTTACCACAGATGCAAAACAAATCACCCAATAATCCCTCACTCCTATACCAATCTTTCCATTTCATAAAACATCTTCTCACTAATTTCCTCTTTTCATCCTCACCTCAAACTGGAGAAGTAGGTACATCAGAGATTATTATCAGCATTTAATTATTAAATATTATAATAATAAATACCTTTTGCTGAAAGTTTGCCATGTGTTGGGCTCTGTACTAGGAATTACCTTGCTTGTGCTGGACCTATTTGTGCAGAAAAACAGAACTAGCTAACCGTTTAGACATCTTCTAATTCAGACTCTGTCATTACCCAAGGTCATATATTTGGAATTGTTATAGCCAGAATCAGAATCCAGGAATTTTGACTTTTAAGTATGTCTCAAGACACAGTGGTTTGAGAAATTGGATTTCCTGATCATGAAAAAATATATATATTTTTAAATGTGTTAGGATAGATTCCTGACAGGATGAGGATGAAACCAATGATCTTTTTCCATATCATAATAGTTTCTAGCACCATTTATAGAGTGTTTATTTTGTCATAAGCACTATACATACACCATCTCCTTTAGTCCTCAAAACAATCGTATGAGGGAGCTACTGTTAGCAAGCCCATCCTACAGATGAAGACACTGGGGCTTAGAGGGTAAGGATTACTTTTAGGTCACAAAGCAATCCAAGCAGTCAGACTCGAAAGTCCATGCTATTAACCACTCCTTTGTCTACCTCCTTTTCTTGGCTAAAGTCTCTGGAGGGCTGCAAGTTCATCTTTCTGACAGAGCTAAACATTTACAAACCAGCACATAACCCATAATTACAAATAAGAGGTTTTTTTGTTGCACCACACACACACACACACACACACACATTCCTACTGAGTATTTAGGTCAGTCATATTTTAGTCAAATGAGATTTTGGAGAAGCACTGAATTTGGAATCCTAAAACCTGGGATCAAATGCCAGCTTTGCTAGCTCTTAAAAACTATGGGAACTTGGGCAAGTGATAATCAAGTTCCCTCACCTATACATGATGATAACCTCTCTCTGCATTTACCAGGGCCTGTTTAAATCCTAGGAGCTTTGGTAGTGTAGTGCCTAAAGGCACTTGACTGCTAACCAGAAGGCTGGCGGTTCAAACCCACCAGCCACTCCTGGGAAGGAAGATGGGGCAATCTACTTCTGTAGTGATACTGCCTCCGAAACCCAAGGAGAGGTCGCTATGAGTCGGGTCCGACTCGATGGCACATAACAACAACAACATTTAAATCCTACGTCCTCCTGAAATGTCCACTGAACTGAGTATCCTCCTTTGCCATGTGAAGAGAACCTCTATTTCATGGAATTGCTGGGATTCTCAAAGCACTCTGACTATACCACTATCACTACTCCTAATTACAAAGAAGTATGTAAAACTGTGAATGTTTCTCACAGTCCCAGCCAATTATACCCTTTTCCCAAAAGGATCCCTTGTATATTTATGAAGCCTTATCTTTTGTCTTTAACACAAGAACATGATGAAAACATGGTGATGATTGAATAACTACACATGCCTCCACATGGTTACAGATCAGACAGAAAGGCCCAACTTAAGATCCCAGTTATACTGCTGTGCCTGTTCTGTAAAGGGTACCCTACCTATATAGTGTAGCTATGGACATGCACAGAGTAGGCATTCAAAGGTGAATAAGTGATCAAATAAATTTGGAACTAAGGCTGCCTTCTCAGCTTGTAAACTTGTTTATTTTATAATAAACCAAAGATCATTCATTGTAAGAAAGGACATTATGCTCAAAATCTATTGCGGTTAACCTAGTTTCAACCAATTTCAGAGACAAGGGCTCACCCTTGCTCACCTACATGGTCTTGAAACTAGATGTCAGGTATATGGGAGCAAACTAATCACATTTCAATGTATAACTATTTAAATTTCTCTGTAACAAAAGAGTATAACCTGAATTGACTGAAAACTTCTTTTCGATAAGGCATATAATCCTACTGTCAAGAGAATCAAAAAGGAAATCCTCAGGACGACTTGAACAGCTGGAGCAATATTATGTAGTATCCCCAAATTTGTTTGCTGAGGCACACTAGACTCTCCCAGAACTGTTGCTTGTAGCCAATTCCATATTGTGCTCAGAGAGAGAGACTCTATAAGATCTTCCCAGGAAGAAGATAACCGTAGAAATGTTGACATTTTAATAAGACAGCAGCTCAGGAACTACATGTGCAGAGGCTTCAGGAATCTAGATATGAGTTAGGCAGAGTAGCCTGGAATCCCATGTGTTCTGTAGCCCTTGTGAGCTGCGCTTTGTGATGTCACTGTTTCAAAGGTGAGCTTGCTCCACAGTCACCCAGTGAGCCTTCTCACTCAAAACCAACAGGCTCTGGCCTGGGTTTTCAATTCAGCCATGTTGCTTTCTCTGATCTTTGGCAAGTCTTAGCTCCAGCACAGCACTGTCCAGTAGAACTTTCTGCAATGACAGAAATGTTCTATATCTCTTCTGTTCAAAATGGTAGCCACTAGCCACTTAAAATGTGGACAGTGTTACCGAGGAACTGAATTCTAAATTTTCTGTAATATTAAATAATCATATGTGGCTAGTGCCTATTATTTTGGACATTATAGATACAGAATATTTCTAGCAGTCCATGAAATGGATCAAGGTTATTTTTACTTGACAAATGAGGAAACTGAGGTGCACTGAGGTTCACTGGAAATTAAAGGAAGAGATAAAATTTAATAAGGGCTTTCTTAGAGTGAGTTCATTTGGTAAATGTGGAGGGAGGTTATTATGGAATTATTTTGTAGCATCCACTTAATTTCATGTGACACTATTGATTGGAACTTCTGATCTCTGGGAAGGCCTTTAACATATCTGAGCCCCATCTTGCTCATCTGTAAAATGAAGATTCCACATCTTTCCCAGGGTTTGTACTAGGAACAAACAGTACACTTTTCTAAGTACTTTTTATCAATAGTAGCATGCTACATCGTAATCTATATGACATTATCAAATCGATTATTTACTAATACTAGTCATTTACCTATCATCTAAATATCTATGAGTTGGAACCAACTCAGTGGCAGTGGGTTTAGTTTTATGGTTTGTAACTGATTAGTACCAATTAGTACCAATCAATTATTTACTGATTATTACCTATCATAAAGGAGTTCTGGTAGTGTAGTGCCTAAGGCACTTGACTGCTAACCAGAAGGCTGGCGGTTCAAACCCACCAGCCACTCCTCGGAAAGAAGGTTGGGCAATCTACTTCTATAGTGATACCACCTCAGAAACCCAAGGAGGGGTCGCTATGAGTCAGGTTTGATTCGATGGCACATAACACCACCACCACCTATCACAAGGAGCTGTAGTGGTGCAGCGATTAAGACATTTGCCTGCTAATAAAAGATTGATGGTTTGAACCTACCAGCTGCTCTGCAGAACATAAGGCAGGGTGCTTCTATAAAGATTTATAGTCTTGGAAACCCAATGGGAGTTTCTATGAGTCTGAATCGACTCAGAGGCAGTGAGTTTGGTTTCTGAGTACCTATCATGAGGATATAAAAACAAAATGCTTCCAAAAACTTATGTGAAAAAAGGTAGTTCACACACCAAGTGTATAATCTAAATCATGAGGTCAGATTATGAATGCTGCAAGGATCCAAAAGAGGGTTTGCACCAAGAGAAAGAGAGGGTCACAGTAAGGAAGAAAAAGGGTTAGCTATTTAAAAAATATTGTTTCATGTCCCCTGAGATCACTTTCTAGCAAAATAACAGATTGGCATACAAAATAAAGGATATTATCCAAGAATATGGTGTTCCATTAAAAAACTACCTATGAGACCAAAAATTAAACATTTACTGTAAAGCCAAGATAAGAAGGGGAGAGGGAAACTGTTGTTGTTAGGTACTCCTTGAGTCGTCTCTGACTCATAGCAAACCTATGTACAACAGAAGGAAACATTGCCTGGTCCTGTGCCAGCCTCACAATCCCTGACATACCTGAGCCCATCATTACAGCCACTGTGTCAATCACCTCATTGAGGGCCTTTCCCTTTTTCGTTAATCCTCCACTTTATCAAGCATGATAGCCTTCTCCAGGGACTGGTTACTTCTGACAATATGACCAAAGGAGGTGAGACGAAGTCTGGTCATTCTCGCTTCCAAGGAGCATTCTGGCATTCCAGCTGCACTTCTTCCAGAACAGATTTATTAGTTCTTTTGGCAGGCCATGGTATTTTCAGCATTCTTTGCCAACACCACAACTCAAAAGCATCAACTCTTCTTCAGTCTTCCTTATTCATTGTTCAGCTCTCACATACATATGAGGCGACTGAAAAATACCATGGCTTGGGCTAGGTGCATCTCAGTCTTCAAGGAGACAACTTTGCTCTTCAGTATTTTAAAGAGTCTTTTGCAGCAGATTTGCCCAGTGCTATATGTCATCTGAGGAGCTCTGGTGGCATAGTGCCTAAGCCACTTGACTGCTAACCAGAAGGCTGGCGGTTCAAACCCACCGGCTACTCCTCAGAAGGAAGATGGGGCAATCTACTTCCGTAGTGATACTGCCTTGGAAACCCAAGGAGGGGTCGCTATGAGTCGAAATCTACTCAATGGCATATTACAACATACGTCATCTGATGTCTCGACTGCTGCTTCCATGAGTGTTGATTGTGAATCCAATATGAAATCTTTGACAACTTCAATCTTTTCTCCATTTATTGTGATGCTGCTTATTGGTCCAAATGTGAGGATTTTTGTTTTATGTTGAGATGTAATCCATACTGCACACTGTAGTCTTTTGTGTGTGTGTGTGTGTGTGTGATATGGGTGAAAGTTTACAGAGCAAATTCATTTTCCATACAGCAGTTCACATACACTATCTCATGACATTGACTGCAATTTCCCACAATGCAACAGCTCTCTTCCCACTTCCTTCCCATAGTTACCTCTTCCCTGTGTCCTTTCCTCCCATGCACTCCTGCCCACCCCCAGCTATCTCCTCGTGCATTAACAGTCCTTCTTTCTCCTATGATTGATCTCTCCAGGGAGTGTATCTACGTAATGTAAATGTTCAGCTTATATGCTTGTCTTTCCTTTGGCTGGAAGCCACAGGAATGGGTTCAATTACAGACCTGAAGGGCAGCTAGGGCCATAGTCCTAGGGGTTTCATCAGGCTCTATCAGAGCAGCAAACCTGGTCCCCCCTTTTTTTTCATGATTTTGAGTTTTGTTCCACATTGCTCTCCCTCTCTATCCAGGATCTCCTACACAGACCCCTTCCGAGTGGCTGACAGTGGTAGACGAGCACCATGTAGTTCTTCTGGTCTCATAGTCATATATATAGGCTGTGGATCACATGGTGTACCAATCCCTTGGACTAATTGTTTTCATATGTCTTTAGTTTTCTTCATTTTTCTTTGCTCTGGATGAAGAGAGACCTATTGTTGCATTTAGATGGCTGCTTGCAAGCTTTTAAGATCCCAGTCACTACTTGCCAAAGTAGGATGCAGAACAATGTTTTTGTGTAGTATGTTATGCCAATTGAGCTTGATGTCCCCTGCAACCATGGTCCTGAGCCCACAGGTCCAACTGCTTGCTCCCTCTGGGTAGCTGGCTGTGGCCAAGAAGTGACGACAACCTTGTCCCTTGACAGCTCTACTATATACCTGGACATTCTTACACAACATACAAATACACTTGTAGAAACACTGTCTGTCAACCTTATACTTGGTCATGGGCACACCCCCCCCGCATGGACATAACAGATCGTTCAGCTTGTCCACACATCTATCCACCCATAGATCAATGTTTGCCATCACTGACAATGCAGTACTACTGTATGTGCAAAAGGATTCATCTTTGTTGTCTGTACCTCCCATGCACCTCACTGTCTTCCTCTTCCTCAGTGTCACCATGTTGATCACTCACATTTGGTATATTGCCCTTCCCTTCACCCAAATCAATGCTTGCTTCTACCTATCCAGCAATGTTCCTTCCCCTCACTTCCCACCCCTGGTAACCCACAAAGGAAGTTTCCTTCCACATATAAACCTATCCTTGACTTTTTACAATAATGAACAGAAACAATATTTGTCCCTCTGTGATTGACTTATTTCACTCAGAATAACGTCCTCCAAGCTCATCCACGTTATGCAGTGTTTTGTAGATTCTACATTATTCTTTAGTGTTGCATAGTATTACACTGTGTGGATGTACCCTAGTTTGCTTATCCATTCTTCTCTCGATGGGCACCTAGGTTGTTTCCATTTTTTGCTATTGTAAATAGTTCTGTGATAAACATGTGTGTGCATACATCTGTTCTTGTCCTGGCTCTCCCTTCTTTAGGATATATACCTAGTAATGGAAT
>NW_006921942.1:826370-828213 GCF_000298275.1 Orycteropus afer afer | reverse complement strand
AGGAACAAAAAAAGAAAAAAGGGAAAAAGAAGAAAAAGAAAACCTATCATATCTGGGGATAGAGGAATAAGAAAAAAAAAATAGAGAAAGAGAGTAATGAAGAAAAAAATGGGAAAAATGCAAAAAGAAAAATAAGGAATGGGATTAACCATGAGAAAGAAAAACAAAAAACAACAACAACAACAAAAAAAAAAAAAAAACCTGCAACCAGGAACAGGGAGAAGAAAAAAAGCTGAAAACTAGAACCTGTGAGGAGAAGAATAAAGAGTAATAGTAAAAAGGCCAAAAGTAATAATAGTAGTTTTAAAACAGACAAAAACAAGCAATCTAAAAAACACAAAAAAGCAAGAGAAAAAAAAAATCAGGGGAGGGATGGGCAAGGCACCCAGGCTCCATCTGAGCACACAGACTGGGATGGAGTTCCTGTGGGCCCAGAAGGTGGGTGGACATGGGGGATGGCTGCACCTCTGTTCACCAAGAGGGTGTGTGGTATAAGAGTAATAAGGGGAATGTCACACCTTTCCAGTTGTCTGGGTCCAGAATGTCCTTGGAGTTACTGACAAGTGGAACCTGTTCTTAAGCCCCTGAAATAAGGGAGAATGTTGTCATTTCAAATATCCAAAATGGTCATGCTACTTGTAAACATTCAAAATGGCTGCACTCTCTAGACAGACAAAAGTCCACAGTTCAGCCTGCTGTCCTCTTCACAGCCTACCCTTTTATTTCCCAGCCACCAGAGCAGTCCTCTGTGTAGTCTCTGGCTAGCAGGGCTGATTTTTAGGTTAATTCTTAGGTCCCACCACCACTCGGGAATATCCAAGTTGTCTGTGCCGACAGGATCGCTGCCAAACTACAGCTCCGTATGTCTCCTTTTTTGGTATTTTCATGCAAGTTCTTCTGCTACTTGGAGTTTAGTCCACTTCAATATCCTTCCCTTCAATGCTCAGGGGTCCAGGATTATCTTCTGTGTCTGTGTTAATTGGTTCCCCTTTATTTTGTTGAAGAGGATCTGTGCAGCCTATTCCGCCATCTTACTGGCACTCTTGGTTCTCCCTTCCATTTTCTTTTGATGTTTCCTGCATCATGCAATATTTTGCCCATAGAATCTTTCAATGTTGCAACTCAAGATTTGAATTTTTCTTCAGTTCTTTCAGCTTGAGAAATGCCAAGCATGTTGTTCCCTTTTGGTTTTGTAACTCCAGGTCTTTGCACATTTCATTGTAATAATTGACTTTGTCTTCTTGAGCTGCTCTTTGAGATCTTCTGTTCAGCTCTTTTATCTTGCCATTTCTTCCATTTGCTTTAGCTACTACTCTCTGTTTAAGGGCAAGTTTCAGAGTCTCTTCTGACATTCATTTTGGTCTTTTCTTCCTTTCCTGTCTTTTTAATGATCTTTTGCTTTCTTCATGGATGATGTTCTTGATGTCATCCCACAATTCCTCTGGTTTTCAGTAATTTGTGTTCAAATCAGACTATTCTTTACATAGTCTCTAAATTCAGGAAGGGTATACTCAAGGTTGTATTTTGGCTCTCAAGAAATTGTTTTAATTGTCTTCAACTTCAACTTGAACTTGCATATGAGCAGTTGATTGTCTGTTCCACAGTTAGCTTCTGGTCTTGTTTTGGCTCAAGATATTGTGCTGCTTCTTCTTCTCTTTCCACAGATGTAGTCAATCTGAGTCCTATGTACTTGATTTGGTGAAGTCCATGTGTAGCTGCCATTTGTGTTGTTGAAAAAGGGTATTTGCAGGGGCAAGGTTATGGTCATTACTTGGTCACAGCCAGCTACCCAGAGGGACCGAGTAGTTGATCCTGAGGGCTTGGGACCATAGTCGCAGGGGAC
>NW_006921942.1:823085-825650 GCF_000298275.1 Orycteropus afer afer | reverse complement strand
GCTTGCAAAATTCCATCATGCTATTGCCAGTGTCATTTTTATCACCATGGCCATATTTTCAAACTACTAGTGATTCTTGTTCCCAAAGTTTGCACTGCAATCACCAGTGATAATCAAGACATCTTGATTGCATGTTTGGTCAATTTCAGATGCAGAAGTTGGTAAAAATCTTCAGCTTCCTCATCTTTGGCTTTGGTGGTTGGTGTGTAAATTTGAGTAATAGTAGCATTAACTGGTCTTCCTTGTTGTTGTTGTTTGCCGTTGAGTCAGCCCCAACTCATAGCGACCCCTTCTTGGGTTTCCGAGGCAGTATCACTACGGAAGTAGGACTGCCCAACCTTCCTTCTGAGGAGTGGCTAGTAGGTGTATGAATATAATCCTATCACTGACAGCAATGCACTTCAGGAGAGATCTTGAAACACTCTTTGTAATAATGAATGCCACACCATTCCTTCAATCTGTCATTCCTGGCATAGTAGACCATATGGTTGTCTGACTCAAAATAGCCAAAACCAGTCCATTTCAGCTCACTGATGCCTAGCATATTGATCTTTATGCATTCCATTTCATTTGTGAGAACTTCCAATTTTCCTAGATTCTTTCTTTTTACATTCCATGTTCTGATTATTAATAGATGTTTGCTGTGGTTTTTTCACATTCTGAGTCATTCTACATCAGCAAATGGAGGTCCTGAAAGCTTTCCTCTATCCACATCATTAACATTGGCTCTACTCTGAGGAGGCAGCTCTTCCCCAGTCATATTTTGAGTGCTTTCTGCCCTGAGAGGCTCATCTTCCATCACTATATCAGACAATGTTTCAGAGCTGTTCATAAAGTTTTCCAGTAATATATCAGACAGTGTTTCACTGCTATTCATAAGGTTTTCACTGGCCAATTCCTTGAGAAGTCAATGGCCCCTTCCTTCTTCCAAGTCTATCTTAATCTGGAAGGTCTGCTGAAACCTGTCCCTCATGGATGACCCTGCTTGTATTTGAAATACCAGCAGCATAATCTCCAGCCTCACAGCAACATGCAAGCCACCACAGTGCAACACACTGACAGACAAGTAGAGGGATACTAGAGTACTGGAAATAGAACCAAAGCATAAAGAGAATGTTGACACATTGTGAAAAATATAACTGAACAATTTGTGTAGAAATTGTCAAATTGGAACCTAATTTGCTGTGCTAACTTTCATTGAAAACATAACATTTTAAAAAGTTGTCTGATGCTATGGAAGATGGAGACACAGAAGTCAGACACTATAGGTTCCAATATGTTCTTTTGGATTGAATGGAATAAATAATAGGAATAAGGGAGCTTGGTGGAGAAGAAATAGATGTTTTGTTCTTGCAAGAGGAGGTATGGCAACTTAGTTGAGGTGGTCAAGGGCACTTCCAGAAAATGGAATCTAGGTGCTGTTGGAAATATCATACCTAATGCCAGGATGAAATGGTCTGCTTATTTAGGAATATTGCTATTTATGTTGAACTCAAAGTCCACTAGTGACTGACTGTAGCCAAAATCTTCCATAGCAAGTATTAAAAGTCACTCAGGTAAGACTTAAGATTTGCCTATAAAACAGGTTAAACCTAAGTCAGAAATCATTAAAGAATGATAACCAGAAACTTTTTGGAGAAAGATAGGGTTGTGAGAATTGAATCATTTTCCATAGCTTCCTATATTATTACATATTTGGCACCTTGTAGTTTAATTTTCAAAGCACTTAACATAATTATAGTTATTTGTGCAATTTTTGTTTTAATATCTGTCTCCTCTGAACACTGTAAACTCAAGGAAGATGACGGACCATGTCCATTTTATTGAGTACTGTATCCCTAGTTTTTGGCACATTGTTGTTGTTGTTGTTTTGCCGTCGAGTCAGCCCTGACTCATAGCGACCCCTCCTTGGGTTTCCGAGGCAGTATCACTACGGAAGTAGGATTGCCCAACCTTCCTTCCGAGGAGTGGCTGATGGATTTGAACCGCCAGCCTTCTGGTGAGCAGTCAAGTGCCTTAGGCACTATGCTACCAGAGCTCCTTGGCACATAGTAACACTCAAATATTCTCAATATTTGAATGGTAGGTCTCCTAAAGTATCTTTATTGCTTCAATTGCTCACTTATCAAATACTTATTCATGCATTTGTGTATCTATTTACTTATTTTTTTAAAAGAAATGTTGTTATTGTTAGGTACTGTCGAGTTGTCTCTGACTCACTGACCTTATGCACAGCAGAACAAAACACTGCCCAGTCCCATGCCAGCTCCACAATCCTTGCTAAACTTGAGCCCATCACCACAGCCACTGTGTCAATCCATCTCATTGACGGTCTTCCTCACTTTCGTCAACCCTCCACCTTACCAAGCATGACTTCCTTCTCCAGGGAATGGTAACTTCTGACAACATGAGCAAATAGGTGGATGAAGTCTGGCCATTCTTGTTTCCAAGGAGCATTCTGGCTCCATTTCCTCCAGGACAGATTTGTTAGATCTTTTAGCAGTCCATGGTACTTTCAGCATTCTTCACCAGCACCACAACTCAAAAGCATCAACTCTTCTTCAG
>NW_006921942.1:782514-822085 GCF_000298275.1 Orycteropus afer afer | reverse complement strand
CTGAGAGGGGAGCAGACAACTAGGCATTTGACTAGTTCTTGGGACGTGTCTCCAGTGTGACTACTTTCCTTTTGTAATATCTCCTGTGTGATTATTTTTGGAGAGTTGACTTGCCCAAAGGTCTGAGTTTTGTCCTGGAGTTTTCTGCATCATTGGCACAGGGTTCCAGGGACCCCAGAAAAATCGTGGTACCATGTCAGAAACTCCTCACAGTCTGGGAGTCTGGTTGCTCGGGGATGCCTGACATCCTACCTCCCCTGAGGGTGTACCCTGCATTTGACTGTCTAGCATCAGGTGGAGACGTCCACCTACGCAAAACAGCCTGGCTGGCATAGGGTTCTGGTGGCCCTATCCTGTTGCCATAGGGCTCTGGTGGCCCTATCTGAAAAACTTAGAACCAATGGGTAATCAAAACTCCAAAATCAATCCAACAACCCCTCTGGGGTGTTTATTAGCAAACCTCAAGACCTTGTTACTAGACCAGGACATCCGTCCCAAACGCCTCATCTTTTACTCCACCACGGCATGGCCCCAGTACACACTGGACAATGGCTCCCATTGGCCAGAGCATGGGACTTTTGACTTTAATATCCTTACAGACTTAGACAATTTTTGCCGATGCACAGGCAAATGGCTGGAAGTCCCCTATGTCCAAGCCTTCTTTTGTTTGCGCTCCCAACCCTCATTGTGTAAGAAATGTAATACCGCCCAGATTCTTCTTGCCCATGAACACCCCAAACCTCGTAAACCCACGCCTCTCTCCCCTTTAGAAACCAACCCAACCGTCTCCTCTTCCCCCTTTTCTGACCCACTGGAAAGCCTGTCCCTACCCCCCAGACCCCCTCCTTATGCTGCAGCACAACCCCCTCTCCCCCAGATAGTGCCATCATCCTTTCCCCTTACCCCAACAGCCCCCTGTCCTTCCATCTCACCCACTTCCCCAAATGCCTCCTCCACTACCTCTCCCATCTCGCCCACCTCCCCAGACGCCTCCTCCTCCATCTCTCCCACCCTTCCCTCTCCCGTGAGCCACCACACCCACTCCCAACAACTTCTTTGCCCCCTGCGCGAAGTTGCTGGGTCTGAAGGAATTGTACACGTCCACTCCCCCTTCTCCCTGGCGGATTTGTCCCAAATTGAAAAACGCTTAGGCTCTTTTTCTAACGACCCTACTACTTACATCAAAGAGTTCCGATACCTCTCTCAGACCTATGATTTGACTTGGCATGACATATATGTCATCCTCTCCTCTACCCTCCTCCCAGATGAAAAAGATAGAGTCCTTAGTGCCGCCCGAGAACATGCTGACCAAACCCACCTAACAGATAACTCCATGCCCGTCAGAGCAGACGCTCCAGTGCAAAACCCAGGCTGGGAGTACCAGCCTGACACCCAGTCTGGACGGACTGGGAGAGCCTGCGGAGATAAAATGCTCCAATGCCTCCTGGTAGGCCTACAAGCTGTCTCTCATAAAGCAGTTAATTTTTAACAAACTCCAGGAGATTACCCAACTTCTGGGTGAGAACCCAGCCACCTTCCTGAACTGATTAACTGAGGCTCTTACCCAATTTACCAGTCTAGACCTCTCCTCTCCAGCTGGGGCCATGGTCCTAGCCACTCATTTCATAACCCAGTCAGCTCCTGACATTAGAAAGAAATTAAAGAAAGCTGAAGAGGGACCCCAAACTCCCATCAGAGACTTCGTAAACATCCGGGAGGAGAAAGTGGAGGCAGATAGGGAAGCCAGGACCCGCCAGAAGGCCACCTTGCAGGCCAATGCCTTGCTAGTGGCCCTTAGGCCAGCACATAGTGACAGAAGACCTCCTTCCTTGGCGGCTCCCCGATCCTGCTTCAAGTGCGGTAAGGAAGGGCACTGAGCCAGATCCTGCCCTCAGCCCTGACCGGCCCCTGACCCATGTCCACTGTGTGGTTTAAAAGGACATTGGAAAAGCGACTGTCCCTCTGTGTCAAAGCACAGAAGGCCATCCTCCCCATCCACTAATCCGCTGTCGACAGTCTTGGGCCTGGCCACTGATGACTGAAGGAGCCCGGACTCAACAACCCCAATCACTCTTGCTGAGCCCAGGGTCACTATCAAGGTAGTGGGTAAGTCAATCTCCTTTTTGATTGATACGGGGGCTACCTATTCTGTACTCTCCTCCTTCTCGGGACCATGTTTCCCTTCCTCAGTCTCTGTTATGGGAATTAACAGGCAACCCTCAAACCCCCCCACAACAGGCCCTATCACCTGTTTAGTAGATAACAAAATTCTTTCACACTCATTTCTTATTTTACCAACCTGCCCTACCCCCCTTTGAGGGTGAGATTTCCTTGCAAAAATTAAAACCACTCTCACTTGGGCTCAAGATCACTCTGCCTCTCTCTTGCTATCACTAACTGCTATCTCCCTGCAAGCATCAGCTTTCCCCATGCCCCCTGACCTTGTTGATCCATGCATGTGGGATACTTCTTCCCCATCCATCGCCTCTCATCACCCCTGTTATGGTAAATTTAAAGGATCCCACACAGTTTCCATCTAAACCCCAATTTCCCATCTCTCACACACACCGACTCAGCCTGAAACCCCTTATACAGCACTTCTTATCTAAAGGACTCTTAATTCCCACCCAATCCCCATGCAACACCCCTATTTTATCAGTAAAGAAACCTAATGGGTCCTACCGACTAGTCCAAGACCGTCTTATTAACAGTGCCATAGTTCCCCTGCATCTCATTGTCCCTAACCCCTATAACTTACTCTCCAATATTCCCCCTACTACCACTCATTTTTCTGTTTTAGATCTCAAGGATGTTTTTTTCACAATCCCCTTAGACCCCAGGTGTTACAACCTTTTTGCCTTCACTTGGGAAGATCCCGACACTCACACCTCCTCCCAACTCACATGGACAGTGCTCCCACAAGGATTCAGGGATAGTCCAACTCACTTCAGACAGGCACTGGCCAGAGACCTACTAGACTGCAATCTCTCCCCGTCCATTCTCTTACAATATGTCGATGACCTTCTCCTATGTAGCCCCTCCTTAGAACAGTCGACTACACACACTGCCACTCTTTTAAACTTCCTAGCAAAAAAGGGGTACCAGGTTTTACCCTCTAAAGTCCAGTTATCTACTCCTTCTGTCATTTACATTGGCCTTAAACTAACACCCACCACCTGGGAACTCACCCTGGATAGAAAGCAAGTAATACGAGACCTACTACCCCGTACCTCTGCCGACCAAATCCTATCATTCCTCGGACTAGTTGGGTTCTTTAGACATTGGATCCCTAACTTTTCCCTTCTGGCTAAGCCCCTCTACGATGCAGCCAAGGACACATCCATTGGTCCCCTCCAATCACCACAACTCATTAAGGCCGCCTTCACACCCTGAAAAATCACCTTTTACGATCTCCACCTCTTCATCTCCCCAGTCCTACCAAACCTTTCTCTTTATTCACTGATGAACGTCAAGGGATGGCTCTAGGAGTTCTTACCCAACCTCATGGTCCCTTCCCCTCCCCAGTGGCCTACCTATCCAAATGTCTAGATCCCACAGTACGAGGATGGCAACCCTGCCTGAGAGCACTAGTGGCAGTGGCAGTTCTTACACAGGAAGCATTCAAACTAACCCTCCACCACCTTCTTCATGTGTTTTCCTCACACAGAATAAAAGACCTGTTATCTCACCGTTCCCTTTCCCTCCTATCCCCATCTTGTCTTCAACTTTTCCACCTTACTTTTATTGAGAATCCCGATGTTCATTTAGCCCAGTCTCCATCCCTCAACCCAGCCACACTGCTACCAACTCATGACCCACCACACTCCCACTCTTGCACAGAAATTCTAGACACCTTACCTATGTCTCTAACTCCTTATATGACCAGCCCCTAACCCACCTGGATATCACCTTCTTTGTTGATGGCAGCTCGGCCATAGACTCCCATGGACGACGTAGGGCAGCATATGCCGTTGTCACCCTGACTGACGTTGTAGAAGCCCACACCCTCCCTGAAGGCACCTCATCTCAGAAAGCCGAGCTAGTCGCCCTCACCAGGGCCTTACAATTAGCAAAGGGACGGGCGGCTAATATTTACACGGACTCCAAGTATGTATTCCTTATAGCACACAGTCATGGCCCAATATGGGAACAACGAGGGTTTCTAACAGCTAAAGGTTCCCCCATAATTAACGCCAAGCTCATTCTCCAACTCCTAAATGCCCTCCAACTACCGTCCAAAGTAGTCATCATACATTGTAAAGGACATCAAACTGACAGTCCCTTGGTCACCCAAGGCAACAACATGGCAAATTCTACACCCGGAACCTCACCAGGGACTCTCCGAACCCATCAACCCCCATCCTGTTCCACTCACTTCCCTCCATCCATCCGCAGTACACCCCTGAGGAATTGTCACACTGGGAAACAAAAGGAGGGAATCGCTCCCCCGAAGGATGGTTCTTCCTTCATAACAGACTCATTCTTCCTGACTCCCAAGTAAAGCCCCTTGTCCGCATGATTCATAATTCCCTCCACATAGGAACCAAAGCCCTGAAACATTTCCTACAACCTCTTTTCATGTCACCCTTACTCAACACCTCTATTGAATCTGTCTGTTCCACCTGTACTGTTTGTGTATCCATAAGTCCCCAGGGAAACCTTAAACCAACCTTCCCCACTCATCAGATGAGTGGACACCTACCTGGTCAGGATTGGCAAATCGATTTCACTCATATGCCATCTCACAAGTCTTTCAAATACCTTTTTACACTTATAGACACCCTAACTGGGTGGCTGGAAGCCTTCCCCACAAAAATGAAACTGCAGCTACAGCAGCCAATATCTTAATAACTCACATCATCCCTCAGTTTGGCCTGCCATCCTCCATACAGTCAGACAACGGGCCATCTTTTGTTTCACAGATTACCCAACAGGTCTCCTCCTCCCTAGGGATCCACTGGCACCTCCATATCCCCTACCAACCTCAATCATCAGGTAAAATTGAAAGAGCCAATGGCCTTATCAAAACACACCTTACCAAACTCTCCTTAGAACTCCGTAAATCCTGGATAGACCTCCTTCCATTTGCCTTAGCACGCATGAGAGCAACTCCCAAAGCACCAACCTTTCTCAGCCCTTTTGAATTAATGTACAGCCGACCTTTTCTCCTGAACCATAATTTACCCATGCAACCCTCTCTCCTAGCTTCCTATCTCCCATACCTTTCTCTCCTTAGGCAGCTACTGCGAGAACACGCAGACAGGTATCTACCACAACCCTTAGGGACTGATTCTCCAGGACCACCAATAACAACTCACCTACAACCCGGAGATGCAGTGTTTCTGAAAACTTTGCATCCAGAGCCACTGAAACCTCGCTGGACTGGACCACATACTATTTTCTTAACCACTCCCACGGTGGTAAAACTCCTGGGTGACCCCTCATGGCACCACCACTCCCATGTCAAAAGGGCCCAGACAAATCATGATTCCTATACATGCCAAATGTTGGATCCGACTAAGCTCCATCTTAATTGGACCCCTCGTCCTCCTGACCCTCACTAATACTGAACCCATATCCAATCCCAATAAACTCCCATCCAACCATGTCTGGAGATTTACAGTCTGGGAGGGACAAACCTCCCTGCAGGGAACTGGTCAGGCAGACTACCCACCAACAAATACAACACAACTAGAAATATCCATTTCCCCAAAATCAGTATTTCCCAGTAATTTCCCCTATCTCTGTTTTACATATGACCAATCTGATCCCAAATGCAACCAAAGCTCCTCAACCTATGGCAGATGCTATTATTGGTCATGCGGAATATATAGTTCCGGAGATTACTCTGGAGCATTTTTCACTAAAACCATGAGATTACATCTCCGCATCAGCGATCCAAAGAACGGCACGTGGGCAGGTGGAGTTATAGGAAAACTATTACAATGGCTTTGCCACCTTACCCGCAGGAACCATCAAAATAGAACGAGCAATCCACACCCCCCACAACCTTACACAAGTTCTTACCTCCATTTCCCAAGAGGAACATAACCTACAGAAACAGATCCAAGGAGATCCCCAAACAGTTCTCGACCCAACACAGGTCTGGACCTCTCCCACACCCTCCTGGATACACATCATCCAACATTCCCTATCTCTCCTCAATTATACTCAGACTCTATCCAATGTTTCACATTGCTTCCTTTGTGTTTCACTCAAGCGACCCTTACTAGCAGCTGTACTTATCAATTTAACTCTACCACTATCTGCTCCCACCCTCAACTCCTCATGCACCACCTCTCTACCGCATGTACCCCTTTGGGCACTTAAAACCTTTAACCAAGAACCACAGAATATTTCCATCACCTCTGCACCACCTGGCATTTTCTTTTGGTGTAATGGAACTTTAACTAAATGTTTAAATTCCACCACTCCAGGTCCCTGCTTCACAGTAACCATAATACCCCAACTCACCCTATATGAAAAATCTGAAGTCTCCCAACAGTTACAAGAGACTAGAATCAAAAGGGCTGCCTTCATACCCATCATGATAGGTATTAGCCTAGCCTCTGCCATTGCAGCAGCAGGAATGGTGGGCGGAGCCTTGAGCCACAGCATAATATCGGCTCAGGACTTCCAAGTCCCTCTTGAAATTGCACTTGAAACCACTGCAGACTCCTTAGCCTCCCTCCAGCAACAACTAACTTCTTTAGCCCAAGTTTCTTTGCAGAACCGGAGAGCCCCAGACCTCCTTACTGCGGCAGAAGGTGGAACTTGCATCTTCCTGGGAGAAGAATGTTGTTATTGTATTAATGAATCTGGACTAGTGGAACAGAATATTAACACATTAACTCGACTGAAAGACGAACTACACAAACGACACAACGCAGAAACTTCACTGTTTGAATGGTTCCAATCGCCACTGACTGCCTGGCTATTATCCCTTATCGGATCGCTTGTACTAATAACTCTCCTTTTTCTCTTTGCCCCTTGCCTCCTCAAGTTTATCCGAAGCCGACTTGAAGAAATATCTCGGGTCGCAGTGAATCAACTTCTCTTACAACCTTACACCAAGTTGCCGACTGATGACCCCAGCTTCTCAGGCTCCAACCTATGAAACCCCTCTCCCCCTCTCCAACCCCATTCAGCAGGAAGAAGCTAAGAGGATCACGTCGCCCTTTATCCATTAAAAGAGGTTGGAATGTTAGGCTGAAGCAAACCCAAGCCCCAATATGTCATTTGGCAGCTTCCTCCAGATGTCAGGCCCTGATGAGACAGCCTGATAAGACAACCGAAGTGACAGAACCCGCCCAGACTGGAAAGTCCCATGCAGTGACAAACTTCCTCTTGTGAAGCCCCCTCATGCTAATTAAGTACAGACCCATGCTAAAAGCTAATTGGACCCTGCCATTTCCTTACAGGACCCTGTCATTTCCTTGGTGTCCCCAAATAGGTCCTCTCTGTGTCTATAAAAATCCATGCCCCCTGCCCAGGTGTGTGACTTCTCTGGCCCTGATGCTAGGGCATGAGAACCTCGCCCGGGAGTGCTAATAAACTGCTTCTCTGAAACAACTCCGTGTCCTGGTGCCTCGGCAACTCTGCATTACAGTCCTGACATTGGCATTGATTGTAGAACCAAGCAATGTGAAGTCTCTGACTTAAGAAACATTGTATTACTGAAAACGGGACTTGGGATTATGATAGATCTGGTACAAATTTTAGCTTTACTATTCACTAACCTGGTTAGCTTGAGCAAGTTATTTAACTTGCTGCTCTGAAAACTTTCTACCTGCTACTCTTTTACATTGAGTATCTCTCCCTGATATTCTTCTAGTCAGAACAGGGAGTAATTCCTACCTTGTAGAAGTGCAATGAGGATTTGATCATTTGTGTAAAAGACTTAGAACCATGATATACATATAGACAAGGGATACCATTATTAGTAGTGACATTTATGACCAGATATCAAGTATTATAGTTATCAAGAGTATATGAGGCCTCAAAGGACCACCTTGGGAAGATGGTGAAATAGGCAGAAAAGCAACACAGACCATCTTCAACAAAGAAAAGAAAAACCAATTGACAGAGATACAGAAGATAATCCTGGAGCCCTGAGCTTTGAAAGGAACTATACATAAGTGGATTAGGCACCAACTAGTGGAAAAACCTGAAGGAAAACAGTGAGTACAAAGACGGTCAGAGCTGCGGACTGTCAGCTACTCTGACAGGACCAACCGCCTGAATATTTCCAAGAGGTGTTGGGACCTGAGAACTGACCTAAAGATCAACCCTGGTCACCAAGGGCTGCAGGGACGACTCACTGGTGGTCTATGACTAGGAAGGGAAACAACAAGGAGGGAGACAACCTGAGCTGTTGACTGTCTACTGTCTGGGGGTACAGCCATTTTGATTGTTTACATGTGGCAGCCATTTTGGATATTTAAAGTGACTGAGGGTGCAGCCATTTTGAACCTTTACAAGTGGCAACCATTTTGGATTTTAAAGCGACAGCATTCTCATTTGGATTCCAGAGACCTAAGAATAGGCTCTGTTTGCCAAGGTTGGCAGGGACATACAATAGACTGACAACAGGAAAGGAGATAGGTGGTGAGTGTATAAGTGCTGTCAACTAGAGAATACAGGAGCACAGCACAGTACCCTGCCTGCATAAATAACATACAAACAAAACAAAGAAAACAAAAATCGTGGGCAAGTCACTCCAACATACAATCACCAATTAAATATAAACACAAAAACGTTACAATGCCTCAGAGACAACAGAGCATCACAGTCCACACAAAGAAGCAAGATAAAGCAGGAGAAACAAGGGACCAGGATACAGATCCAAAACACATCCCTGAAGAAGATGCAGCACTGGAACTCCCTGATAAGGAATTCAAAAGAATTATATTTATGTATCCTCAGTGAATTGAGAAACAGATCAAGGAAAACACAGAGAAAACCCTAGAACAATTTCAAAAGACAATACAAGAACAAAATGACAAAATAAATGAAAAATTAGAAATGATACAAAGTCTACACACAGAAATCCAGAAGATTAATACTAAATTTTCAGAAATAGATAAGACATTGAATGGGCAAAGGAGCTGAATTGAATCAATGGAAGACAGAATCATTGAGATTGGAAGGCAAATACCTGAACACTTCTTTGGAAAGGGATCAATCAGAAAAAAGATCAAAACAAAATGAAGAAAGCCTAAAGTTCATGTGGGATACCATAAAAAGGAATAACCTATGTGTAATCAGAATTCTAGAACTGGAAGAGAAAAATAAAACCACAGAGAAAACTGTCAAAGATCTGTTGGAAGAGAATTTTCCTAGTATGATGAAAGATGAGAATATATCCATTCAAGAAGTCCAACAAACCCCAAACAGGATAGACCCCAAAAGAAAATCGCCAAGACATGATCATCAAACTCACCCAAACCAAAGACAAAGAAAGAATCACGAGAGCAGCACGGGAAAACCGGTAAGTTACCTACAAGGGGCAACCAATAAGACTAAGCTTGGATTTCTCAACAGAAACCATGCAGGCAAAAAGACAACGGGATGGTATATATAAAACCCTGAAAGAGAAAAATTTCCAACCAAGAATTATGTACCCAGCAAAAGTGTCCCTCAAATATGATGGTGAAATTAGGACATTTCCAGATAAGCAGAAATTAAGGAAATTTGTTCAAACCAGACCAACCTTACAAGAGATGCTAAAGGGAGCCCTTTGGACAGAGAAGCAATAATAGCCAACAACAACTGACCATTAACATACACAATGACACAACCCAGAAACCAACCCAGCTATGGAAGTACCCAAAGTAAATAAGCCTACAGGATTGTAAACAGGGAACCAGAGACATCAATTGACAAATGAGAACAACTAGAAACCAGAAAGGGGGAAAACTGTGTCATTACAGAACTTCTAGATGGTAGGGAAGTCAAGACAACAAGATAGAACAGACTGTTCTAAACTTGGGAAGAAAAGCATAAATCACAGGGTAACCTCAAAGAAAAATGATAAACCTTCACATCAAAAAAGAGGACCAGCATAAATATTCAACAAATACTATAACAATAGCAATGAAGGAAGTGATAACACGATTCTTAAACAAAATGAGCTCAGTACAGAAAATTATATGGAACAAAGAAATTAACACCATGAAAAAGTACATAACAAAAATGTCAGCAACAAATTCATATTTACATATCTGGCAAGGGACTTATCTCTAAGATTTATAGCAGAAGAGTGGATGACCAAACTATGGTACATACACATAATGGAATGCTATGCAGCAGTAAATAATGTAGAGTCTGCAAAACATCGCATAATATGGATGAACTTGGAGGACATTATGCTTAGTGAAATAAGTAAGTCACAGAAGGAGAAATATAGTATTAGTTTGTTGTTGTGAAGGGTCAAGGAAAGGTGTATATATATATGGAGGGAAACTTTCTTTGTTGGTTGCCAGGGATGGGAGGGGAGGGGAGGGAACACTGCAAAAAAAAAAAAAAAATGCATTGACCCATGTCACTTTAGTTTGTGCATTTCACTGTACATAAATTGTATTTCAACAAAATGCATTAAAAAGAGAGAGAGAGAGAGAGAGAGTATATGATGCCTCAAAGAGAATCTAGCCTAAACATCCCATCTCGTTTGATTCACACCTGACCGCCTTCAATAATCTATGACACATAGCTCAGCATGCAGCCAGCCAAACTCAGCATTCCCCCACTCCCCTTGCCTTAGATACAGCCAGCCAGCCAGCCCTCCGTCCCTCCCTACCTCCTTCAGTAGTGACTCACTAATCTTCCAAATCATGGCGTTAGGATGGGCTGACTTATGCAACACCTACTTTAAAGTCTTCAATAGACTCTTTGTTGCCTTTCAAACAAAATCCAAAATCTACAACATGGCTATTAGGCACTAAAAGACCTGAGCGCTGTTTAACTATCCAACCTGCTTTCCATTCTCTTTCCCATTTATTCTCTCAATGACAGTCATATTGGACTCATAAATTTCTCTCACACACCAAGCTGTTGCACCACAAAGTCTTTGCATATAACTGAGTACCTTTTTCCTTTGCCTGGCTAACTCATATGGATTCTTTAGGTTTCAGTTTAAACATCACTTCCTCTAGGAAAACTTTTCCTTTTTTGATCCCCATCACAGAGCTTTTTTTGCATGACTTTAATTATTTGTAGTGATTTGTTTCATGTCTATTTTTTCTACTAGACTGTAATTTCCATGATATAGGCACCTTGTTGCATCTTGTTCATCACTCTTACCCCTAGGGGTGAGGAGATGGTATGTGCTTAGTAAATATTTGGCTTCTTACTATTCAGATAGCTCTTCTGTGCCTTCTGTCTTCTCTTTTCCAGGCTAAACCTACCAAACACAGGTTGACAGGTTTTTAAATCTATCCTGCATACCTTCCTCAAAGTAGTTCAGACTTCCAAATGTAGTGTCATGTCTGTCACAGGATCTTGCAGGTGTGGACCAAGGAAGCCAGAGCAGAGGGGGCCACTCTTTCTAGATCCAACTCTACGCAATAGAAGACTATGCCTCTGAGTCAGTAGTATAAAGCCAAGAGGCATCACATTTCTATCTTTGAATGATGGAGGACAGCAGGGAGGGGAGGAAATTGACCAATATTCTGCATTTTAAAAATTTCTTTCAGAAGGAAAACCTGACTTCTTCACAGGTTACATGCTACTCACAGAAACATGTACTAATTTTCCCTCTTTCCTCTAATGAGAACATGTCTACACTGAATATAAAATCATGAGGTTGGGCCTGCATGACCTGGCTTTTACCTATATTTCCAATTTCATTTCCCCCACTATTCACTTTCACAAACAATATATTAATTACAGAACAGTGGTATTTTGGGTACTTCAAATACCACCTGAAATCTTTCCACCTGCTATTCTTTCACACTGAGTACCCCTCCCTGATATTCTTCTAGTCAGAAGAGATTGGGGACTGGGAACAATCTCCTACTCGTTGTGTTAGTTTGGCAAGATATTTCATCTCTAAAATTTCTCATTTGTCAAGTAAGGTTAATAATAGAGCTAACTTCAGGGGCTTATAAAAAGTCAATTAGTTAATTTTATGTAAAGTACTAAAAACTGTTAGCAATTGCCCTGAATTCTCACAGCACTAACCACGTAACTACATCGTACACTTATTCTAGGCCACTGCTTCTAGAACTTCTTTATGCCTATGAATCGTCTGAATATATTACCAAAATGCAGATTTTGGTCTGATAGGTCTGAGCTGGGGTCTGAAATTCTGCATTTCTAATTAAGTTCCTAGGTGATGTCCTTTCTGCTGGTCCACTACCATATTTTGAATAACATGTTCTAGTCTATACTCTGGTCTTCCTTTCACCCTTTTGTGACCCATGGAACATAAAGTACCCATCTGTATTTTCCACCTCTGGGGTTTAGTGGACAGAAACTCCAGTGGTGCAGTGGTCAAGGTGCTCAGCTGCAAAACAAAAGTTCAAACCCACCAGCCACTCCACAGGAGAAAGATGTGACAATCTGTTTCCATAAAGATTTAGAGCCTTGCAAAGTCTATAGGGACAGTTCTACTATTTCCTATGAATTGGAATAAACTCAACAGCAGGGGGTTCTGGGGTTTAGTGGGAAACTGTTATCCCACTTTAGTGAGAGCTGCCATCTGGTGGATGCCTGCACAACTGTATTAATCTGAAGAAACAGGCCTCATCCCATCAGCCCCAGCACCAGCGATCCCTTAGAACATGTGTTTCACTAATTGTATCAAAATCCTTAATACTTAAAAATTTTTTTCATTTCTTTCATTCAAAATCTCTTCTATTAACTGAAAGCAAATGATTTCAACAACAACAACAACAAAAAGCAGAAAATAATTTGGTCTTGAATGGTTGAAGGTCTATGATGGCAGGTGCCTTGACAAATTTAGCTTTGGTATTTGAATCTCAAAAAATATGTGGAAATATATTTAAATATGTATTTAAATATTAGGTGAATGAGGTTTTGGCCCTCCAGTATGAAGGCTAGAATAGTACAAGTCCTTGCCAGCCCAGAAGTGGTCAACCTGGATTGAGGGGATAGGATGTCCCTATTAAAGCTAATCAAAAACTTTCCTCTCCACCATTCCCCATCCTCTCTCCTTCACACATATGCTTATGAAAATGGGAAAAACACTGACACAAGGGAATTCCAGGAAAAGGCAAGAACTGAAAGTGGCAATCTCAATTCCTACCCACCATCACAGAGGGCACTATTGAAATGAGAAAAACTTAGAAAACAAAGCCATGACTTTCAGTTCTGTGCCAGGGTTGGAGCAAACTCCTAAAAGGCATGAAGTAAAAATGATTACTGAAAGCTACAAAAATAGCAATTGGCTCGTTTTCACATAAAATGTCTTCAATAAATATGAAATGAAGCTAGCTGCTCAAACTGAAATAGAAAGAGTCTTAGTATTAACCATCTAGGCTTGTACTTGAAGCAAACTGTCAATTGGATTCTAAAAATTAGAGCTAGGTTCCACTGCTAACACATTCCCTTGGTTCTTCCAGAGGGCAGGAAATAAGAGATGATGAATGGATATAATTCAGTCCTAAGCAAATTAGTAGTTTTCTCTTGTTCTGGGATGAAATTTGAATTCACTTTCTCCAATATGAGGAATTTCAAAAGTTAGGTTAATAGGTGGTTCTCATGCTGGTATCACAGAATGAAACCTTTCAAGATTACTAACCATACCTCCTCACTTTATAAGTGAGAAACTGAAGCCCACAGAAAAGAATAGCTCAAAGTCCCGGGGAGTCAGTAGTCCTCAGCCTCCAAGATGCTGTTTCTGCCACTTTTACTTTCAACAGTGTGTCACTGTTTTACAATATTACTTATTGGCATTTGAACCAGGGTTTCAAACCAGTTCATTCCTGTTCAATCTCCTGAGAATGTGCATTTCCATCCAAGATATACTGAATCACAATCTGCATTTTAACAAGATATGTAAGAATGAAGCTCTGGTGTCACTGTGGTTAAAGTACTGGGCTGCTAACCAAAGGCTGGTAGTTCAAACCCCCCAGCCCTTATGCAGGAGAAAGATGAGGCAGTCTACTTCCATTGAAGATATACAGCTTTGGAAACCCTATGGGGGTAATTCTACTCTGTCCTATAGGGTTACTATGAGTTGGAATTAACTCGATGGCAGTGGGTCTGGTTTTTGGTATCACCTGATGATAAAATGTAGATTCTAATTATGGGGTGGGAAGGAAAATTCTCAGCCAGAATGAACTGGTTCAAAGTCCTGATCTAAACCAATAATCTACTTGTGCATGGGATGTTTTAGACTCTTAAGGTAAAGAGTTGGCAGAACGAAATCCCTAAAGAGCTGATAACTAGGGAAAAGTTTAACGCTTTGCATTTTCTGTTGATACCATGTATTTCCCACAATGGAAGGCTGAAATTGAAGAAACAATTTATTTATTTATTTATTTTTGGTAATAAGGACTTTGATACAATTATGTGAGACACATATGTCCCAAGTGGACTCTGGTGGAAGGATTGATATGGTGAGGCCCGATTCTTCAGATTCACACAGCTATAAAGGTCCTCTCCATTGGCAGCACATACTAAAACTGTGATGTGAGCTTCTCAAGAAACTTAAGAAGCTGAGTGTTGGTGGGTGATATATGTCCCATGGGACATGAAAGGCTAAAGGATCAGAGGAAAAAGTTTAGGTAATTGTAAGGATGAGAAAAGGCTAGCAAATGCAAGTGGCTGAAAATTCCACTAGGACGCAAGGACTTAGCTGCTGTATTTGTTAAAACCATATTGCTTTCCTTGTCATTAATCATGGATGTCTGTCCACTGAAACCCAATACCTCCAAAGCCTGAACTCAACTTGGTTTTCTATCCTTTCTCCAAATATGTACTCCTTTTGCATTCTCACCTTACTTGCTGCATCACCAACAAGTCTAAGTTCTCCTCAGATCTTTTTTTCTTCACTCTGTAAGTCTCAACAATTCTGTCATTAAATCTATTTCATCTACTGTTCTACCTTGCTGCAATTGTCAATAGACCCTCACCAAGTTTGCCTCAACTTACTTCAACAGTCTTATTACTGTTTCCATTCTCAGCCCTTCAAATCACATGCCACATTTCAAGTAATCTATTATTAATTAGAATGTGTTATTTTGCTTAATATCCTTCAAAGGCTCTCAGCTGCCTACAGACACAAGTCCAAACTCCTTAGTGTTCACAGTTTGGTTCTTGCCTATCTGTATAATAGTGTCATCTCCTAATGCTCCCACTATCAAATTATTTGTAGTTTCCTGGAAACATGCCTTCATTCCTCTGGATTTGCTGTACCCCTTATGTTTTGCTTGGCTTACCCATTCCTTTCCACCTGGAAAACTTCTGGGCATCCTCTTCTGGGAGCCATTTTGACCCCTAGAGTTGACTTACTCAATCTCAGAATTTCCTTTCACACACAAAAAAATTAGGACAATTGTCATTCAAAAAGAATCTTCAACTGGTTTGGTTAAAAAAAAAAAGGAAGGAAAAAAAAAAAAAAAAAAAAGAGAGAGAGAAATTACTGGTGTAAAATATGAGTGCACCTTCCAGAAAATACAAGTGTAATTTCAGCGTATGCGTGGCATGAAAACTCATTGTGAGTAAACAAGAAATGGGTGAAAAATTGTAATTTATTGAAACTCAACTCAAAAAATATAAGATGCTGTAGTGTACAATATATTACACAAAGCACCCTCAGGTGCACATTCAAGTCAAGTAATAACTCCATATCCCTTTCCCTAGCCCTCCCACCCTGGGACCTCAGTATTTGTTCCATATACAATCATGCACACTTAATTTGAAAAAGGAAGCCCCAGTATATTCTGATGTATTAATTAGCACCAAACAAGAGTACAGTTCCATTTCTCTTTTTTTTTTTTAATAAACAAAAAAACCCAATCAATAAACCAACTGGAGAGCTAATGGACTCAGCCAATACTGCTGACATAGATATTACACATTCATGTAAATACACAGCCTATTCTACCCTAAACAACGGTGTGGCTGGTTCTCAGCCTTTGTTTGAGTTGGCAATTGTCCCAATGTTGCAGTGTTGGAGCCAGTCTGTTTCTAAAACAAAATTGCTATTTAGGAACTTCCTACACAAAGTTCATCTGTCTTTTTTGTTGGAAACAAGTCTAAAATTGGTGTGGAAAACTTAGATCTTTCAAGGACAACAACTGGCCGAAGATAATGAAGTTGTTTTAAGGCAAGTTCTCCACAGTCTGTTAATGCTTTGTCCAATACAACCCTCAGGTTTTCCAAGGAAGGAACTGTTGTTGTTGTCTCAGCTACTATTAAAGGCGAGATTGCAGTCAAGTTCTCATGAATTGTAGAGTCACTGGAAGAATGAGGTATGTCAACTTCAGGGTCGTTGTCATTCACCATATTATTTGCCATAACACTCCCTGTTAAGTCATTACTAGGCTGTGAAGAGTTAGTTAATGTTAAGTGCTCTGAAGACTCCCAATCATCAAAATCATCTTCTTTCTCTTCACTTTCCTGAATAAATTTCAGAAATGAAGATTCAAATCCCATAGGTTTGTAAGTCTTCAAATCAAATGACCTGGGCTGTGAATGCTTCCTAAAATTCTCTTTTGGAACACTGGTTGGATTTTTTACAGTGTTTTCCTGCCCTGAACCATGGTGCCCAGTTTCTGAGTCTTTGATCCTTGGTAAAGGCAGCTGGAAACTTGTGAAATAAGTCCCGCTTTCAGTCCCATCGGGATTCGGTATGGAATTTTCTATTTTACAAGGAGGAAGCTGAACTATATTACATTGCTCCAAAGAAGTGGTTTCTGAACCATGGTTACATTTCAAAGTTCCCGGGTAGAGCAGGGTATCTGCATCAAATACTGGGTTGCTTTCTATACACGCTTCCTGACTGCCATCCATTCTACCTGGATGAGGGGAGTCGGTGTTCTGGACAGGTGCACTGCTGTCACCGAGGGAATGGCTGTGCTTTGTGTGCTCTGATTCACAGCTTTCATTTTCTTCTTGCTTTATACAGGACTCCATTTCAGAAGGAGGCTCCTCTTTAATTTTGGTACCGTACTTAACGCAAACGACAAGGTTTTCCATCTGTTGCTCTAAATAGGCACTACTCATCTGATGAGTACGTTTGTAATGCCTCACTATGCTGCTCTCCAACTTTACTACAGACAAGCATCCCTGAATCATGCAGGGGTACTGCGTGTGCTCAGAATGCTCTACGCACATATGGAGGGCTTCAGCTCTTGTTTTAAAACTAATTGGAGCTTTCTTGTCTTTGATTAAGCCACATTTTTTGGCCTTAGTATTAAATGATCTCTTAGTATTCTGATGTTCATTCCCCTGAGTGTGAGTTGTTTGACACACCTTTTCACTCCTTAGTAGCCTTTCATTTGCTACTTTCTCGCTTCGAAACAGATCATCATAACAGTCCTTATGTCGGTAATATACATGTTGCGAATAATTACTGCGATGGGTGAAAATCTGGCCACAGCCATTAAGATCACAATGTATTTCATAATCTGAATGTACTTCTCCTTCAATATTATGTTGTTCCATCAAGTGGTGCTTCAACTTAGTGAATGTATAAAAAACAGCAGGGCACTGAGGCTGGTTACAAGAAAACCTTGCCACAGATTCCGCTTCAGACAGAACTTTAGGCTCTTCAATATGGTCTAGGTTATGAGAGTCACTGCAGTGCTTAGCAAGAGCTTTGGAACACAGGAAGCGTTTATTACATTCCTTATATTTGCAAGCAAATATCTTTTTACATTTGACAAGTTCCCTTTTGGTTCTTGCTTTGTCTTTCTCTAAACATAATTGTTCTTTGTTGTACTGATGTACAGTTCTATAATGGCGAATCAAGCCTTTTAAATTGGTAAATGAGGAATTGCAAGTTTTATGAATGCAATGGAATGGTTTGTGGTATTTATTCAAAATATAGCACAGATTTCCTTTAGCAACAGTTCTCCTGCTTCCTCTTCCCTCTCTTCCTTCGTGTTCTTCTCTATGGCTACCTATTGGTGATGAAATATCAGATGTTTTACTTTCTGTTTCTTCACAAGATGACTCTAAGTCCGTTTCTGAACTGCATTCATCTTTTTTAGAATGACAGTGTGGCTTCTCAGAGGTGCTACTCGGATCACTTCCAAGTTCTGCAGAACAATCACCTTTCAACCTGTCTACTGAGCATGGGCCTTCATGATCACATTTTTCATTCTCCAAGAGTTTGTGAGTTACTCTGTCACTGCCAATTTGATGTTTATTTTTATAGTGTATCCTAAGGTGTGTTTTTCTCGTAAATGATCTTTGGCAAATATGACACTGGAATGGAGAATATCGGTGTTGAAACATGGTTAATTGTAGGACTTTTTCTTTTGAATAATTATGCTTCTTAAGATAATGCATTAACAAAGCCTCTCTGGTCACAAATTCATATTTGCATCCTTGAAGCTCACAGAAAAAAGGCTTAGCCGCCAACTGTGCAAGGTACTGACTTGGCACATTTTCATCTTGATTCTGAAAATTAAGGTCTGAGATGGCTGAAACAGACTGAAGAGACTTAGCACCACTGGATGGGTACCCTTGCCATGACCCTGAGAAAGACCCATGCGTTATTGAGTTTTTCAAGCTTAAATGTTTCAAGCGTAACAGAAGTTCCAACATGGTATCCTCTGTACACGGCCTTTTAGAAGCACAAATGGAGGCTTCCGGAGAATGACCTTGATGTTCTCTTTTACATTTAGTGTGAATGTTGTGATCGAGACCTTCATCTGGGGAGTCACTGCTTGTATCAGAACTTGGCTTATGTTCTGCATCAAACTTTTCGGTTGTTTGATTATGTTCATTACCCAAACAGGGAAAGAGATCTTTTGTCTTTATTTTTTTCGGTTTGAAATGGTATGGGTGAACCTTTCGTAAATGCTTCTGCATCCCTTTTGCATTTTTGTATGTGGAACCACAGCCATCAAAACCACAGGTAAACTTATTCCCATCAAAACAAACTGCCACATTAGAACATTTTTCTTTTAAACTGGAGGCCACAAAGACTTTCTCATGGGACAATAATATATCCTGCATGCTTTCAGAATGATCCAGTGTGTCAATTAACTCTTCATGCATTGAAGCTGAAGAACTATGACTTAACTGATCACTTGAATTACTTTCACTGCTTTCCTTCAGGTTTTCTGCAGTTTCTGTATCTATTTGAGAACTAGCTGATCCTGTGCAGAGAAGAAGCTCCTCAGGTAAATGTGATTTATCAGTTTGATCAAGTAGGTGGGGTTGATCAACACAATCTTGCTTTTCACCTGTTGTAGGCTCCTCAAGTTTCACTGATTTCTTCACGTCTCCATTTGAGCTTTCAACATTATGCATTGAAAGGTGATTCTGGTACTCAATCTTGGAATAATAGAACTTTTTACAGCCAAGAAAGTTGCATGTGTAAGATGCATCCCTAAAGTGTTGTGCTTCATGGTGGTAAAGCTGTCCCAAATCACTAAAAACAATATTACAGCCATTTAATTCACATTTATAACGTAGATCATCATGTTTTTGTTTATGGTTAAGGAGTTCATTCACTGATCCAAATCTAGCATAGCAATCTATAGACACACACATATAAGGTTGAGGACCACAATGCACTTGTTCATGCTCCCGCAGATGAAAAGCAGACATGAAATGTCGTCGACAGTAAGTACACTTCTCTCTTCTATTTTTCATATCCAAGTAGTGCTTGGCATTTTCATCATTATTTTGGTGTTCAGCTTTAAGATGCACACTTAAGTATTTAAATTGCTTAAATACACGAGAACAGTCTGTGCCAGGACATGGGTACAAATCTCTGTCTTGCAGGTGGCAATCTTCTAATTTGCTGAATGTGACATATTCATGAGACTCTCCTTTGGCTTGGTCATTTGACTGATTTTGCTCCAGGGATGAAGAGGGGCTCTTAGGACAAATACCCTTTTGAGAGCCCTTCAACAGGAGTTTCTTTCTAGAGCGGTCCCTTCTGCTTGGTGGCATTTTAACATGTTCCATCACATGAGGAACAAATATTTCTTTTCTCTTGAATTTTTTAATACAAACTGGACAGGTATAAATCCCATCTTCCATATGCATCTTAGAATGATGAAGTATCCTGGCTTCTATGCATTCTCGCTTACATAATAAACAGAAAAACTTATACTGCAGCCATCTCTGGTATCTTTCAGAAGAACCAATGGGTTTTTTGTCTCTTTTCTCCTTATGCTGATCTGTCAAATCTCTTCTTCTGTATTGTTTATCATCTTTACCCTCTTCATAGTCACTGAGAAATGACTCTAAAACATCTGTATCATTAATAGACATTTCATAGCCACTTAGATCATCATCAGAATCTGAGGCTTCTTGTCCCAGCAGCTGGTGGCAGTGTCGTTTTAAAGTTTTCCAGTCCCAAAATTCAGGATCAAAAGGCCAATGGGCTTTTAAAGCTAGTAAGAGCTCACATCGGAGAGAATTTGGAACTGGTGCACTTTCTTCATCAAATTTTTGATCTGGTTGCACATACAGTTCTTCTAACATATTAAATCCATCCAAACTAGGCTCGATTAAGAATTCCGTAAGCTGACAGGCTCGTCTAACTTCTAAATCTTCTGGTAAAAGACAAGCAATTGTTTTACAAACTGATGCTTTCATTTCCTCATCCTCACTTGATCTGAGTTGAAGAGCTCGGACACACAGTAAAATTGATACTCCAAGACCAGTATCTTGTGCCTGCAAGAAAAAGAGGGAAGAAAAAGTTAGTATTTTTTTCCATAGACAGAAAAAGGAATAATAGAGATTGCACAACTTTCACTGATAAGATAGTTTCATTGAAAAGATAGTTTAGCTCTCAAAATCATCAGCATTCTTAAAAAATTTATCTTTGTTCCTGGAAATTGTATTTAGATCCTTCTTGTCTCAGCATGCAAATGACTGGATTACATGACACATGCATGAAGAACAATGTACATTTATTGAATATCCATCTTTACAAAGCACTCTATATTAAAACAGTCCCAACTCAAGAAATTTCACTATATGCCAAATAATAAACAATAAATGCACAAGAATTCAAAGGAATTCAGGATAAAAAAAGATCACTGAAAGATTAAATAAAGACTGATCTTAAACTAGGTAGCAAAGACAGGGCTTAAATAAATGAGAATAGGAAACACACGTATAGACTAACTCTAGGATTGAATTCAACTAAAGAAACCTTGTGTCATGAATATTTGGCTTTTTTGAAGCTTCATGGCTAAAATAAATGGTATCCCCATTTTCTCCTAAAAGAATTAATGCTTAATCGTCACAGGTGTACCTAATCTAAGCTTCCCATGGGGGAAAAAACAAAACAAAAAAATCCTAGAAAACTTCCATAGTAGCAGGTTCTCTGAGATTAGTCAACAATCAGGAAGATTGGGTTTTGTGCGATAAAAGGTTAAAGCATGCAAGACGAATCTTTTATGTGAAAGGCTGAGATAGAATGTGACAATCATATGAGCAAAGAAAAGCAGGATCATATAGCAGAGTGGTTTAGAGTGCGGAGTTCAAGAGCACAGGGTCCAGAGTAGACTCCAGACTGCTTTAAACCCCAGGTTCAGCACAGTGACCAGTTCTTAACTCCTCCAAACCTAAGTTTCCTCATCTGTAAAATGGCAATAGAAGTAGTAATAGTATTTCCTCATAAGGTTGTTATAAAAATGAAATAAGAATATAAAATGATTGTTATAATGTTGGCACATAGTAAATATTCAACAGAATACTGTATAAATTAACTGAGAGTACCTTCCTTGTCCAAATCAATAAACAATTTGCTAAGCAACTATTCCATGTTTGGCACCATTCTAAATGCTGGGAGCTCAAAGAAATAACTGTCATCATTTTACAGAACCGTTACTTCATCACTAATCATTATACATGAAGAACCCAAGGCTCAGAAAGTTAATTAATGGTGCCTAATGTTAACTGGGGGAGCTCTGGTAGCGTAGTGCCTAAGGCACTTGACTGCTAACCAGAAGGCTGGCGGTTCACACCCACCAGCCACTCCTTGGAAGGAAGATGGGGCAATCTACTTCCATAGTGATACTGCCTCGGAAACCCAAGGAGGGGTCGCTATGAGTCGGGTCCGACTCGACAGCAGTGGTTGGGACATTCATTCTGTTATACTATTTTTAAAGTCTTGGGAGCACCCTGGATTATCAAAAGTTATCCCTTCCATTTACAACTTTCTCATTATAAAATTAGAGTTTAACAACTATAAGCACCTTTAAAAGGTGATCTGGTTGAATCGTTTTATTTATAGAAAAATGAGAACTAGAAAATGAAGTACTATTACAAGGCCCTTTCCATTACTCACAGTTGCTTTCTGCAAGAGTCCTAATACCCATACAGGAGCCTTAGCAACATTAACCTTTTCCACCCCAAGGTCTATGTGACTGGCCATTAGTTGTCTTCTAATATTCCTTCCCCTCTTCAACAGACACCTGATTTTCACCTGGTTACAGTCACTTGGAATAATGAACATATTTCCTAGCCTCTCTTGAAGCTTGATGTGCGACCACATGTTATGAGTTCTAGCCCACAGAATGTAAGGTATTCAGAAAGTGTCTCTAAAGTGTGTGTGTGTGTGTGTGTGTGTGTGTTGGGGTGAGTATGGAATAGGTATGGCATAGTGTGCTTTTCCTCTCTCTCCTTTTCCTTCCTACTATATGGAATGGAGACATATAACTGGGATTGTAATAGGTCTTGGATGACGAATGGAAGTATGTATTGATGGCAGATACAAGGAGTCTATTTTTCCAGTATGCCAAGATGCTAAGCCAACTCTGGACTGCCTACCTGGACTATTTATCTATGTGAGAGAGGGAGAACTTCCCAGTTTCATTAACCCACTACTAATGTGGGATATCTGTCATTCACAACAGAACCAGATAAGAAATGAAATGGGTGACATCACAACAGAACCAGCTGAAATAAAAAAAAAAAAAAAAAAAAAAGTAGGAGATATGTCTTAATTTGAAAGGGATTCTATATTTACTTCCCCCTTCTTTCTACCAACTAGTCATATCTCTTCAATACTTCAGGACAAAGATCACAAATGAGGATTATAGTAGAAAAGGCCCTAGACTGAGATTCAAGGGGAGATGCGTTCTGGTTCTGGAGATGGACAGGCACTTCCTTGGTTAGTTTTAGAAATTCACTTTCCCTAGTCCTCCAGCAGCTTTCCCATTCTCTGTGGTTCCTATGGCAGGTGGTGGTGCTGTCGTTAGGTGCCACTGAGTTGGCTCCGACTCACAGTGACCCTATGTACAACAGAACAAAACACTGCCCAGTCCTGTGCCATCCTCACAATTCTTGCTATGCTTGAGCCCACTGCAGCCACTGTGTCAATCCATCTTGTTGAGGGTCTTCCCCTTTTTTGCCGACCCTCTACTTTATCAAGCACGATATCCTTCTTCAGGGAATGGTCCCTTCTGACAATGTGACCAAAGTAGATGAGATGAAGTCTGGGCATTCTCACCTCCAAGAAGCATTCTGGATGAAGTTCTTTCAGGATACATTTGTTTGTTCTTCTGGCAGTTCATGGTACTTTCAGTATTCTTTGCCAACACCACAACTCAAAAGCATCAACTCTTCTTCGGTCTTCCTTATTCACTGTCCAGTTTTGACATGCATATGAGGTGAGTGAAAATACCATGGCTTGAGTTATGCATACGTTAGTCTTCAAAGCGACATCTTTGCTCTTCAACATTTTAAAGAGGCCTTTTGCAGCAGATCTGCCCAGTGTTATACAACATCTGAATTCTTGACTGCTGCTTCCATTGCTGTTGATTGTGGATCTAAGTAATATGAAATCTTCGACAACTTCAACCTTTTCTCTATTTATGGTAATGGTCCAGTTGTGAGGATTTTTCTTTATGTTGAAGTATAAGCCATACTGCAGACTCTAGTCTTTAATCTTTATCAGTAAGTACTTCAAGTCCTCTTCACTTTGAGCATGTAAGGTTGTGTCATCTGCATATCATAGGTTGTTAATGAGTCTTCCTCCAATCATGAAGCTGCAATCTTCTTCATATAGTCCAGCTACATGGATTATTTGCTCAGCATACAGATTGACTATGGTAAAAAGAGACAACCCTGACACACACCCTTCCTGATTTTAAACCACGCAGTGTCCCCTTGTTCTGTCTGAATGACAACCTCCTGTCTAGGCACAGGTTTCTCATAAGTACATTTAAGTGTTCTAGAGTTCCCATTCTTCTCAATGTTGTCTATAATTTCTTATGATCCACACAGTTGAATGGTTTTGCATAGTCAGTAAAACACCTTTCTGGTATTCTTTGCTTGCAGCCAAGATATATCTAACATCAGCAATGATATCTCTTGTTCCATGTCCTTTCCTGACTCCAGCTTGCATTTATGGAAGTTTCCTGTCAATATATTGCTGCAACCATTTTTGAATTATCTTCACCAAAATTTCATGTGTGTGTGTTAATAACGATATTGTTTGAAAATTTCCCCATTCTGTGGGATCACCTTTCTTTGGAATGCATACAAATACGGATCTCTCCCAGTCAGTTGGCCAGGTAGCTGTCTTCCAAATTTCTTCCTGGAGCCCTGTGTTTTGCAAATTCCTTCAGTGTAACTTCCACATCTTCCTACCTACCTGTTTTTTTTTTTTTTCATACTTTGCATAGTCAATATTACCTACCTGTATAGGCAGATATTGAAAATGACCCCAAAAATCCTCACAACTGGACCATTACCATAAATAGAGAAAAGGTTGAAGTTGTCGAAGATTTCATATTACTTAGATCCACAATCAACAGCAATGGAAGCAGCAGTCAAGAATTCAGATGTTGTATAACACTGGGCAGATCTGCTGCAAAAGGCCTCTTTAAAATGTTGAAGAGCAAAGATGTCGCTTTGAAGACTAACGTATGCATAACCAAACTTTGGTACATACACATAACACAACCTAGATTATAAAGTATAACCTAGAATCTGCAAAACACCGCATAATATGGATGAACCTGGAGGACATTATGCTGGTTACCTAATGATGCTCTAACAGGAATATACCACAAATGAGATGGCCTTAACAAAAAGGAGTTTATTCTCTTACAGTTTGGGGGCTTAAGTCCAAGTTCAAAGTGCCAAGCTCTAGGGGCTGGGTGAAAGCCCCTCAGCCTTAGGCTTCAGCTCTACCTCCAGCTCCTGGCCCACTGAAGCTAGACACTTTTCTTCACTCAGATAGCTGTTAGCTGCTGAGGCTGCCAAGCCCAAAGTTGACAAATAAAAAGGCATAGTACTGATGTTACCAAAATGCAAGGCAGGCTATTAATTCAAATCCATTGTAAGTCCCCAGGTCAGCAGAGCACGGCAGGCTGTTGAGCAATGACATGGCTACATGCAGGGTCCAAGGTGCCATAAGCTAGAGACCATTCCCAAAGCTGCTTCTTATATACGGGATGCAGACCACTTACCCAAAGCAGCTACTCAGCTGCTTGTGGTAGATCCCACCATGAAGTTAATTCCCAGTCTCATCATGGGGAATAACTACCACAACTCCCAATGACCCTTGCCCTTATGTAATCTCCTCCCCTGAGTGCGGGTGTGGGAAAAGGGATTTTGCCAATATAATTAAGGTCCCAAATCACTTGATGTTAAAGTAGGCAGATTATCAAGAGTAAACACATGGAAACTGAACAACAGCCTCCTGAAGAAAGAATGGGTAACAGCCATTCCATTACTAGGTATATATATCCTAAAGAAGTGAGAGCCTTGACAAGAACATACATACGTACACCCATGTTCATCGCAGCACTATTTACAACAGCCAAAAGGTGAAAACAACCTAGGTGTCCACCAACTGAGGAACGGATAACCAAACTTTGGTACATACACATAACACAACCTAGATTATAAAGAATAACCTAGAATGTGCAAAACACCGCATAATGTGGATGAACCTGGAGGACATTATGCTGAGTGAAATAAGTCAATCACAGAAGGACAAATATTGTATTAGTCCATTATTGTAAAAAGTCAAGGAAAGATTTATCTATGGAAGGAAACTTTCTTTGTTGGTTACCAGGGGTGGGAGGGTAGGGTAGGGAACACCGTTAGATAGGTAGAGTTAAGTATTGATTTGCGTGAAGAGAAGAGCAATGTACCAAATGTGAGTGATTAACATGGTGACACTGAGGAAGAGGAAGGCATACAGAGGTACATGAGAGGTACAGACAACAAAGATGAACCCTTTTGCACATACAGTTCTGTGTTGTCAGTGAGGGCAAACATGGGTATCAGGTGGATAGATGGGTGGACAGGCTGAACTATCAGGTATGTCTATGAAGCGGGGAGTCTACCCAAGACGATGTATAGCGTTGGCACACAATGGTCCTATACGTGTATTTGTACGATCTGAATCCCCAGGTGTATAGTAGAGCTGACAAGGTTCTAGTCACTTCTTGGGCAGAGCCAGCTACCCAGAGGGACTGAGTAGTTGAACCTGTGGGCTGGGGAGCATAGTCACAGGGTACATCAAGCTCCACTGCCATAACATACTACACAAAACATTGTTCCACCTCCTACTTTGGTGAGTAGCAACTGGGATCTTAAAAGCTTGCAAGCAGCCATCTAGATGCAACGATGGGTCTCTCCTCATCCAGAGCAAAGAATAATGAAGAAAAGCAAAGATTCACGGAAACAATCACTCCTAGCGACTGGTACATAATCCGATCTACAGCCTATATGACTATGAGACCAGAAGAACTAGATGGTGCCTGGTTACCAATGTCAACCACTTGGAGGGGGATCTATGTAGGAGATCCCAGATAGAGAGGGAGAACAATGTGGAACAAAACTTAAAAGCATTTGGACCAAAAAAAGGGAGGAGGGCAGGTTTGCTGGTCTTATAGAGCCTGGTGGAACCACTGAGGCTATGGCCCCTCGCTGCCCTTCCGGTCTGGAATTGAACTCACACCTGTGGCTTCCAGACAAACACTATACAGGCATATAAGTTGAACATTTACCTGAGGTAGATACACTCCATGGAAAGAACAATTATGGGAGAAAGAAGGGCTGTTTATGCACAGGGAGACAGCTCTGGGGCAGGAGTGCATGGAGGGAGGGACACAGAGAAGAGGTAACTATCGGGAGGAAGTGGGAGGGGAGCACAAAAAGGATTTGCTGTGCCTTTGCTGGCTTGAAAATGGAGGCAAAACAATGAGAGCTGCTTCTAGGAGCTGAGATCAGATCATAGCTGACAGCCAGCAAGAAAATAGGAACCTCAGTCTTAAAATCAGGAGCTCTGGCAGCATAGTGCCTAACTGACTGTTAACCAGAAGGCTGGCTATTTAAATCTACCAGCCACTCCACAGAAGGAAGGTTGGGCAATCTACTTCCATAGTGATACCACCTCAGAAACCCAAAAAGGGTCACTATAAGTCAGGTCTGACTCAATAGCACGTAACATCAACAGTCTTATAATCAAAAGGAATCACAGTTTGTCAACAAGAAGAATGAGCTTGAAAGCAGACTTTCCCCAGAGCCTCCACACAAGAACTCAGCCCAGGTGACACCTTGATTTCAGCCTTTTGATACCAGAGCAGAGAACCCAGCCATGTTGTGCTGGACTTCTAACCTTAGAACTTTTTAAAGGTCAGTTGTAAAACCATTTTTTAAAACAAGGCAGGTTTTGTAATTACTTGCATATCTCCTTTCTGGGATAGGAGACAAATTCATTCAGTGATTAGAAACAATTATCACCTAACTTATTTGACAATCAATTTGCTTCTGTGAACTGCTTAATTCTATCTTTTCTTCACTGGAGACTAAATCAACAGACTTCAAATAAACTCTAAGATATAGCATGTTATGTTAAAGGCAGGGATGGAGGTAATTAAAGTTAAAGCTGTGCCTTAATTTTGATATATTATCATTGGATGATGTTAAATAAGTAGCCCATGAAACATAACCATGAGTCATTATAGATCTGGGTATATAAAAATCTTAGCATGAGTAGATACTAAAAACAAAGCAAAACAAAAATATAAAGCATAGCATTAAGACTCACTTCAAACTCCTAGTGTGGTAGCCTTAGTATAGATCTATATAGCTGAACTCAAAAATAAGGTTTTCCATATGGGCACTTATTACCTAAAAATATTTAACTTGTTTCCTATTTATTTGTAGAGAAGTTTAATATTTGTGTACTGTCAATTTCAGAACTGTTTTATTACACCAAAACCTAGTAAATGCACCACTCTACCCCCAAGATGCAAAAATACAATCATATCTTCCCCATTTACCATCAGTGTGCTAATTTGTAAATAAAGGAGCTCTGGTGGCATAGTGCCTAAGGCACTTGACCACTAACCAGAAGGCTGGCAGTTCAAACCCACCAGCCACCCCTCGGAAGGAAGACTGGGCAATCTCCTTCCACAGTGATGTTGTTGTTGTTGTTAGGTGCTGTCGAGTCGTCTCTGACTCATAGTGACCGTATGCACAGCAGAACGAAAAACCGTGCAGTCCCACGCCAGCTCTGCAGTCCCGCGCCAGCTCCACGATCCCTGCTATACTTGACCCCATCACCACAGCCACTGTGTCAATCCATCTCATTGAGGGCCTTCCACTCCTTCATCAACCCTCTACCTTACCAAGCATGACATCCTTCTCCAGGGAATGGTCCCTTCTGACAACATGACCAAAATAGGTGAGACGAAGTCTGGCCATTCTTGCTTCCAAGGAGCATTCTGGCTGCACTTCCTCCAGGACAGATTTGTTAGTTCTTTTAGCAGTCCATGGTACTTTCAGCATTCTTTGCCAGCTCCACATGTCAAAAGCATCAAGTCTTCTTCAGTCGTCTTTATTAACTGTCCAGCTCACAAGGCAGTAATCGTAGTGATACTGCCTCAAAAACCCAAGGAGGGGTTCATTATGAGTTGGATCCGAATCAACAGCAGGGAATGAGTGAGTGAATGATATGATATGTAAGGAGCTCTGGTAGGGCAGTGTCTAAGACATTTGACTGCTAACCAGAGGCCGGTTCAAACCTAACAGCCACTGTGCAGAAGGAAGATGGGCAATCTACTTCCATGAAGATTTACCACCTTGGAAACCCAATGGAGGTTGCTATAAATTGGAAGTGACGCAATTCAGGCAGCGGGTTTGGTTTTTGATTTTTTATATGAAATAGAAAACATGTTGTAGGAAAGTAAATATAGAGTGGATGAGGTGACAGCCAAGAAATATATGCTCTCTTCTCTTTAGAGATAGCTCAGTATGTCCAATTCCATAACCTTATTAAATTCTATTATTTCTTCTTTTCCTTTACCTGTATTTGCCAGTAAGTTATCTCCCTCCACAATCAGCATAACAAGTATAAATTACTCACTTCAGTTTGTATAACTCTAATCAGGCAAAATAAATGCTGCTGTGTTTTGGCTATGACACCAAACTGACGACAGCGCTCCAAAAAAGTGTCTAAAGAAGGGTCGATTCTTCTTTGCAGTTTACTCCAAAAGAGAGTCAGTTCCCTATAAAAGAAAGATGATGGTAGAACATTTAAAGTGTGGTATTTGTTGTTACCCACCCCCCTCCCTTTATTTTTGGTTTGTAAAAACAAGTTGACACTAGAGTTGATAAAAATTGGAAGAAAAAGCTGTTTATATTCATTATTACTTCCTCTGAAACTAGTTGATTTGTTAAGAATCCTTCCTCCCTGAAATTTCCCTAGTTCTTTCTTCTTTTTGTGTGGGGTAAAAACAAAAACTATAAAAGACTACTTCTTCTATATTGACTTAAAAAAAATTCTTAGATTCTATCTTGTTCCAAAAGGTTTACACTTTCTTTACACTGGTAATTATACTGAGTGAATTAAACCCTACCCTAGGGCAGGGAGCATCAGACATCACTATACTGCCAACAAAGTATGGCCTAATAACTATTCTAATGGTACATTTCTCTCTCTATTGATCTTTTGGGCTATTTCCAGTTCTGAAACACCATGATTCTACTCAGGTCTCTATTTTAGAATGTTTAAATATCACTAATGAGAGTAGCAGAATGGTACCCTTAGAAACAGCTAAAATAAAGGAATTCCAAATATGCTCATTATGATAACAAAGAAAAGTTTAAAAAGACTAAGCTAAATAAAAGTATTTAATGAGTGAGAGAAAACACTCAAGTAAAAGCTCTAGAAACTTGAAAATGCCAAGGATGGAAATGTCAAGTTACTGATATAATATGAATGCAAGGAAAGGTACTACTGAAACTGAAGAGAATGCTATCAGTAAATAATGTAGCTCTTTCCTGTACAGCTTCAATGGATACTGTATATTTGTTAAATGATTTTCATTAAAAGTAACTTTATCATTTTCACAACTCAATTTTAGAATACTGATATCCTTTTTTAACAAATGCAGACTATTCCATGAAACACAAATCCAAAACTTATGAAATGAAAACACTTCTTTTTTTATAATAGACTGAAAGTAACATAATTAACAATTTCTTGTATTTTTAAAGAAGTAACTCAGCTCTTTTAAAAGACTATATAAAACTTTCTTCAAAGATTTAAATACAGTATCTCAAAAGGTGTATGATTAACGCTTATTTTTAATGGTGGCAAATTTGAGCCATAACAAATAAAATTAACTTAAAGTACTTTTAAATATTTGTAATATTTATAAATAAACATGCTTATATGATAAATAAGGAGTCTTTGGTGACTAGTGTTGCCTCCCTAGCCAGATGAAGTGAAAACTGGGATAGGCTAAGTTTTGAAATTAGCCACCAACTAGGTAAGTAACTGGGGACTATTTTAAAACTCACACGATTGCTTTATTCAGATTTAAGAATCTCAGTTAAGTAACAATTTTTAAGAATAGTGCAAAATTTTGAAGAACAAAGAAAATGCAGAAATACCTATGTATTTAGAGTATGGTAAAACACAATATATGTATGTAAACAGACTTTGAACAGAACAAAATGATCAAAGCCAATAAAACTTGGCTATGATAAATGCAATCAACTACCTTAAATCTATCAACTGATTAAAAGTTTAAAGTTAGGTGAATCTGACAAAGTGGTATAAGGCAGACTGAGAGCTAAGGTCTCTCAAATAATTTTTGAAACACAGCTAAGAATGTCTAAGGCTTGATTTATTCCAAATTAAATATTTCAGGGTTCAGTTAACTTAATTCTAAATAAGTAAAATCAAATAAGGGTATTTTATTGTGTTTTACATTTGTAGATATATTTGCACTGTTATAATTCAATTATGTAAAACTACTATTGTTCACCCAAACATATAAACATGCCTGAAACTATGACAACTATTACATTACTAACAGTTAGAATGCTACTATGTCACTTCAATCATCCATTCAAATCTGAACATTGGGACACTAAAATAACCAATGTATTTACAGCCTGGTAGATCACACACCCACTAGGACAAATCCTTCCTCAATTACCACATTTAATATGATTTTTAAAAACAAATAACCATTAAAAACACACTGAAAATGAATGCATTGTTTGGATGCATCCAGTGTTCAGATGATCTACTGTACTCCTACACTAGCCCACTGCCTAGGATCAAGTCAACTAATTACACAGAAATTCAAAAATTAGAAAGGAAATTTAGTTCTATTAATAGAAGGAAATGTATCTTGGCAGGGATGCAGATACCAAGTAAGAACTTAAACCACTCTGTTTCACATAGCAGGAGGCCCATTTAGTATGTCACACTGAGATACAGAATTTAAGCATATTAGAAATAGGACAAAGAAAACTTTGTGACATTAAGAATGACCTTCTGCTAAAGGAGACTCTGGTAGCATAGTGGCTAAGGCACTTGACTGCTAACCAGAAAGCTGGTGGTTCAAACCCACCAGCCACACCTCAGAAGGAAGATGGGGCAATCTACTTCTATAGTGATACTGCCTCAGAAACCCAAGGAGGGGTCACTATGAGTTGGGGCCGACTCAATGGCACATAACAATAGCAACAACAACAAATAAAGTAGCTGATTCCTCTGGCCTCTCTTTTTCCTACACAATTCAATTAAATAAAACACATATGGATATCTACCTAGTCTTCACTAAGTGTTGGGGATACAACAGGGAGTAAGATAAGATACATGACCTTGGTATATCACAGTCTAGTGAGAGAAAACAGACACATAAATACATCTAAGAAACATAAATGTACAATGTACACATTTAAGTTCAGAGAAGCTATAGAAAGCAAATGCCAGCCTATCAAATATTCACTGAGCTTAGTGTGTAGTTCAAAGTCTAACTGTATGATTTCATTCCATTCAAAATGGTTACCTTACTCACTTACATGGCTACTCCGTAACCACTGTTAGACATCTATAAGGAACTCATTCTTCCAGCATATCTCTGATTTTTGCAGATAGCCAAAAATATTTTGTGTCCAATGTTAGTAAGTAAGGTAAGCAATATACACTTTGAAATCAATATGGGGATTCCTAAAGAGTAATAGGAAATTTTATTGTGGTTTTATAAGTATCTCTGAAGGAAATCTCCAAAACAATAAAAAATTGTTTCAAGTCATAGTTAAATATTATCTTCCATGGTGACTGCTTTCAAGAATGATACTTCAACAAATAAATTCTACCCAATTTGTTTAAAAATAAGTGTGACTGCTTTTATTGTCATATTTTAACGAGCATTTTTTTAATTAAAAAAAAATTAAATTAGGATTAAAAAAAAAAGCTTCTTATCTGAAATGTTGCTTTTAATAAGAAAAGATATTTTTCTAAACAAATAAGGACCAAATACCCCATATGGTTACTATTGTAAACAAAAGAAACCTCCAGCACAACAAAATAATCTACTTCGTTCAAATAGAATCCATGGGATCTATGAAAAATGAAAAAATTCATTGTTCTTATCCCACTACCTCGGATTCCAATATACTGCTGCTCCAAAAAACAAAAACAAAAACAAGACCACAAAGCCTTTGAAAACAATGGAATCGTAAACTGTTTCCCAAATACTAACATTTTAGATTTTATTTCTTTTTTTTTTTTTAATTGCTTGGAAGAAGCTCTACATTTAACAAAGCATGAAATGACTACATATTTCCTTTACTCTTTTTATCACTTCTCAAGAGGCCAACATGGGGGAAATCTCAGTTAATCCTTTCCTGCTGCAGGGGAACAGCATTAATCCTAGATCCACTAACATCCTTGGAAGAGCTAATGATAGCTGAGTAAAGAGAAGAAATAAAAAATTATGGGGCACTATAAAAAGGAAGCTTATCAGAAATATTAAAAGACTGTATGACTACATTTTTAAAAGCTGTTTATAATCTACAATACACTCCATGTATGATTTAGTTTATTCTTTGCATTAAAAACCTAGCTTTAACAGATATTTTTTCACTTGCGGGCAATGTTCAACTTCCTTTATCAGCTACTACACAAATTAAAAGTTAATGGGCAAAGAAATTAATTTAACTGTTAAAAAAAACAACCCTGAGGTCTATTCCTCAAACACACCTGTTTTACTGAGGCTAAAATCTTTAATCTCTAGATCTCTGATACATGAAGGGTTATTTCTTATGCTTGAGTTAGTAATCAAAAACCTCACTGCTACTTAACAATTCTTTTTACTGATATCACCTCTTTTTGGTTCCTCCCAAAATGCCCAAAATGATTGCTCAAAAAATATATTTAAGTCCCTATTCCACTATCTCTTCCTATCTTTTTTAAGAGATGGAACTCTGGCATCCTGAAGTTGGTGGTAGAAGGTTGCAATGTGATTTGTGGCTCTGTGCCAAGAAAACGGGAACATGGAAGAAAAGCACTGGATTAGCAGTCAAAACCCCCGGGCTCAAATCTCAGCTCTTAGCTTTGAGATCTTGGGTGGACAACAAGATTTCTTTGATATTTGATTTTCCATGTGCCTCGTCTGTACAATGAATATTACAAGGTTTGGGTAAAATAGTTCATGGTACACAAATAATATTTTTATATAAAATAGTATACAAAAAGACATATAGTCATATACAAAATGATAATAACAATAAAACCACATAAACATACACAGTGCTCCAGAGGGAAAAATACACAAAAGTCTTCACCAGGTTTTCCTAAAAAACAAAAGGTTCATTCTCAACTTTAAGCCACCCTTAGGTTCTGAAATATTAGAAGTTCTCTAATCAAGATTATGCAAATCCAACCCATTCTTTGAATTAATAAAACTCAAATACCATTTCCTCCTGGACACCCTGGTGGTGGAATGGTTAAGCAGTTGGCTGCTAATCACCAAGTCTATTAGTTCAAACCCACCAGCCACTCCATGGCAGAAAAGACCTGGTGATCTACTTCTTTAAAGATGACAGCTCAGGAAGCCCTATAAGGGCAGTTATACTGTCACATAGAGTCACTAAGAGTTAAAATCAACATGATGGCACACAACAACAACAATCTAGACAACTTTCTTAAACACTCTGGTGTACAGTGATTACCTACTGCTGATCTGCTATACCACTGTCTACATTACTAATCTGTACTTTGGGGCAGTCTCCCATTTGAGGCTTCCCGTGTGTCTTATTTGTCCCTATGGCCTAAATAGATCCAGTACAGTTAAAAGGAAAAAGATACATAGATTATACTTACTGTTTCCTCTTTAGCAATGAAATACACTTTGAAGGCAAACCAAGATAGAAACTGAATTAAAACCAAAATAATGTAATTCAGTTATATGATATCAAAGTTGCAAAAGAGGTAACTATTCAAATAGATTTCCTTTATAGTTTAAGTCTGACCTATAACCCTACATAATTTGCCTCCTTTCCTTGTGGGTTTCCAAATAAGGAGAAAAGTAAGCACTAAAAGATACTAATGAATGTAAAAGAGAACAATGGTAACACCGATTTGTCTCATATCGCCATAATTTTATCTTGAAAGAAGACAGACCATGGGATGATCAGGAGGAACTCAATCAATGATGTTTTGAAACAAATTTATGTTTTACATGAACCTTGTTATACTATGTAATAACAAATAAAGGGAATAAAAACTAAACATACTTACCAAGAACAATATACACTTGCAGTTTGAAGCTGCTGGGTAAGGTAAGTCGTACAAAGGACAAATGCTGTGTTATCCTGACCCTCAGATTCCAGATTACATATGATGTCTAGTATATCCTTGCAGTCGACCTTTGCAATCTATCAAAAATGAGATGACTAAGTCAAAAGGAAAATGGTGACTTTCCTGTAAACTTTGTTACATAATGTGAAACTTCTTTATAACGCTTTCTATCTGATAATTGATGAGGAAAGAATTAGAGGGACATACTATAATTTTCCTCTACTGACTAATGGGTGACTTATGTCAAAATATTTCACATAAGAAAATATTAAACAAGTAAGGTACAGACGCTATAAGGAAGTTCCACTGCAATCTCAATAAAGATAAAAACATATTTTTGTACAGACTTAAAAAATTATGAACATTGCTATCATATAAATGAGTCAAATTAGGTTTAATAACTTCTAGTTACTTTCACCTGAAGTACCATCATCTTTTATTTCTTGTTTTCTTTCTACTTTTTAAAAATAATTGTATTCAGGTCACTCTAGTTAGAGATAGCAAAATGCATGGCTTACTATAAGCCAAAGAAGGCCAGAGGCTGGCTCAGAAATTATTTTAAATACAAATGCCGTATTAACATATCATTTATTTAATGTAATTGAGGAGAGAAACTTTTGTTCAAGAAATTAAAACATTTTTAGAAACACATCTATTTCATTTATACAATTTATTGAAATCTTTAAAACAAATAAAAACCTCTGGGCAAATCAGTTCAATTTTCAGAGCTCTTTTTTTTAATACTGCTAAAACAGGAAATAAAACATCCAAAGACCCTTTCTCACTCTGTAGCTTATCACATCCTTGCCTTAGTAAACCGACTATGAAGAACATAATCTATTTCATATCAGCATTTTAAGCAGCAATTATGCCAGGCTTCCAATGTACAAAAATGAAAATCTCAGGGCAAATGAGGTATGCAGCCTTTAGCTAAACTCCTCCAGAGTGCTATGCAGTTCTAGTCTTTAATTTTAGTCACAACCTCAGGTATGTTATCATCTCTTAAGGCAAACAAGTTGTTTCTTGGTTGTCACTTCTCATAGATGTGTCACCTTCTCCTAAAGTTCAATCTCTGCAATTCATTACTCTCTTGAATATAACCAAAGATGAAACTGAAGATTAATAAGAGAAAAGTAAAATTACTAATTCTTAGGTACAAACATGTTTTTATGTCTAAGGGAGGGACAAGGTCTTATAATAGCTAGTTTCACTGGGATCCCTAGGTGCACAAATAGTCTGAGAAGCTGGACTATATGAAGAATAACATGGCATCAGGATTGGAGGAAAACTCATTAAAAACCTGCTATATGCAGATGACACAACCTTGCTTGCTGAAAGTGAAGACAGCTTGAAGCACTTACTGTTGAAGATTAGAGACTACAGTCTGCAGTATGGATTACATCTCAACATAGAGAAAATGAAAATCCTCACAAGTGGACTAATAAGCAGCATCACAAATAATGGAGAAAAGAATGAAGTTGCCAAAGACTTCATATTACTTGGTTCTACAATCAACACCAATGGAAGCAGAAATCAAGACATGAGACAATGTATTGCACTGGGAATCTGCTGCAAAAGACCTCTTTAAAATGCTGAGGAGCAAAGATGTCTTCTTGAAGACTAAGGTGCCTAACCCAAGCCATGGTATTTTCAATTGCCTCATATGCACGTGAGAACTGGACAATGAACAGGAAGACCAAAGAAGAGTTGATGCTTTTGAGTTGTGGTGTTGGAGAAAAATATTGAAGGTACTGTGGACTACCAAAAGAACTAACAGATCTGTGCTGGAAGGAGTACGGCTGGAATGCTCCTTGGAAGCGAGAAGGGCCAGATTTTATCTCATCTACTTTGGTCATGTTGCCAGAAGGGACAATTCCTTGGAGAAAGGTATCATGCTTGGTAAAGTGGAGGGTCAACAAAAAAGAGGAAGGCCCTCAATGACGTGGACTGACAGAGTGGATGCAATGATGGGCTCGGGTAAGCAAAGACTGTGAGGCTGGCACAGGACCAGGCAGTGTTTTATTCTGTTGTACATAGGGTTGCTGTGTTCCGGAGCCAACTTGATGGCACCTAACAACAACAATAACAACAAGATGTTATTGTTTGCACTCAGCTGCTAGCTAAGATTGGTGGTTTGAACCCATCTAGCAGTACTACATAAGAAAAAGCTTGGTGATCTGCATCCATTAAGATTACAGCTAAGAAAACTCTATAGAGCAATTACAGTTCTACACACAGGGTTACCATGAGTCAGAATCAACTTGATAGCAACAACAGTTTTACTGGACGTACAGGAAACTTTTTGACCTGGTGAAGTGGTTTTGAAGATATCTAGCAGGTTGAGGTTATGTAGGCCATAATATAATATGGCCGTACAGACAACATTTCTTCCAATGTAGGTGAAGAACACCATCTATGGCAGTGGTTCTTAAAGTGTGATAGCTGGACTCCTGGCAGTATTATCTTCTGGAAACATGTTGGAAATGTAAATTCTCAAGCCCCACCCCAGACCCACTGAACCAGAAACCCTGAGGTGAGGCCAGAAATCTCTTAGACAAGTCTTTTAGGTGATCCTGATATTAAAGTTTGAGAACGAATTGTCTGGTCCAGAGACTGATGTGATATCAACAGTCAGTGGTTTTGAGGTTCACTTACTGCCTGGTTCTCAGAGTAAAAAAGTTCCGAGGAGACATAAGGAGCTCTGGTGATACAGTGGTTAAAGTGCTTGGCTGCTAACCAAAAAAGGTTAGCAGCTCAAACCCACCAGGTACTCTTGCAGGAGAAAGATGTGGCAGTCTGCTTCTACAGAGAACAGGTTTTTGGGAACCCTGTGGGGCAGTTCTACTTTGTCCTATAGAGCTGCTATGAGGTAGAATCAACTTGATGGCAATAGGTGTTTTTTATTTGTAAGATTCATTACTTGATTATTCTATATATAAAATAGTTATGTTTTCTGTGGGTTACCCATGGTGGACAGGTTTCAGCAGAACTTCTGCACTAGGAAAGACTTGGAAGAAGGAAGAGGCCATCCACTTCTCAAAGAAATGGCCAGTAAAAACCTTATGAATAGCAGTGAAACACTGTCTGATATATTACTGGAAAACTTCACGAATAGCCCTGAAACACAATCCTATAGATTGCTGGAAGGTGAACCCCTCAGGTGGGAAGGCACTCAAAATGTGATTGCAGAAGAGCTGCCTCCTCAGAGTAGAGCTGACCTTAATGATGTGGATGGAGGAAAGCTTTCAGGACCTCCATTTGCTGACGTGGCACAACTCAAAATGAGAAGAAATAGCTGCAAACATCCATTAATAATTGGAACATAGAATGTACAAAGTATGAGCCTAGGAAAATTGGAAGTTGTCAATGGAATGCATGAAGATCAATATCCTAGGCAACAGTGAGCTGCAATGGGCTAGTTTTGGCCATTTTGAATCAGACAACCATATGATCTACTATGCCGGGAATGACAAATTGAAGAGGAAGGATGTGGCATTCATTGTCACAAACAGTGTTTCAAGATCTGTCCTAAAGTACAGTGCTGTCAGTGATAGGATAATATCAATATGCCTACAAGGGAGACTAGTTAATACTACTATTATTCAAATTTACACACCAATCACCAAAGCCAAAGACAAGGAAATTTGAGATTTCTACCAACTTCTGCAGTCTGAAATTGACCAAACATGCAATTAAGAGGTGTTGACTATCACTGGTGACTGGAATGCAAAAGTTGGAAACAAAGAAGAGTTAGTTGGAAAATACAGCCTTGGTGATAGAAATAACATTGGAGATTGCATGATAGAATTTTGCAAGATCAACAACTTACTCATTGCAAATACCTGTTTTTGACAACATAAGCGACGACTATACACGTAGACTTCACCAGATAGAATACACAGGAATCAGACTGACTACATCTGTGACAAGAAGTGATGGAGAAGTTCAGTATCTTCAGCCAAAACAAGGCCAGGAGCTGTCTGTAGAACAGACCATTAATTGCTCATATGCATGTTCAAGCTGAAGTTAAAGACAATTAAAACAAGTCCACGAGAGCCAAACTATGACCTTGATAAGATCCCTCCTGAATTTACAGAGCCATTTAAAAAATAGATTTGATGCATTGAACACTAATAAGCAAAAACCAGAGGAATTGTGGGATGACATCAAGAACATCATCCATGAAGAAAGCAAGAGGTCATTAAAAGGACAAAGAAGAAAAGACCAAAATGGATGTCAGAAGAGACTCTGAAACTTGCCCTGGAGTGGAGAGTAGCTAAAGCAAATGGAAGAAATGACAAGATAAAAGAGCTGAACAGAAGATTTCAAAGAGCA
>NW_006921942.1:769243-782374 GCF_000298275.1 Orycteropus afer afer | reverse complement strand
GGCATATGATCAAGAACCAATGGTACTGAAGGAAGGAGTCGAAGCTGCACTGAAGGAATTGGCAAAGAACAAGGCTCCAGGAACTGACGGAATATCCATTGAGATGTTTCAACAAACAGATGACCCACTGGAGGCACCCACTTGGCTATGTCAAGAAATTTCGAAGACAGCTATCTGGTCAACTGACTGGAAGAGATCCATATTTGTACCTATTCCAATGAAAGATGATCCCACAGAATGTGGAAATTATCGAACAATATCATTAATATCACATGCAAGTAAAATCTTGTTGAAGATAATTCAAAAACAGTTGCAGCAGTATATTGACAGAGAGCTTCCAGAAATGCAAACTGGATTCAGAAGAGGCTGTGGAATGAGGGCTATCATTACTGATATCAGATGGATCTTAGCTGAAAACAAAGAATACCAGAAAGACGTTTACTTATGTTTTATTGATTACGCAAAAGTATTAGATTGTGTAGATCATAACAGACTGTGGATACATTGCGAAGAATGGGAATTCCAGAACACTTGATTGTACTCATGAGGAACCTGTACATAGATCAGGAGGCTGTTGGTCAAATAGAACAAGGGAATACTGCATGGTTCAAAATCAAGAATGTATCCTTTCACTACACTTAATTCAACTTGTATGCTGAGCAAATATTCTGAGAAGCTGGATTATTTGAAGAGGGATGTGGCATCTGCATTGGAGGAAGACTCATTAACAACTTGTGCTATGTAAACAACACAATTTTGCTTGCTGAAAATGAGGATGACTTGAAGCACTTACTGAAGAAGATTGAAGACTACAGTCTTCAGTATGGATTATACTTCAATATAAAGAAAACAAAAGTCCTCACAACTGGTCCAATAAACAGCTTCACAGTGGGTGGAGAAAAGACTGAAGTTGTCAAGGAATTCATATTACTTGGTTCTACAATCAACACCAATGGAAGCAGCAGTCAAGACAGATGATGTATTGCATTGGGCAAATCTGCTATGAAAGACCTCTTTCAAGTGATGAAGAGTAAAGATATCCCCTTGAAGACTAAGGTGCGCGTACCCCAAGCCATGTTATTTTCAATCACCTCATGTGCATGTGAGAGCTGGACAATGAATAAGGAAGACAGAAGAAGAGTTGATGGTTTTGAGTTGTGATGTTGGAGAAGAATGCTAAGAGAACTATGGTCTGCTAAAAGGACTAACAAATCCGTCCTGGAAGAAGTGCAGCCAGAATGCTCCTTGGAAGTGATAATGGCCAGACTTCGTCTCACCTACTCTGGTCATGTTGTCAGAAGAAACCACTCCTTGGAGAAGGATCTCATGCTTGGTAAAGTGGAGGATCAATGAAGAAGGGGAAGGCCCTCAATGAGATGGACAGACACAGTGGCTGCAATGATGGGCTAAGGTATTGTTGTTGTTATGTGCCGTCGAGTCGGCCCCGACTCATAGCGACCCCTCCTTGGGTTTCCGAGGCAGTATCACTACGGAAGTAGGATTGCCCAACCTTCCTTCCGAGGAGTGGCTGGTGGGTTTGAACCGCCAGCCGTCTGGTTAGCAGGCAAGTGTCTTAGCCACTATGCTACCAGAGCTCCCGGGCTAAGGTATAGCAAGGATCATTGAGACTGGCCCCAAACCGGGCAGTGTTTCATTCTGCTGTGCACAGGTTTGCTACAAGTTGGAGACAACTTGACAGCACCTAACAACAACAACAACGTTTTCTGGATAAAGATGCTTAAAGTGCTTTAGTGACTTCTAGGACCAATCAACAAATTAGTTGGCATGGTCAGGATTGAAACCCAATACTTTACTCTTTTCTTTTTTTACCTCATACCAAACCCAAACCAAACCCACTGCTATCAAGTTGATTCTGACTCACAGCAACCCCCACTGGGTTTCCAAGGTGGTGAATCTTTACAGAAGTGGATTGGAACTGCCAATCTTCTCGTTAACAGTCAAATGTCTTAGGCACTGTGCCACCAGAGCTCCTTTAATTCCTATCAGGCCTTTAAAATATGTGGTTGTATGATTTTTCAAATTATATACAGAATATTCTATATAAACCATTTTTCCAGCAATAAAAACTTAACACTTTATATACTTTATCTTCTTAATTTCTGCCAATTATCATGGACATATATCTGAAATTTATTTCAGTGGTTAAGTAGAAAGAACACTCCATAGATTTTTCACCAAGTCAATTTCTATTGATTTTTCAAAACTCCAATCAAATGTCATTTCCTAATGGAAACCTTTCCTAACGTTTAAGACCATGTTAGGATCCCTGTCAAACACTCTCAAACTCCTCTGCAGCATTTATCACAATTGCAATTCAATCATTAGTGAGCAACTTATCATTATTAGCACCTGTCTTCTCTGCCAGAATATAAAATTCATGAGGACAAGGAGTAGGCACATCTTGTTCAAAATTCAGTACTTATCTGTGTTTAAAACACAGAAGACACTTAGGAGATAGGTGCTTGAGTGAATGGAATAAATGGAAGTTCACGTTTATAAAGTCAACCCTAGGTAAGTCCATGTTTTGTAACCTTTTCAAAAACAATGCAGTAACATTACAAGCAGTATAACATACTGGTTAAGAGTATGTATCCATCCTAGAGTGAGACTGTGTAGATTCTATTTCCAGCTATAAAACCATTATACTCATAGCTACCAGTTATAACTATGCAATAGCTATTGGGTAAGTTGCGTAACTTCTCTGTGCCTCAGTTTCCTCACCTATAAAATGAGAAAAGAACTTCCCTAATTAAGTTGTTGTAAAGATTATTATGGTTTAAAAGGACTTGGTACATACATATGGAACACTTTATAAGTGCTGTTAAAAAATATTTTTCATGAAATATGTAAAGTTTGAAAAGAGGGAAACTAAAGTGAACCTCAAGAATATTAGAAAGCACTTCATAAAATAACATCACCCTCAGAAAATTCCTTGATACCCATTTATATGTAACAAGTATGGGAGGCAAAGTTAAGGAGTTAAAGCCTAAAATACAATTAAAGTTAAAATTTGGTTTTCAGAAATAAATCCTTACCATACATCATGTAAGACAGAATATTATCTATGTCCTAAACAACCATTCATGGCTGGATCAACCAGAAGAGTTATCCAGAGAGGCAATGCCCATCACACAGACACTTAAAATTATACTGATCAAAATTCCAAAATGAGAATTTCCATATCAGGTGAAAACAGCTGAAAACAAAAATAGCCTACCACCCAAGCCATGCTAAAGTACCAAATGAAAACCAAGAATTCTAAAATTTGATGTTAGCAGCAATATAACATCTCCAAGCAGAGAAATATCACAAGAAATTCTAAATAAGACATGTAAATTAGAATAGAAATATGATACAGTGAATTACTTGGTATTGCTCTTCTAGCCATGGTCTTTGTGACTCCCACCAGATGACTGGGTGGAACTATGCAAATGCAAGGTGTGTCTGGCCCACCAAGAGGACTGGGTAGCTTGTTAGTAATGTAAATAAGGCACCCTTTTGGGGGTGGGACCATGGAAATAAGGTGTATGGAACCCTAATGTGGCAACTGGTTAGTTTTGTCATTCTGCCAGTTTAAAATGAGCTCTCCCAGAGGCAGAAGAGGGGAATCTCACTGCCATCAAGAGAGGAGTCAGAGGTGGAATGAAGTGCATCCTAGGACCCGATATCCCTGTGCTGGAGCTCCTTGGCAAAGAAATGGCAGAGGTTCTGGCATCAAGAACTAAGAGACTGGCATGTGACAGAGCAGCAGGCATGCTGGCCCATGAAGCGAGAAAAGCTGAGGGTCTTTGGGTAGAAAGCTTGCTGGTGGAACGGGGTGCACCTAAGTGCACCTACCAGCAGAGTTAAAAGAACTTTGTAACACTTGCCGGAGCAAGGCAAAGGCCAGAACAAAAGGCCAAGGGCCAAACAGAGGTGTGCCTCAGGGCACAGCAGAGAGGAGATTGTCCTGATTTTAAAGAATTGTATCCTGAGAGCATTCCTGAACCTGAATTATAGCCTGTTATTTCCCTAATACACTCCACAATCATGAGTATTGACTGTGAGTCCTATGCGGCCACTGCAATGAATTAACGAATACAGCAGAGCAGCAGTAAGTGCCCTGGGAGGGAGAGTTGGTGTCAGAATAGGCAAAAAGGCTGGAGGGTGGTGCCATGACTGGCCTCAGGCATAAGCCTTGGGCTGCTCTTTCCCGGCTGTGAAGTTAGAGGGGGTCAGAGAATACTTCCTCCACGTCCTTTTTGTAGGAAATAACATACAATTTGCATTTCTGGAACGTTTTAAAAATCTTTTTCAAGTAACTTTTATTGTATCATCTCATATTGACAACATGGCAAACTTAAAAGATTGGCAAGGCAGGCAGTATTCTTCCTACTTCACAAATTAAAAAAAGAGCTTAAGAAAAGACTACTTCTTGTCTCAAGTCAATTGCTGGTAAACAATCAAAGGTAATATAGGAAACAAAATGAAAAATTAATTGCATGTCATTTTATTTCTACAAGGAAGCCCTTATATTTTAAAAGGGCACATTTCAGAAATCTATAGACTCTCATCTTTTGGAAATAAGGTGGTATGAAAAAGGGAAAAAAGTAAAATAGTTTAAAATGTAAATATTTCAAGTAAAAATTCATTAACCTAAAATGATGGAATGGGGAAAATAATACGAAAAATTTGGACTAATAGTTTAGAATGTACAAAATCTTGGCAACATTTTAAATGGGGCTATTATTTAATCTACTTCTGTAGATATACTGCCTTGGAAACCCAAGGAGGGGTTGCTATGAGTTGAATCTACTCGATGGCAGTGACTTTGTTTTTTTTTTTAAATTCTGCCTTCTGAACTAGTGGCTTGTACTGGCCTTTGACTTTTATTACCTTTATATGTGTTTTAACTTCGGTTCTCCTAACTAGACTACAAACTCTTTGAGGCTATCCAAAATCCTCTGGGCACAAAATCCTCTAAGAAGGAAAACAAGCATGTCAAAATGTATATATCTACTTTTCCCAAAAATCTGCCATGGAATATAGTTCTATCCTGGCACACACTGGGTTGTCATGAATTGGAATCAATTTGATGGCAAGTTTTTTTTAAAAAACTGGTCAAATAAATACTATTTACTAAGTATCTGCACTACGTTAAGTACTAGAGATATAAGCCAATTTGATTTTTGCCCTCATGGAACTCACAGCCCAGAAGGGATAATAAGTGAGGGAACAGGTCATTACAAAAAATTACAAAGTGTGTTAAATGCTATAATAGGAACATATAGAGTATTTTAATAAGCCATAGGAAAGGGGAAGAACGTTCCAGATGAGGAGGAAAACCCACGTAAGGGCCTAAGGGTAAGAAAGAGTAAGGTAGTACAGGAGCAGAAACAGGAGTAGTGTTGGAATACCAAATCTAGGGAATACTAGCATTTTTGTTTTTTCTGTATTTCATTGTCTTCTGAGTCTATCACAGGGATGCTGGGCACTATGCTCCTCCACTGTTCAAATCAAGCAAAGGCTAACTTCCTCTACCAACTTCTAAAACAAAATTTGACCTCAATCTTCTTCAAATGTTACATATTTTCTAGCAAACCTGAAATACTAACATTCTTTTAGTTAGCTCTTAACATTTTAAAACACATGCCCGAAATAAAGTTTTTGACAAAGAAGTTCACAATACCTACCTATAGTTTCTTACACTCATTTGTATTATCTGTCAACTTGACTATTTTACTTCCATCAAGGCTTTTATTGAGAAAGTAGGACTAGTTTATGGTGGGGGTTTTGTACAGTTTTCCAATTCAAGAACTCATTCACCTCAAACACACTAAGCTAATACCTAAGGCTACCCTTCTAGACTTATTTTCCATTTTTATTTGGCTAAAAAATGAAAGTAAATTGAAATAAAAAACTATCATTTTTACAAATGAAGTAAGAGTTTCTCAAAGTCTGTTATCTGTCCCTAATTGGAGACTCTACGTCCCTTGAAAGCAGGTTCCATATCTTATTTTATACTTTAACCTCCCTCAGTGCCTGGTTCAGGATCTTCACATGACAAACAAATACTCAGTTAACACTTTTTTAGATGAAGAGATTATCTGTGCTATGCCCCAAATGACTTTACTTTCTTGAATACAGAAGAAAACGAGGTAGGATAAAGAAATAAAAGTGAAAATTCAGATAAAAGACTACAGCCTTCAGTATGGATTACACCTCAACACAAAGAAAACAAAAACCACACAATTGGATCAATAAGCAACATCTTGACAAAGAGAGGGAGCTCTGGTGGCATAGTGCCTAAAGCATTTGACTGCTAACCAGAAGGTGGTGGTTCAAACCCACCAGCCATTCCTTGGAAGGAAGGTTGGGCAATCTACTTCTGTAGTGATAACGCCTCCGAAACCCGAGGGGTTGCTATGAGTCAGATCCGACCCCACAGCAGTTGAGTTTGCTTTGTTTTAGTTTTTAGAAAGAGAAGATTGGTATTTTCAAGGATTTTATTTACTTGGATCCACAACCAATGCCAAAAGAAGCAGTCAAGAAATCAAATGACTTACTGCATTGGGTAGGAACTCTGGTAGCATAGTGCCCAAGGCACTCGACTGTTAACCAGAAGGCTGTTGGTTCAAACCCATCAGCCACTCCTAGGAAGGACGGTTGGGCGATCTACTTCTATAGTGATACTGCCTCGGCAACCCAAGGAGGGGTCACTATGAGTTGGAGAGACTCGATGGCATATAACAACAACAACAACAACAACTGCATTGGGTAAATCTGCTACAAAAGATCTCTTTACAGTGTTAAAAGCAAAGATGTCACTTTGAGGACTAAGCTGCACTTAACCCAAGCCATGGTATTTTCAAGTGCCTCCTATGCATGTGAAAGCTGGACAATGATTAAGGAAGATCAAAGAAGAATTAGTGCATGTGAATTACAGTGCTGGTAAAGAATACGGAATATACCAAGGATTTCCAAAAGAATGAACAAATCTGCCTTCAAACAAGTACAGCCAGAACACTTCTTAGAAGTGTGAGAATGGTGAGACTTTGTCTCACATACTTTAGACATGTTATTAGGAGGGACCAGTCCCTGGAAAAGGACATTATGCTTGGTAAAGTAGAGGGTTAGTGAAAAACAGGATGTCTTAATGAGATGGTTTGACAGAGTGGCTGCAACAATGGGTTCAAATATAGCAATGATGTGAGGATGGCAGAGGATTGGGTAATTCTGTTGTATATGGGGTTGCTATGAGTCAGACCCAACTTGCCAGCACCTAACTAACAACAACAACAACAACAACACTTAGATAGCACTATTGCGTCAGGCATGATTCTGCATTTACATATACAAAAACATTACATCTTTACAATAACTCTATAAAATAGGTACGCTATTGTTATCCTCATTTTATAGGTGATAAAACCTGAAGCAGAGAGAGATTAATTAACTCTCCAAAAGTTATACAGCTAATAATTGGCCTAAGACTCTACCCTAGATGGTCTGGCTGCAGAGTCAGTATCACTGTGCTATATTAGGATGTTTGAAAAGTATTGTTGAAAACCTTATAACTGAATAAAAAGGAAGCTGTATACTTTTGTCTTCACCCTACTCTGTGCTCTTTGGAATCCAGTAACACGTTAAGTGCTTTATTTCCAAGAGCAGTAAATAAAGGTTTTGTGAATTGAAATGAATGGACGTAAGCAGAGTAAGCTAAGAACTTAGAAGCTAAGATGGCAGAACAGACAAGCTACACAGACCCTCTTCAACAAAGAAAAGAGAAACCAATTGATAAAAATACAGAAGATAATCCCAGAGCCCTGAGCTTTGAAAGGAAGGATACAGAAATGAATTAAATACAACTAGTAGAAAAACCTGAATGAAAACAGTGAATAAGGAGCCAAATGGAGCTATGGACTATTGGTTATCCTGACAGCATGGCTAGTTTGAGTATTTACAAGTGGTGTTAGGACTGGCCCTGCTTGCCTAAGGGTGCATGGACAACTACACTGGTGGCTGATGAATAGAAAGGTAAACAGCAAATAAGGAGACAATCTGAGCTGTAGACTTTGGCTGTCCTCAGGGTGTAGCCATTTTGAACATTTACAAGCAGTATGGCCATTTTGGATATTTAAAGCAGCAGTATTCCTATCCCAGTGACCAAAGAATAGGCTCTACTTGCCAAGGACAGCACAGGCAACCACACTGGAGACAGACAAGTGGAAAGATGAAATATTCTCCTTGTTACTCTTACATCCCACACCCTCTTGGTGAACGGAGGTGCGGCCACCCCCCACCTCCATCCACTTTTTGGACTGGCAGGAATTCCATTCCAGTTTGTGTGTTCTGATGGAGGCTGATGGCCTGCCCATCCCACCCCACTCCCTGATTTTCTGTTTTTTGGATGTGTGTTTTTAAATTATTTTTTTCTTCCTTTTAATTTTTATTCTTTCTTTTCCCCTTCCTGGACTCTAGTTTTTGCTCTTCCCCTTTCCTGGTTCCCATCTTTATTCTTTCTTTTGGTTCTTCCCATCTCTTGTTTTCCTTTTTGTATTTTTCTCATTTTTTCTTTATTATTCTTTTGTCTTATTCCTCCCACCCCAGATATTCTGGTTTCTTTTTTTCTCTCTCTTTTTGTATTTATATTTCTTTTGTCTTTTTAAAGTTTGTCTTTAAGTATTTCTTCTCATCTATTGCCTTTTCTTTTTTTGCAATTGTTTCTGTGGTGTTTATGCAGTGTATGTTTTTTGTCCTCTTGTTTTTCACTTTTTTGGTGGTTTTTGTTTGATTGTCTGTGTGGGAGACAGCAAGCATGTCCACATGACCCAACTATACCTGCATGTCCTGCAGCCCCATCTACTGAGTGAGGCCCACCACTTGCTTCTGCACCAACTGGCCAACAATAGACAACAGTCAATACAAATCTGACTCATCCTTAACTGCTCTTCACAAACAGCTAACAGAGATCTGTGCACCCACTCTCATTCTCTATCACCCCCACCAGGCGATAGGTGGTGAGTGCATATGTGCTACCAACTAGCAAACAGAGGAGCACAGTACCTTGCCTACTCAGATACATTAAAACAAAACAAAGAAGAAAAAAAAATCTCGGGTGAATCACATCAACATACAATCATCAATTAAATACAAATGTTGGGACAACAGACCATCACAGTCCACACAATGAAGCAAGATAAAGTAATGGATACAAGGGACCAGGATACAGATCTAGAAAACATCCCTGAGGAAGAAAGAGCATTAGAATTCCCTGATAAGGAATTCAAAAGAATTATATTTAGGTACCTGCAACAGATTGAGAGACAGATCAAAGAAAACTGATACAATTAAGGAAAACACAGACAATACCCTGGAACAATTTCAGAGCAAAATGACAAAATAAATGAAAAATTAGAAATGATACAAAATCTACAGATAGAAATTCAGAAGACTAACACTAATATTTCAGAAATAGGTAACACACTGAATGGGCAAAGGAGCAGAACTGAATCAATGTAACACAGAATTAGTGAGATTGAAAACAAATACCTCAATACTACTTTGGTAAGGGATGAATCAGAAAAAAGAACACAACAAAGGCCTAAGATTCATGTGGGATACCATCAAGAGGGATAACCTACATGTAACTGGAATTCCAGAACAGGAAGAGACAAATGACACCACAGAGAAAATTGTCAAAGATTGGCTGGAAGAAGAATTTTCCTGTTAGGATGAAAGATGAGAATATATCCTCCACTCAAGAAGTCCAATGAACCCCAAACAGGATAGACCCCAAAAGGAAATCACCAAGACATATCATCATCAAACTCACCAAAACCAAAGACAAAGAAAGAATCCTGAAAGCAGCACGGGAAAAATGAAAAGTTACCTACAAGGGGCATCCAATAAGACTAAGCTCAGATTTCTCGGCAGAAACCATGCAGGTGAGAAGACAATGGGATGGTACATATAAAACCCTGAAAGAAAAAATTTCCGACCAGGAATTATATATCTAGCAAAACTGTCCCTCAAATATGATGGTGAAATTAAGGGAATTTGTGAAAACCAGACCAACCTTACAAGAGATGCTAAAGGGAGTCTTTTGGACAGAGAACCAATAACAGCAAACAACAACTGACCATTAACACACATGATGACATAACCCAGAAACCAACTCAGTTATGGAAGTATCCAAAGTAAAATAAACTTACAAGTCTGTAAACAGGGAACCAGAGACATCAACTGGCAAATGAGGACAACTATAAACCAAAAAGAGGAAAAAAACAGCATAGTTACAGAACTTTTAATTGGTGAGGAAATCAAGACAATTCCAAGATAGAACAGATTGTTCTAAACTTGGGAAGAAAATTATAAATCACAGGGTAACCTCAAAGAAAAATAATAAACCTTCATATCAAAACAAAAAAGAGGACAAACACAAATATTTAGCAAATACTAAAACAATAGCAATGAAGGAAATCGTAACATGGTTCATAAAATGAGCTCAGCATAGAAAATTATATGGAACAAAGAAATCAGCAACAACACGAAAAAACACATAACAAAATGACAGCAACAAATTCATAGTTATCTATAATTGCACTGAATATGAACGGATTAAATGCACCACTCAGGAGATGGAGAACTGCAGACTGGATAAGAAAACATAACCCATCATCCACTCCATGTTTTACCTTAAGCCTTCTCCAAAAATATAACTAGTTTAGTCTCCAGGTCTTCCCTTATCAGTATCTACTTTATAACAAGAGTCTAATACACTTAAGGATACTTAAATATAAATCCTTCACAAGCATCAATGGTATCTAGATATACTCAGTATGAAAATTTTTAGAAAAAAGACACGAGGTGGTAGGGATAAACACATCCATATATAGTGGTGACGTATCTTCTTGTCAATAAAAACCCTACAGATCACAAAGATCTAGTCTGAATCCGATCATGGGGATGACACAGGACTAGGCAGCATTCTGTTCTGTTGTGCATGGGGTCACTAAGAATCAAGGCCAACCAGAAAGTAGTTAGCAACAACATCTTCCTGCCAGCCTTGCTGATGAGTAAGAAATAGAAACAAAGAATAAATTAACACGAATAAATACCTGATAATCCCTCTGCTACAAAGCACTTAGAAATCCTGGATAACATATAATAAACATCTTTTATAAACACACATTTGAACATTCAAGGAAGTAAGAGATCACTAAGGGTGAAAGTGTTTCAGTGTGAACTAACAACCATTTTGCCTTGCTGCAGCACTGTTAATTTCATTAACAAGAGGCTTGGGTTTTATAAGACATGGATAAAAGATGAGAAAACTCAGACCTAAGGACAGGGAGTTGGCACTAAGACCTCTCTGCATAAAGCTGGGATCCATAAAAAACTTAGAGAAAGGGTGAACTTGAAAAAAAATGGTCAACTGAGAGAGACAACAGAAACATTAAATTTTGTCAATCTTAACTTGGGTTCTGGTGGGGTTTTTTAAACATTGAGAATTTATAACCTGTCCTTATTTAAATCTGAAGTTTGGCATACTACTACCTCTGTAGTTCAGAAACCCCACATTGAAAATTACATAAAACCCCACATAAAAATGACATACCAGTGATGGTAACATCACTGAATCACCTGTTGTTGATGTTGTTGTTATGTGCCGTCAAGTCAGACCTGACTCACAGCGACTCCTCCTTGGGTTTCTGAGGCAGTATCACTATGGAAGTAGATTGCCCAACCTTCCTTCTGAGGAGTGGCCAGTGGGTTTGAACCGCCAGCATTCTGGTTAGCAGTCAAGTGCCCTAGGCACTATGCTACCAGAGCTCCTCCTGAATCACCTGGTAGAAGCAAACTGAAACTGATTTATAGTGATATATCCTAACTCAAGGAGCTCTGGTGGCACAGTGGTTAAGGCACTTGGCTGCTAACTAAAAGGTCAGTGGTTCAAATCTACCAGCTGCTCTGTGGGACAGGGAAGGTAGTCTGTTTCCATAAAAATCTGCATCCTTGGAAACCACATAGGACAGTTCTACTCTGTTCTATGGGGTCACTATGAGATGGAATCAACTCAATGGCAGTGGGTTTGGTTTATCCTAACTCAGGCCTATCAGAATTCTCAGATTTATGCACTCTCTCCTCCCACCCATTCCACCAAACCTGAGCTTACAATCTCAAACTATAATAGCACCCAAGAGAATGTCAGCAAATACAAGCAGCAGTGCTGGCCTTCCAAGAATTTCAGATAATAGACAATTAAAAGACATGGAGGTTAGGGAATGTAAAACAGTGCAGATGCTGTGGAAGTTTGGTGGTTCCTCAAAAAGTTAAACAAAGAGTTATCATAAGACAATTATTCCACTTTACCACTACACTCCAAGGAGTAAACCTGTAAGAACTGAAAACATATATTCAATAAGCACATGTATATGCATGTTCACAGCAGCACTATACACAATAGTGAAAAGTGGAAAACAGCCCAAATGTCCATCAGTGGAGGAATGGATAGTAAATTGTAGAATATACATACAGTGGATTATCACTTAGCCATAAAATGAAGTAATGATATGACAGAGATGGAAACAACCTAAATGCCCATCAATGGATGAATGGATAACCAAATTATGGTACATTCACACAATGGAATACTATGCTACATTAAAGAACAAGGAAGGGATACGTGAATCATCTCACAACGTGGATGAGCCTAGAGGACATTATGCTGAGTGAAATAAGTCAATCGCAGAAGGACAAATACTGTATGAGCCCATTACTGTAAAAAGACAAAGAAGGGTTTGCTTAAGAAAGGGAACTCACTTTGTAGGTTATTGGGGTGGGGAGGGAAAGGGAGGGGTTAATTTCAGGCTAGCTGGGGCCCACACGCTGACCTGGGTAAGGGGAGGGATGTATAGAAAGAGTCTGTAATCACCATGGTAACATTAGGAAAAGGGAGGACACCAAATTGTGCACATAAGAGATCGACAACAGATACTAATACCAACCAGTATATCCGCAATACTGCATTATCATTAACACCAAACACCAGGCTACAGATAAACACATAAACACTCGAGATGATCAGACAGGGGTCAGTGAACAGAAGTATACTCCAGACCAAGGATA
>NW_006921942.1:759134-768888 GCF_000298275.1 Orycteropus afer afer | reverse complement strand
CTAGGACACAATGGCCTTGCAACCAGAAGAACTAGATGGTGCCTGACTACCAAGGCCAACCATCCAGGAAAGGATCAAATCTGGAGATCCTGGCTAGAGGGGGAGGAAAAACATGGAACAAAATCTAAAAACTCAATAATGACCAGAATTACTGGTCGGATGGAGTCTAGTGAGGCCCCCAATACTATAGTTCTGGGATACATTCTGGGCCTGGAATAAAGCTCACTACCAGGGGCTGGCTCTCAGCCCAACAGCAAACAAGATGTACACACAGACCACTCAACCCAGGGTGACACACCCACATACTCTATGGAAATGCATGCCTTGGAGCAGTTGACCACGGAGCACCAGAGGGGCAATGCAGGACCCATAGGAGTACATAACTATGAAGGGCATGGGGGGAAGGTTACTGGACAGGGAGGAGAGGAGATTGGGTTAGGGTTGGGCATGGTAAATGGGGAATGAAACTAAACGTATATGTAATGTTGAATGTAAAACAAACTCTTAAAAAAAAAAAATGAAGTAATGGTACATGCACCAATGTGGATGAACCTCCAAAACATTATGCTAAGTGGAAAACACACACACACACACACACACACACAAAAGGGCATACCTAGATGGTTACATTTATATATGAAATATCCAGAATAGGTAAATCCTTTGAGACAGAGCACAGACTGATGGGTACCAGGGAAGGATCAGGGAATAGGGAGAAACCACTTAATGAGTAAGGCGTTTTAGTGTGGAGTGATGGAAATGTTTTGTAACTAGATAGAGGTGGTGGTTGCATAATATTTAAATGTACTAAATGCCACTGAATCGTTCACTTTACAGTTAATTGCAGGTTTTATAAATTATTAAAGGGGGGTGGGGAGAAACATGGAGGCTAGAATAAAGTTCAACATACACTAGAAGGAAAAGAGTAGTGGATGAGTAGGAGGAAATATTTGAAGAGATAATACCAGAATTTTCTAGACTTTGAGGGAAACTGGGATATATAAATATCTTCTGAGTAAGTAACTTAAGCACTAATTTGAGTAAATAAGACATCTAAATCTCTATCAGGATGCCAATGATAAAGAGATCTTATTTGCAGCATAGACACAGACTTATTATCTACAAAATGACAATTTGACTGAAGATGTCTCTACAGGGGCAATGGAAGCCAGAAGGCAGTGAAATTTCTTCCAAATGCTGAGAAAATAACTGTCAACTTGGAATCATTATACCCTGTGAAATTTTCATTCAAAGATGAAAATGAAACAAAGGTATCTTTGGACAGATAATATGATGAGATGAAAGGAATAATGAGCAGTGAAACGGTTGCTTATATGAATTAATATAAACACTGACTATATTAAATAGCAATAATAATAAACGAAAAATCACACCACACTCACTGCCATTGAGTTATTCTGACTCATAGTGACCCTTTAGGACAGAGCAGAACTGTCCCATAGGGTTTCCAAGGCTGTAAATCTTCATGGAAGCAGATTGCCTCATCTTTCTCCCACAGAGTGGCTGGTAGGTTCGAACAACCGAACTTCCATTTAGCAGCTGAATGCTTTAACTACACCACTACCAGAACTCCTTAATAATAACTAAAATCAAACGAAACCAAATTCACTGCTATCCAGTTGATTCCACTCACAGCGACCCTACGGAACAGAGTAGAACTGCTCCATAAGGTTTCTAAGGCTAAAAAATTTCACAGAAGCAGACTGTATCTTTTTTTTCCACGTGAAGAGGTTGGTGGGTTTGAACTGCTGACCTTTGATTAGCAGCCCAAAGCTTTAACCACAGTGCAACAAGAGCTCCTTAAAACTAACTGAAGTGGGAATAAAATTCTAAAAAAGAGGTAACTAAAACACCAAATAACAGTAACATGAAGATATGAAGGGTCTGATCAGAGTTGAAGTAATCCTTGACTACATCTCTTGGTTTTCTTCATTATTTTTTTTTTCAGCAGCTATATTGATACACAATTTATCTAATAGAAAATTGACTCTTTTGAAGTATATAATCTAGTGGGCTTTAGTATGTTCAGAGCTGTTCAAGCATCACCACTATCTCATTCTGGAACACTGTCTTTACTCCAAAAAGATACTCCATACTTACCAGCAATTACTTCTCATCACTCCCTCAACTCCTGGCAACAATTAATCTTTTTATCTCAATGAATTTACCTATTTTGGATATTTCTTATAGATGGAATCTTAAAAGTATGTGGTTCTCTGTGTGGTTTCTTTCACTAAGCACAATTTCAAGATTAATCCATATTGTCTCATATAGTATTTCCTTTACTTTTATGATTGAACGGGAGCTCTGGTGTCATAGTGCCTAAGGTATCTGACTGCTAATCAGAAGGCTGGCAGTTCAAACCCACCAGCCTCTACTTGGAAGGAAGGATGGGCAATCTACTTCCGTAGTTATACCACCTCAGAAACCCAAGGAGGGGTTGCTATGAGTCAGATCCAACTCCACAACAGTGCATTGTGTGTTGTTTGCATTATGACTGAATAATACTCCATTGTATGGACATATGGAGGAACCCTGGTGCCCCAGAGGTTAAAGCACTCAGCTGCTAACCAAAAGGTCAGTGGTTCAAAGCCACCAGCTGCTCAGCAGGACAGAGATGTGGTAGTCTGTTTCTGAGAGATTAAAGCCTTGGGAACCCTATGGAGTAGCTCTACTCTGTCCAGTACGATCACTATGAGTCAGAACTGAATTGACAGCAGTGGGTGGGTAGGTATGGATATACAGTATTATGTTTATTCATTCATCTGCTGATGGATATTTAGATTGTTTTTACTTTTTTTGCTACCATGAATAATGCTGTTGTGAACATTTGTGTACAAGCTTTAGTCTAGAAATGTTTCCATTTCGTTAGGTGTAAGGAGCTCTGTTGATATTGTTGTTGATAAGTGCTGTTGAGTCATCTCCAACTCATAGCGACCCTAGGTACAGCAGAATGAAACACTGCCCAGTCCCGTGGCAGTTCCACGATCCTTGCTATACTTGAGCCCCTTGCCACAGCCACTGTGTCAATTCATCTCATTGAGGGCCTCCCCTTTCATTGACCCTCCACCTTACCAAACATGACATCTTAAGGATCCTAAGGAGCTCTAGAGCCACAACAGTCAAAGCACTAGGCTGCTAACCAGAAGATCGGTGGTTCAAATCCACTAGCTGCTGAGGCAGTCTGCTTCCATAAAGACTTATAACCCTGGAAACCCTATGGGGGCAGTTCTACCCTGTCCCGTAGGATTGCTATGAGTCATAGTCAACTCAATGGCAATGAGTTTTGTTTTGAGGGGGCATGGCATAGGGGGTGGGGTTATACACCCAGAGCGGAAGTGCTAAGTTATGCGGGTTATGACTCTGTATTTAACATTTTGAGGAACTGCCAAATTGTTTTCCACAGTAGTTGTACCATTTTATAGTCCAGCCAGCAATATGAAGATTTTAATTTCTCTACATCCTCACCAATGCTTGCTATTGTCTGTCTTTTTGAATAAGCCATCCTGGTGGATGTGCCATGGTATCTCACTATGGTTTTGATTTGCATTTCTTTAAATGTTACCAATGTTAATCTTTTCAAATACTTATTGGCTATTTGTATATCTTCTTTGGAAAAACGTTCATTCAAATACTTTGCCTCCTTTTAAATTGTGTTGTCATTTTTATTATTGAGTTGTAGGAGTTATTTATATACTCTAGATACAAAGTCCTTATCAGATACATGATTTGAAAATATTTTCTCCCATTCTGTATGCTGTCTTTTCACTTTCTTGATGGTGTCCTTTGAAGCATAAAAGTTTTTAATTTTGAGGAAGACTGATTTAGCTACCGTTTTCTTTTATCACCTGTGTTTTTGCTGTCATATCTAAAAAAACCACTGCCTAACCCAAGGTCTCAAAGATTTACTCTTATGTTTTCTTTTAAGAGTGTTATAGTTTTATCTCTTACATTTAGGTTTATGATCCAATTTCATTCATTTGCACATACAGGTATACTTCAGATATACTGCAGGTTCAGTTCCAGACCACCGCAATGAAGTGAATATAGCAATAAGGTGAGTCACATGGTTTTGTTTGTTTCCCAGTGCATATAAAAGTTACGTTTATACTATATTGTAGTCTACTAAGGAGCGCTGGTGGTGTACTGGCTAAGGCATTTGGCTACTAACCAAAATGTCAGTGCTTCAAACCCACTAGCCAATCTGTGGAAGAAAGGTAGCAGTTCCCTTCCACAAAGATTTACTCCCTTCCACAAAGATTTACTGCCTTGGAAACCCAATGGGGTTCACTATGAATTGGAATCGACTCGACGGCAGTGCATTTAGTTTGGTTTTTGGTAGTCTTTTAAGTGTATGATAGGATTATGAAAAAGTCTGAAATATTGAGAATTACCAAAATGTGACATAGATGAGAAATAACACTGAAACTTGCTCAACACAGAGTTGCCACAGATCTTCCTTTTTTTTTTTTTTTTTTAAAAAGCAGTATCTGCAAAGTGCAATAAAGCGTGGCATGAAAAACGAGGTATGACTACAGTTACCCAGTTGTCCCAACACCATTTCTTGAAAAGGCTACTCTCCTCCCCAGTGAATTCCCCACTGTTGGCATTCTTATAGATTGTTTTGGCTATTCTGGGTCCCTTTCAATTCCATATGAATTTTAGGATCAGCCTGTCAGTTTCCCCAAAAATGCAGTTGGGATTATTGTTAAGGATAGCACTAAATCTGTAGATCAATTTGGGGGATGTTGCTATGTAAAAATACTAAATCTTCCAACCCATGAACATAAGATCCCTTTTGATTTATTTAAATCTTCATTAAATTCTCTCAACAATGTTTTAACAGTTTTCAGTGTATAAGTCTTATACTTCTTTTGCTAAATTTATTCTTAAATAATTTATTCTTTTTGATGTTATTTCAAATGGAACTGTTTCCTTAATTTTATTCACATTATTTATTGTTAGTGTGTAAAAATAAAAGACTTTAATATATTGATCTTATTAGGATTTTCTATATACAACATCATAATATCTGCGGCTAAAGATATTTTTATTTCTTCCTTTACAATCTGGAGGCCTTTCATTTTTTTTCCTTGCCAAACTGTCCTAGCTAGAACTTCCAGCAGAATGCTGAACAGGAATGGGGGTGCATGAGCACCCTTCTCTTGTTCCTGTTCCTAGGGGAAATCATTCAGACTTTCACCATTAACTAAGATAGCTGGGGTTATACCTAGGTAAAGTTGAGGAAGAAGCTCCCTTCTACTCCATGTTTGCTGAGTGTTCTGTAACATGAAAGGGTGGTGCTGTTGTCAGGTGCTGTCGAGTCATAGCGACCCTGTGCACAACAGAAGGAAACACTGCCTGATCCTGTGTCAGCCTCACAATTGTTGCTATATCTGAGCCCATCATTGCAGCCACTGTGTCAATTCATCTTGTTAAGGGCCTTCCCCTTTTCCCTGACCCTCCACTTTACCAAGCATGATATCCATTTCCAGGGAGTGGGCCCTTCTGACAACATGATCAAAGTAGGTGAGACAAAGTTTGGCCATTCTCACTTCCAAGGAGCATTCCAGCTGTACTTCTCCTAGGACAGATTTGTTAATTCTTCTAGTAGTCCATGGTACTTTCAGTATTCTTTGCCAACACTGCAATTCAAAAGCATCTACTCATCTTTAGCCTCCCTTATTCACTGTCCAGTTTTCACATACACATGAAGTGACTGAAAATACCACAGCTTGGGTTAGATGCACCTTAGTCTTCAAAGAGACATCTATGATCTTCAGCACTTTAAAGAGCTCTTTTACAGCAGATTTGCCCAGTGCAATACATCGTCTGATGTCTTGACCGCTGCTTCCATTGGTGTTGATTATGGAACCAAGTAACAGGAAGCTTTGACAACTTCAACCTTTTCTCCATTTATTGTGATGTTATTTATTGGTCCAATGGTGAAGATTTTAATTTTCTTTATGTTGAAGTGTTAATCCATACTGCAGACTGTAGTCTTTAATCTTAACCAGGAAGTGCTTCAAGTCATCTTCACTTTTCACCAAGCAAGGTTATGTCACCTGCATATCACAGGTTGTTAATGAGCCTTCCTCCAATCCTGATGCCGCATTCTTCTTCATATAGTTCAGCTTCTCGGATTATTTGCTTAACATACAGATTGAATAAATATGGTGAAAGGATAGAACTCGTACTCCCTTCCTGATTTTAAATCATAAAGTATCCCCTTGTTCTGTTCCAACAACAGTCTCCTGGTCTAAGTACAGGTCCGTCATGAGTACAATTAAGTGTTCTGGAATTCCCATTCTTCTCAATATTATTCATAATTTGTTATGATCCACACAATCAAATGCTTTTGCATAGTCAATAAAACGCAAGTAAATATCTTTCTGGTATTCTCTGCTTTCAGCTAAGATCCACTTGATACCAGCAATGATATCCCTCATTTCACGCCTTCTCCTGAATCCAGCTTGCATTTCTGAGGTTGCCTGTCAATACACTGCTGCAACCACTTTTGAATTCTCTTCAGCAAGATTCTACTTGCATATGATATAAATGATATTGTTTGAGAATTTCCACATTCTGTGGGATCGCCTTTCTTTGGAATGGGTAAAACATGGATGTCTTCCAGTCATCTGGCCTGGGAACAGTCTTCCAAATCTCCTGGCATAGACCAGTAAGTGCCTCCAGTGTGGCATCCATTTGCTGAAACAACTCATTGGGTATTCTGTCAATTCCTGGAGCCTTGTTTTCCACCAATTCCTTCAGTGCAGCTTTGACTTCTTCCTTCAATACCACTGGTTCTTGATCATATGCCACCTCCTGAAATAGATGAACATTGACCAGTTCTTTTTGGTGCAGTGATTCTGTGTACTCCTTCCTCTTCTTTTGATGTTTCCTGCATCATTCAATATTTTGACCATAAAATCTTTAAATATTGCAATTCGAGGCTTGAATTTTTTCTTCAGTTCTTTCAGTTTGAGAAATGCCATGCATGTCCTTCCCTTTTGGTTTTCTAACTCCAGGTCTTTGCACATTCCATAGTAATTGACTTGTGCTGCTTTTTGAAATCTTCTGTTCAGCTCTTTTATCTTGTCATTTCTTCCACTGTCTTGAGCTACTCTCCATTCAAGAGCAAGTTTCAGAGTCTCTTTTGACATCTATTTTGGTCTTTCCTTTCTTTCCTCTCTTTCAAATGACCTTTTTTCTTTCTTCATATATGATGTTCTTGATGTTATCACACAATTCCTCTGGTTTCGAGTCACTGGTGTTCAAATCTATTCTTCAGATGATCTGTAAATTCAGGTAGGATATAATAATTTCATATTTTGCTCTCAAGGACTTGTTTTAATTGCCCTCAGCTTCAACTTGGACTTACATATGAGCAGTTGATGGTCTGTTCCACAGTCGGCTCCTGGCCTTGTTTTGGCTGAAGATATTGAAAGTTTCTCCATCACCTCTTTCTACAGATGTAGTCAATCTGATTCCTGTGTACTCCATTCTGTGAAGTCCATGTGAATATCCACTATTTATGCTGTTGCAAAAAGATATTTGCAATAAATAAGTCATTGGTCTTGCAAACTTTTATGATGGGATCTCCAGTGTCACTTCTATCACCAAGACCATACTTTCCAACTACTGGTGATTATTCTTTGTTTCCAACTTTCACATTTCAATCACCAATAATAATCAAGGCATCTTGATTGCATGTTTGGTCAATTTCAGATTGTAGAAGTTGGTAAAAATCTTTAATTTCTTCATCTTTGGCTTTAGTGGTTGGTGCATAAATTTGAGTGATAGTAGTATTAACTGGTCTTCCTTGTAGGCGTATGGGTATTACCCCATCACCGACAGCATTGTACTTCAGGACAGACTCCTGAAACATTCTTTTTCACAATGAATGACACACTATTCCTCTCCATTGTCACTCCCAGCATAGTAGATCATAGAGTTGTCTGATTAAAAAACGGCCCAAACCAGTCAATTTTAGTTCACTAATACTTAGGATAGCAATCTTTATGAATTCTGCTTCATTTCTGACAACTTCCAATTTTCCTACATTTATACTTTCCATGTTCCGATTATTAATGGATGTTTGCAGTTGTTTCTTCCCATTTTGAGTCATGCTACATCAGCAAATGGAGGTCCCAAAAGCTTTACATCATATACATCATTAAGGCTGACTCTACTTTGAGGAGGCAGCTCTTTCCCAGTGGTATTTTGAGTGCCTTCCAACCTGAGGGGCTCATCTTCTGGCACTATATTGGACAGTATTTCACTGATATTCAAAGGTCTGCACTGGTTAGTTCTTTGAGAAGTGGATGGCCCCTTCCTTCTGCCATGTCTAGGCTGTGAAAGGGTGTGATCTCACTTCCATGGAGTCGTATCCAACTCACAGCAACCCCTTCCTTGGGTTTCCAAGGCAATGTCACTATGGAAGTAGATTGCCCAACCTTTCTTCCAAGCAGTGGCAGGGTGTAGGATCTTATTAAATGCCTTTTCTGGTTCTACTGAGATGATCATGTGGCTTTTGTCCTTTATTCTACTATGGTGTATTACAGTGATTGATTTTCATGTTAAACCACTCTTGCATTTTTAGGATAAACACCAATTGGTTATGATGTATAATTCCTTTTATATGATGCTGACGTTGGTTTGTTAGTATTTTGTAAGCTTTTTGCATCTACATTAATAAGGGATATTGGTCTGTAGTTTCCTTTCTTGTGATCCCTTGCCTATTTTTATATAAAGACAGGACTGGTCTGTGATGGTTGGAGCTGTGTGTCAACTTGGCTGGACCCCAGTTCTGTGTGGTTGTTCCCATGATGGGATGGGATGACTGTATTCTGAGTGGCCAATCTGCTCGGGGGAGTTTCCCTAGGGGTGTGGCCTGCTTCCAGGATATCCAGGGACATCCTGGGAAGACAGACATTCTTCTGTGGATGAGGATTCTGTTGTGCTGTCTACAACTGTCTGTGAGTGAGCAGTCTACTGTTTGGCCTGGAGATCTTGGATTCGTCATTCACTGGAGTCAACAGCCGGTGTACTGTCTGCCAACCTTGAGTTTCTCGGTCCCTGCAGTTGTGGAAGTTAGGAAAAGCCTCCAGCCTGATGTTTGCTCCAGGGAATTTGGGCTTGCCAGCTTCTATACGTTTGTGAGAGAGAGAAATTATTCTCTCTCTTTATATATACATATATATATATAAATATAAATATATAAGCTTTGCTGGATTTTGTTTCTCTTGAGAACCTAGTCTAACACATTTGGTACCGGAAGTGGTTCTACAGAGACAAAATCCTAAGGATGGGCTTCCTAGATTGGTTCTCCAGTTTGATTAATTTTAATGACACTAGCGATTCTACGTCTGCTAGTAAAGAGGGCCCTACTAATCCGTGGCGTGAGGTGGCAAAATTAATATACGAAATAGCACCACCAATAGATCAAGTACTTGTGAGAAGTGACGCTCTGGGTGAAAGGATATTTGATACTTTTAGGCAATTTTGCCAGAATGAGGAGTATAAGGAAGCTGGTTGGTTGGTCCTACTTACACTGAACAAACTGGTGAAAGAGCGAGATGAGCTCAAAGCTGCTAACTCTTGGCTTAAGTGCTGCATAAAAGACCTCAGTGCTTCCCCTAGTATCAAAGTTCAAAAAGACAGAAAATAACAAATGCTGGCGAGGTTGTGGAGAGATTGGGACTCTCATACACTGCTGGTGGGACTGTAAAAT
>NW_006921942.1:750309-753471 GCF_000298275.1 Orycteropus afer afer | reverse complement strand
GTTCAGTGGAAACCAGCTGTCCTTTTTCCCCAGCTACTCCTGTCATTGCTCAATGGGCTCACGAACAAAGTGGCCATAGTGGCAGGGATGGAGGTTATGCATTGGCACAGCAACATGGACTCCCGCTTACCAAGGCTGATTTGGCTACCACCACTGCTGAGTGCTCAATCTGCCAACAGCAGAGATCAACACTGAGTCCGCGATATGGAACCATTCCTCGAGGTGATCAGCCAGCAACATGGTGGCAGGTTGATTACACTGGACCACTTCCATCATGCAAAGGACAGCATTTTGTTCTTACTGGAATAGATACTTGTTCTGGATATGTATTTGCCTTCCCTACACACAATGCTTTTGCTAAAACTACCACCTGTGGACTTAACAGAATGCCTTATCCACTGTCACAGTATTCCACACAGCATTGCTTTGGATCAAGGGACTCATTTCACAGCACATGAAGTGCGGCAATGGGCTTATGCTCATGGAATTCACTGGTCTTACCATGTTCCCCATCATCCTGAAGCAGTTGGCTTGACAGAACGATGGAATGGTCTCAAAAACACAAATACAGCACCAGCTAGGTGGCAATACCTTGAAGGGTTGGGGCAATGTTCTCCAAGAGGCTGTATATGCTCTAAACCAGCGTCCAATATATGGTTCTGTTTCTCCAATAGCCAGGATTCACAGATCCAGGAACCAAGGGGTGGAAACAGGATTGGTACCACTCACTATTACCCCTAGTGACCCTCTCAAAAAATATTTGCTTTCTGTCCCTGCTACCCTATGCTCTGCGGGTCTGGAGATCTTAGTCCCAAAGGGAGGAACACTCCCACCTGGAGAAACAATACTGATTGCATTGAACTGTAAATTAAGAATGCCACCCAGACATTTTGGCTTCCTCGTGCCTCTGGATAAACAGACAAAAAGGGCATTACTGTACTATCTAGTGTGATAGATCCTGATTACCAAGGGGAAATTGGGTTGGCTTTACATAACAGAGGCAAAGAAGAATATGTCTGGAATACAGGAGATTCTTTAGGACCTCTCTTAGTACTACCATGCCCTGTGATTAAAGTCAATGGAAAATTACAGCAACCCAATTCTGATATGACTGCTAATGGCCCACACCCTTCAGGAATGAAGGTTTGGGTCACTCCAGCAGGCAAAGAACCACGACCAGCTGAGGTGCTTATTGAGGGCAAGGGAAATACAGAATGGGTGGTGGAAGAAGGTAGTTCTGAATATCAGCTACGGCCACGTGACCAGCTGCAGAAACGAGAACTGTGATTGTTATATTTCTTCATCGTGTATGTGCATCAAATGTTTTTGTTTCCTTCTGTTATGAACTATGAAATGTTTGTTAATGCATTTTGGTTGTATGTATAATTGTCCTTATTTAGAGATTATATATGGTTAAGAAGATGTGCACAACTGCCAAGTTGATAAGGGGTGGACTGTGATGGTTGGAGCTGTATGTCAACTTGGCTGGACCCCAGTTCTGTGTGGGTGTTCCCATGACAGGATCAGATGACTGTGTTCTGAGTGGCCAGTCTGCTCAGGGGAAGTTTCCTTAGGGGTGTGGCCTGCTTCCAGGATATCCAGGGACATCCTGGGAAGAGAGACATTCTTCTGTGGATCAGGATTCTGTTGTGCTGCCTACAACTGTCCGTGAGTGAGCAGTCTAATGTTCATCCTGGAGATCTGGGATTCATCATTCGTTGGAGTCAACAGCCAGTGTACTACTACCTGCCAGCCTTGAGCTTCTCAGCCCCTGCAGTTGCAGAAGCTAGGAAAAGCCTCTGGCCTCACATTTGCTCCACGGACTTTGGACTTGCTGGCTTCTATAGATTTGTGAGCCATTTTCCTAAGATAAATTTTTCTCTCTCTTTATATATGTATATAAGCTTTGCTGGATTTTGTTTCTCTAGAGAACCCAGTCTAACACATGGTCTCATAGAATGAGTTCAGAAGTGCTCCTCCTTCTTGTATTTTCTGGAGGATTTTGTTAAGGATTGGTATTAATTCTTGTTTAAATATATAGCAGCATTCAGAAGTAAAACTATGGAAGCCTGGGCTTTTCTTTGTGGAGAGTGTAATGATTAGTAATCATCTTTGGCTGTAATCTCTAGAGAAGCAAAATCAGTGAAGCTTACATACACACACACACACACCTCAATATATACAGAGGAGGGGGGAGAGAAAATTCTGTCAGGGAAACGGCTCAGATACTTGTAGAGTCTGGCAAGTGCCAAGTTCATGGGTCCAGTGTCCACCTGGAAGTGTCTTCTAACTCATGCACCTGCAGGGGCTGACGATCCAAGAACGGCAAGTAAAATGGCAGACTGCTGGCTCATAGGCTGTGAAGGCAACAATCTCAAGATTGTCAGGCAATATGGCAGATCGTTGGTTCACTTCCAAGAACCAGAAAGTCTTCCCAGGAAGGCCATACATATATCAGAAGCAGGCCACACCCTTGAGGAAACTCTTCAACTGAATGGCTGCTCACAGAACATCTAGTCATGGAAGTCATTATATATCACAACTGCTTAAACCACTAAGAATCATGATCCAGCCAAGTTGACTCAAACCTTAACTATTACAGTAATTCAATCTCTTATTACAGATGCATTAAGATGGTCTTCCATTTTGGTAGTTTGTCTTTCTAGGAAATCTATCACTTTCACCTAGGTTATATAATTTGTTGACATTCCTCACTTTCACTTTTTATTCTAGTTATTTGCATGTTCTTTCAGCTTAAAGTTTATTAATTTTGTTGGTCTTTTCAAAGAAATCAACTTTTTGCTTATTAAATTTTCTGTTTCATTTATTTCTGTTCTTATCTGTATTTCCTTCCTTATACTTGCTTTGCACTTAGTTTGAAATTCTTTTTCTAGTTTCTTAAAGTAGAAAGTTAGATGAATAATTTCATTTACAGCTATAAATTCCTAATAAGCACTATTTTAGCTGTATCTCGTAAGATTTGGTACGTTGTGTTTTTATGATTATTCATCTCAAAATATTTTCTAACTTCCTTTGTGATTTCTTCTTTGACTCATTGGTTATTTAGGATTGTGTTGTTTACAGGGAGCTCTGGTAGCATAGTGGCTAAAGCACTTGACTGCTAACCAGAAGGCTGGCGGTTCAAACCCACCAGCCACTCCT
>NW_006921942.1:727433-750029 GCF_000298275.1 Orycteropus afer afer | reverse complement strand
TTTTTTTTTTTTTTTTTTCTTTTGATGTCTTTGCCTACTTTGATTCTCTATCCTGGAGAATGTTCCATGTTCCATTCTTCAACTTGAAAAGCCTGTGCATTCTGCTGCTAATATATGTTCTATAGATGTTAGGCCTAATTGGCTTCTAGTTTTGCTCAAGGCTTTTATTTCCAGCTGGTCTTCTCCCTAACTGGTCTATCCATTATTCAAAGCAGGATGTTGAAGTCTCCAACTATTATATTTGGTCACCTCCCCTTCAATTCTACAAATTCTGCTTCATGTGTTTCTTGGCCCTGTTTTTTCAGACTGGATCGTCTCAAAGGAGGTCTGGTAGCACAGTGCCTAAGGCATCTGACTGCTAACCAGAAGGTTGGTGGTTCAAAGCCACCAGCCACTCCAAGGAAAAAAGACTGGGCAATCTACTTCTGTAAAGATTTATTGCCTTGAAAACCCAAAGGGGGGTGCTATGAGTCAGAATCGACTCAAGGACAGTGGGTTTTGGGTTTGATCATCTCAACTGACCTGTCGTCAATCAAGTTTGCTGATTCTTTCTTCTGTTAATTCAAATCTGCTGCTGAGCTCCTTTAGTGAATGAATTAATGTTAGTTATTGTACTTTTCCACCCCAGAATTTCTCTTTGGTTCTTTTTACTGATATTCTCTCTTTGTTAAGACATAATTCTCACACTTTGCTTTACTTCTTTAGAAATGGTTCCTTTAGCTCCTTAAACATATTTGTAACAGCTGATTAAAAATCTTTGTCTACTAAGTCCTACCTGTAGGCTTCTTAGGGACAGTTTTTGATGATTCTTTTTCTTCCCCTCTCCGTAGCTGTTCTGTTCATGTATCTTGTAATTTTTTTTGTTATGTAGATATATGTACATATATATTGTGGCAATTCTGGAAATCAGATTCCTCCACCTCCCTAGAGTTTGGTGGCAGGGGTGTCCGTCCTTGTTGCTGTTTCTTTATTGAGAAATTTTCATGAAATAATTCTGTAAAGTCTGTTCTTTGACATGTACAGCCATGCAGTCTCTGCCCTGTTCTGGTTACCTAGTGCCTCCCTGACAAGAATATACTACAAATGGGATGGCCTTAATACAGTTTATTCTCTCACAGTTTGGAGGCTTTAAGTTCAAGTCCAAAGTGCCAGGCTATACAGGCTGGGTGGAAGCCCCTCAACCCTGGGGTTCAGCTCTGCCTCCTGCGCCTGGTCCACTGGAGCTAGAGGCGTTTCTTCACTCAGACAGCTGCTAGCTGCTGAGGCTGACAAACCCAAGGTTGACAAATAAAAAGGCACAGTCCCAATGTTACCAAACCACATGGCAAGCCATTAATTTAAGTTCATTGTAAGTCCCAAAGTCGGCAGAGCATGGCAGGCTGCTGAACAACGGCACAGCTACATGCAGAGTCCAAGTGTGCCATAGCTAGAGACCATTCCCAAAGCTGCTTCTTATATATGGGAAGCAGACCACATACCTAAAGCAGCTACTCAGCTCCTTGTGGTAGATCCCATCATGGAGTTGATCACCAGTCTCATCATAGGGAATAATTACCACCAGAGGCCCGGCCACTCAAGTCCCAGCCAAGTTGACACAAAAACTGAACTATTAGGTCAATGGTCAGCTAATGACTTGACAAGATTTCCTTTAATGCCTTGAGCCAATAAGTCTCCCAGCTTTTGCCAACTGCTTGTGTGGTGTACTGGGACTTGTTTTCAATGTCCAGGCAAGTAGTTTATAAGTCTGCTTTACTCTTCATTTTCTACTTGCACAGAACCTCCACATAAGCAAGAGGTGAAAGATTCCTTGGGTCATTCCTTGGCAGGCACACAGCCCTGCACATGTGCATTACTTTCTAGATTCCTAGTAATATATCAGAGATTTTCAAAGGCCCCTACAAACATTCCATTTACCAATTTTTCATTTTAATTTTTTGGTCAGCCTCTTCTTAAGGCTAACTGATAATGCTTCTCAGACAACTGCCATGCTAAACAATTGTTCCTAATTGTTTTTTTACAAATATCCTATGAAAAGGGCTGTTAGCACAGAGTGAGCTCTGAGACAGGTCAAATAAAGAACCAGAATGAAGATTATCAGTGTGCTGCCAGATAAGATAAACAGTTACAATCCTCTGGAAATGAGTCCTTTAGGGAGCTCCAAATCCATTCAGCCTCCTTCAGTGGCTGTTAACCAGTTGCCACTGAGTACACTCTAACTCACAGCAACCCCATGTGTGTCAGAGCAGAACTGTGCTGCATAGGATTTTCAATGGCTGATTTTTGGAAGCAGATTATCAGGACTTTCATCCAAGGTGCCTCTGGGTGGACTCAAACTTCCAACATTTCAGTCAGCAGCTTAGGCTTTAACCATTTGTACTACTCAGGTGCTCCTCAGTAGCTACTGGTTTTCATAGCTACTGTAGTTGCAAAAAAGGAGCTCTGGTGGTACAGTGCCTAAGGCATTTGACTGCTAACCAGAAGGTTGGTGGTTCAAACCCACCATATGCTCTGTGGAAAGAAGATGGGGCAATCTATTTCTGTAAAGATTTACTGCCTCAGAAACCCAATGGGGATCACTATGAGTTGGAATCGACTCAATGGCAATTGAATTTGGTTTGGTTTTGGTAGTTGCAAAAAGGAGCTCTGGTCCAAAACTATCAGCTCCTGTGAGAGAGGAAGAAGAGGCAATCTACTTCTATAAAGATTTAGAGCCTTGGAAACCTAAAAGGGTCACAATGAGTCAGAATCAACTCCATGGCAGTGGGTTTTTTTTTTTTGGGGGGGGGGTAGTTGCAAAACTATTCATTTTCAAGGCTATTGTGGAGCTTGGGAAAGGAGGATGGAATTAGGGCAAGGTAAAATGCCACGAGATTCACTGTTCTTAGTGAGACTTGCTGTTTTATTTGAATAAACAATCCTCAGATTATTGGAAACCTTTAATTTCCAGAGTTCTGAAAAGGTTAACCTCATCTGCTGTTTTCAATGTTGATGATTTGGAACTCTTAATTTGCAGCTCCGACCTCTTCCCTAAACCTTGCATTGCATGAACACTGTCCGCTGTTCCTATCCCTTGTGTCTTGTTCACCTTTGTATTCCTAGTGCCTACCAGAGTCTTCCAATGAATATATGTTAAATGACTGAAAGGTATCTCTGTATTATTTCCTTTAACTACATATGAATCTAAAGTTATGTCAAAATAAGAAGTCTAAATCACCATGACTACTGTAGAAAATTAACTATAGAATTTAGTTAGGCAGAAGAGATGCAGTTAGGGGCCTTTCATAGTAATCCAGCCAGTTGAACATCACTGGTGTAATAGGCAGCCAACTGGTGGGTACAGGCAGTATGTTTTTCTTCCTAAGTTATTTTCCTGCTTCAAGGCAATGTACTGTCACCGAGTCAGATGCAACTCACAGCGACCCCCCTTGGGTTTCCGAGGTGGTATCACTACGGAAGTAGACTGCCCAACCTTCCTTCCAAAATAAACTAATGGCACATTTTACAGTTTGCTTTTCTCTATCTAGAACAGTTTTTAATCGCAGTGTTTCCCTATCAGTTCTGAAAAATACTGTAATAATTTGTTTTTAATAATAGATTTAGAAAAGTAAGTTGGTAAATATTTCATTTTTTTCAGAGAAGAATCAAAGTGGGTTTAAGGTTACCTATGTAATAATGTTTGTCTCATAGACTTCTGAGAAGGAGACATGTTGGAGTTACGGTTAGCATGCCTACATTTCAAGTAAACCTGGGTCTACCTTTGGGAGCATCATCCCTGTTAAGTTTATAGACATCATCTGGAAAAATGACCATGAATCATAGTTTTTTTAAAAAATGTATCAGGCTTCTTTTAAACTGCAATATACCATAGACCAGCAATATGCTACTCAACTGGGCATTTCTATGTTTCTTAGAAAAATAAATGGTCATTGCTGTTTCCATTTAAACTCTGTGACCTTGTGAGAAGCCCAGAATGTCCAACTGAATTCTTGAAAATGATGTGCTTGACTCCATAATGACTCTCCTGTGTTAATCATACACCAAATCAAAATACCCACACATAATCCATGAAAGACACTAAAAAGTCAGATACAGAAGCAAACTAAAACCTGGGAAGATGTCTCTTCAAAGCTATTTAAAAGAACTCTTCTTTAAACAAAAAAAAAAAGAGAGAGAACTGTCCTTTAGGAGATAAAATATTCAAATAGGCAAATCCTCAATCTCTTCAGATAGCCTTTCTATCTTTAGCATATTTTTTTATTGTACATCTCATTCTCATATAATCATAAGGATAAATTCAATATTACGCAGATTTTAATTTTAAATTTAATTACCACTTTGTAATTATTCCTTGTTCAGGATCAATCCTAACCTTAATTTTTATTTAAGCTACACGTGGAATTTCTATGATGTTGTTTACTTTTTCTTCTTTCAAAATGAATTCCCACTGGGTCCTATTTAAATGTATTTGCTGTTTATCATTTATACTATGATTGTGCCAATTCCCAACAGTGTTAGACTGGTGAGTAAATTAGGTCCTGTTTGTCTTCTCCTTTTCCCATCAAAAGAAGAAACAAGCTTTTGCTAAACGGTCCGTGCCACATTAGATACTAAAGATTCAGGGATCAAGACTGTAATGGATCCCTGCTTTAACTGTGCCAAGAACTCTGCTGAAAGATCTCCCGTTCTTCAAAATAACATGACTCCTTCATGTTTAGAACATTATTGTTCATTTTATATGCAGAAAACTTAGTATTTGCAAAGATTTCCCCTTTCCGTAATAAAAAATTCTAGAAAACACTCACATGAGACATTAGGCTATTGCCAAGTCTTTAATTTTCATTAAAAACTAACAGCAATGTTCTCTCATCCAATTCTATGTAAATGAAATATTACAACCGAGAACTCTGGGATTTCATGGTACTTTTCTACTTTCTTAACGTACCAAATATCAAAAATGATTCACTTTTTACATACCGGATTCTGAATTTTGGTTTTCAGCTGACCTAGTCAATTAATCTTAATTTTATGTGTCTGGCTAAATCTTCCCCAGCAGAGGTTTCCCATTACACACATCCATTACTGGGATACCCACAGGTGCCAATGTACGAAGTGCTTTTATTCCCAGCTGTTGCTTAAGTTAATTTAACTCTTCCCCCAATGCAATTGAAGTAGGTGGCAAATGTGTGTGTAACTCTGCTCCGTTAGAACATATGCTGATTTTCAACTCCAATTAATAAACATCTAGTGACTCATTAATACTTTCCAAGATAAACTCTGAAGATTCTCTTTAATTCTCTTGTCATTTGCAAAACAAAGCATTACTGGTTTAAAGGCTAATTAATTACAATGAGACCAGTGTTTCTTTTCAAGTAATTTTATGATGTGTGCTAAATGTTTCTGCACTGATAAAGTATTTAACAAGTTAATCCAATTCATGATATATTAAAAAAAAAATTAAAATTCCACCTATATGTAAATGTATAAATATAAAAGGAATGATATACCACCAAGATATTTCCAATGAGAACATGGTTAATCAGTGTCTACCAACTGGAAATAAGTGGTACAGTAGAAAGAGGGCTCATCAGAGAGCCAGGACATCTGAGTTCAGACTGTGTAATTAGCTTAACAAAAGAAGGGCCTTGGAAACATTACTATCTAGGCCCCAGTTTCATCACTGGTAAAACACAGAAGTTTAGACTAAATGATATTTAATAAAAAATAATTTAACTGAATAATGATACTTAACTGAAAAATCTGATTCTTATAGAGCAGGGGTCAGCAAATGTTTCTGTAAAGGGGCAGACAGAAAATATTCAGCTTTACAAGCCAGGCAGTATCTGTCACAACTACTTAATTCTGCCACTGTATTGCAAAAATAGTCATAGACTATGAACAAATGGGTCTGAGTTCCAATAAAACTTTATTTACGAAAACAGCCAGTTGATGAAATTTGGGTCACAGGCCATAGTTTTCCAATTCCTGTTGTAGGGCATCAAATCACATTTTGTGTAATCCAGTCCCTTAAAATTCAACACAGTGGCTGAAAGGAATTAATTATTCATTTTCAGGAAAAATCCTGTTTTCTTATCTTGTTATTAGTAAACCAGGAAAGATCTTGTATAAACTAAGCTGAGTATCTTCACGTGCCCTCCCTGTCTCTCCACCCCTTCTCTGCCATTCTAGGCAGCACAGCACCATCGTTCTTCCAGTCTCCCAGGCCTTATGAGCCTCTTAGAAGCTTGTCTGTAAATCGTCCTTCATTTTTGGCCCATCAGCAAGTCCTGTCCTTTCTCCTCTTGCTAACTTCAGTCTCTTCTCCTAAATCTAACATACCTTCCTTTCTACTTAGGCGCTCTGGTAGCATAGTGGCTAAGGCACTTGACTGCTAACCAGAAGGCTGGCGGTTCAAACCCACCAGCCACTCCTCGGAAGGAAGGTTGGGCATTCCTTTCTACTTAATACTCCTAAAAAACCACTTTAGTCATGTTCCTCCCCACTGTCAAAGCCTGTCTAATTTCTACTGCATCAAATGTAAGCTTTAATGGACTGGAATTCTCAAGTTCTCTTTTTCCTCCATCTAATCAGCGTTACTTCCTATAAGATCTCTCAACATCTACTCTCTGCCCGAGGCAGGGTGCTCTCTAATGGATCCCTGCAAAGTATTTATCAATTTCTGTGCTTTTACTTCCATAGTAAGTCATACCAAAACTATTTTTTCTATTCAACCCAATTATTACTTCAAAATCCAACTCAAAGATCAATTCTTCTATAAAGCCTAATAAATCAGTATACAAAGATATGATCTTCCACTGAATTTAGGGGTAGTATCATTTGGAGTGAGGAGCCATGGTGGCACAATGGTTAAGTGCTCAGCTGCTACCTGAAAGGTTGACATTTCGAACCCACCCAATGGCTCTGCAGGAGAAAGACCTGGTGATCTGCTTCTGTAAAGATTATAGCCAAGAAAAGCCTAGGGGGCAGTTGTACTCTGTCACAAGGGGAAGCTATGAGTTAAAATCAACTCAACAGCATCCAACAACAACAACAAAACAACATATGGAGTCCCTCTGGTGGAGTAGTGCCTAAGGCACTTGACTACTAACCAGAAGGCTGGTGGTTCAAATTCGCCAGCCGCTCCTCGCTCCTCGGGAGGAAGGCTCGGAAACCCAAGGAGGGGTCGCTATGAATCGGGTCCGACTTGATGGCAGTGTGTTTGGGTTTGGTTTTGGTTTCGGTAGATAGTACAAATAGTTAACGAGTTCAGCTTCTAATCGAAGGCTGGAGACTCAAGTCTACCCAGAGGTGCCTTGGAAGAAAAGCCTGGATATATCTACCTCTGAAAAGCCAACCACTGAAACCTTAGGGAACACAGTTCTACTCTGACACACATGAGGTTGCCATGAGTCAGAATGCACTCGATGACAAATGGTTTTATCACACAGCTTAGTACTTATCTACCTGTAACTGTTTATGGCAAACAAAGTAAGCCATCACTCTTAAGAATTTGCCAATGCCTAATATGTTAGGGGAGCTCTGGTGGCATAGTGCCTAAGGCATTTGACTGCTAACCAGAAAGCTGGTGGTTCACACCCACCAGCCACTCCTTGGAAGGAAGATTGGGCAATCTACTTCCATAGTGATACTGCCTTGGAAACCCAAAGAGGGGTCACTATGAGTCAAACTGACTTGACAGCAGTGAGTTTGGTTTTTTGGTTTAATATGATGATAGAAAGAAAATAGCCTTTTAAATAAACACAGTCTTGAGATACTAAAAGTTGTTAATGTTATAGGATGAAGAGGAATCACATCCAAAGTTTATAGAGTTCTTCTGTTTCTTTTAATTCTTTTAAAATACATCAGGAGCTGAGAATAACCATTAATATAAACTATTCTGATTAAATTTCCCAAACATAAAATATTGCAGACATTGTTAGAAGTAAGGAATAACCATTAATACACTTTATATGCTGGTTAAGTTTCCCAAAAACAAAATTGCTGCTGGTACCAGAGAAAATCAATCTACTAGCTCATTACTCTTTCTGATATTGCAAATAAACAAATTAGTATACAGGTTTATAGTTAGTCCCTTATAAGTACTCTTTAAAATGTGGATGAAGTCAACCAAGTCTAAATACCTCTGTGTATATCACTACTTCTCTGTCCAAATCCAGATTTCACCTCTACTGCTCCTCCCTAGTTCTGTACTCTCCAAACCAAACCAAACTCATGCCATCGAGCTGATTACAACTCACAGTGACCCCCATTGGGTTTCTAAGCCTGTAAACCTTTACTGAAGCAAACTGGCCCATCTTTCTTCCACAGAGTGGCTAATGGGTTTGAACTGCTGACGTTCTGGTTAACAATCAAATCCCTTAATCACTCCATCACCTGAGCTCCTTAGCTCTTTACTTTAGGCCTAAAGAATTCTTACACTAGAGTGTGTGTGTATTTTTAGTGTCTACCCTATGCCAGCAACTGTGTTAGACATTTTAGACAGCACTGCCTTTGAACTTTCTAACCAACTTGTGAGACAGACACTATTGTTATGCTCACTTTACAGGTAAAGACAATGAAACTACTTGCCTAAGATTGTATGGCTAGTGAACCACAATGCCAGGATCCAAGCCTTCACGCCTACATCTTCTGACTGTTGGTCTCATTTCTAGTGACTTCTTGTAAAAAATATACTCTAACTATGCTTCCCAGTCAGTCAACCATCCAGAGGTCTCAGAACCCCCAAGGCTCACTCTCACTTTTCTGACTTAACAGTTACAAGTATGGAGTTCCAGGTTTCCGTCTGGGCAAAGAACAAAACTGAGAAAAAGTCTCATAAGCAATTCAAGTAGAAACAAACACCCATAACAAGAGATTGGTAGTTGCTAGAGAGTTATACCATGTATATGAGGGGCTATGTGAGAGAGTAGGATGTATTTTGGCTTTAAATTCTGGGCCACCACTTAATGGATATATAACTACAGGCCAGTTAAATAATCTCCCCAAGCCTCAGTTAAACTGCTATAAAATTCATAGTTTTAAATGGCAACACATTCAAAGCACATAGCCCAATATCTGGCACAGGCTAAGTACTCAATATACGTTTTCCATAATTATTTTTAAGGTTGAAGTGGGAAGTTTAAAAAGAGAAGTAGTGTTCTGCATTTTATCATCCTTTGATTTCTTCCTTATTCATTGTCCAGCTCTCACATGCATATGAGGCGACTAAAAATAACATGGCTTGGGTTAGGTGCATCTTAGTCTTCAAGGACATATCTTTGCTCTTCAGCACTTGAAAGATGGCTTTTGCAACAGATTCAGCCAATGCAATACATCTTTTGATGCCTGACTGCTGTTTCCATTGGCATTCATTACAGAACCAAGTAATACGAAGTCTCTGACAACTTCAATCTTTTCTCCATTTATTGTGATGCTGCTTATTAGCCCAGTTCTGAGGATTTTTGTTTTCTTTACATTGAGGCGTAATCTGTACTGCATACGGTAGTCTTCAATCTTCATCAGTAAGTGCTTCAAGTCATCCTCACTTTCATTCAGCAAGCAAAGTTTTGTCGTCTGCGTATTGCAGGTTGTTAATGAGCCTTCCTTCAATCCTGATGCCACATTCTTCCTCACAGAATCCAACTTCTCGGATTATTTGCTCAGCATATAGATTGAATAAGTGTGGAGAAAGACGCACTCCCTTCTTGATTTTAAACCATGTGGTATCTCCTCGCTCTATTCGAATGACAGCCTCCTGCCTGGTCTATGTACAGGTTCCTCATGAGTACAATCAAGTGTTCTGGAATTCACATTCTTCTCAATGTTATCCACAATTTGTTATGTCAACACAATCAAATGCCTTTGCATAGTCAATAAAACACAAGTACATCTTTCTGGTATTCTTTGCTTTCAGCCAAGATCCATCTGACATCAGCTATGATATCCCTCACTCCATGTCCTCTTCTGAATGCAGCTTGCAATTCTGGAAGTTCTCTGTCAATATACTGCTGTAACCATTTCTGAATTATCTTCAGTAAGATCTTACTTGTGTGTGATATTAATGATATTGTTCTGTGGGCTCACCTTTCTTTGGAATGGGTACAAATACAGATCTCCTCCAGTCAGTTGGCTAGGTAGTTGTCTTCCAATTCTCTTGGCATAGCCGAGTGAGTGCCTCCAGCGAGGCATCCGTTTGTTGAAACAACTCAATGGGTATTCCATCAATTCCTGAAGCCTTGTTCTTCGCCAATTCCTTCAATGCAGTCTCAACTTCTTCCTTCAGTACCATTGGTTCTTGATCATATGCCACCTCCTGAAATGATCATCTACCAATTCTTTTCGGTATAGTGACTCTGTGTATTTCATCCATCTTCTTTTGATGTCTGCATCATTCAACATATTGCCCATGGAATATTTCAACATTGCAATTTGAGACTTAAATCTTTTCCTCAGTTCTTTCAGCTTGAGAAATGCTGAGCGTGTTCTTCCCTTCTGGTTTTCTAACTCCAAATCTTTGCACATTTCATTGTAATAACTGGCTTTGTCTTCTAGAGCCACTCTTTGAAATCTGTGCAGCTCTTCTATGTTGTCGATTCTTCCATTTGCTTTAGCTACTCTCTGTTCAAGCCCAAGTTTCAGAGTCTCTTCTGACATCCATTTTGCCTTTTCTTCCTTTCCCGTCTTTTTAATGACCTTTTGCTTTCTTCATGGATGATGTTCTTGATGTCATCACACAATTCTTCTGGTTACCAGTCATTGGTATTCAATGCATCAAATCTATTCTTTAGGTGGTCTCTAAACTCAGGAGGGATATAATCAAGGTCATATTTTGGCTCTTGTGGACTTCTTTAAATCATCTTCAGCTTCAACTTGAACTTGCATATGAGCAGTTAATAGTGTGTTTCACAGTCAGCTCCTGGCCTTGTTTTGGCTGAAGATATTGAGCTTTTCCATTGCCTCTTGTCACAGATATAGTCAATCTGATTCCTGTGTATGCCATCTGGCAAAGTCCACATGTAAAGCTGCCATTTGTGTTGCTGAAAAAAGGTATTTACAATGAGTAAGTTGTTGCTTTTGCAAAATTCTATCATGCTATCTCCAGTGTTATTTCTATCACCAAGGCCATATTTTCCAACTACCAGTGATTCTTCTTTGTTCACAACTTTTGCATTCTAATTGCCAGTGATAATTAACACATCTTGATTGCATGTTTGATCAATTTCAACTGCACAAGTTGGTAAAATCTTCAGTTTCCTTATCTTTGGCTTTGGTGGTTGGTGCGTAAATTTGAATAATAGTAGCATTAACTGGTGTTCCTTGTATGCATATGGATATTATCCTATCCATACCGACAGCATTGTACTTCAGAATAGATCCTGATACAGTCTTTGTGATGATGAATGCCACACCATTCTTCTTCAATTTGTCATTCCTGGCATAGTAGATCATATTGTCTGATTCAAAATGGCCAAAACCAGGCCATGTCAGCTCACTAACGCCTAGGCTATCAATCTTTATGCATTCCATTTCATTTTTGACAACTTCTAATTCTCCTAGATTCATAGTTCGTACATTCCATGTTCCAATTATTAATGGATGTCTGCAGTTGTTTCTTCTCATCTTGAGAGGTGCCACACCAGCAAATGGGGGTTCTAAAAGCTTTATTCTAGCCACATCATTAAGGTCGGCTCTAGTCTGAGAAGGCAGCTCTTCTCCAGTCGTATTTTGAGTGTCTTCTGACCTGAGGGGCTTTTCTTCTGGCACTATGTCACATAATGTTTCAGGGTTATTCATAAAGTTTTCCAGTAATGTATCAGAGAGTGTGTCACTGCTATTCATAAGGTTTCCACTGATTTTTTTATGGCCAGACAGGCCAACAAGCTAAAGCGTGCACTAACGAGGCAATGGGTCATAGGTGTGAGCCTCATGTGGGGGAATTACATATTGTTGCCAACTCCACAGCCACAGACTGGCTATTTATCTCTGCATCTCATATCTCTATAGAGCTATTTCCCAAAACAAAAATGACTAGCATTGTGTGTCTCACATACATTCTCTGTGTAGAGAATCCTCTCAGATTCAAGTGACTACTAAACTTCAAGGACCAGGCCACACTGCTTCCTACTGGAAGGCTGTTTACCCAAAATTCTAGAATAAAGGAGGTTGATGAGAGACAGTAAAAAGATGATGGGATCAACATGATGTTGGTCCTAGTGGAGCTGGTATGTTGAAAGCAGATAGAAAGATAAAAATTCTATTTGGAGAGTAGGATGTTTACAACTGAAATGTCATAAAAGCTTAAAAATTACTATGGCACAGAATCAGATCCTTGGGATTCCTATATTCAATAAGAAAGTTCAGTGCATAAATAAAATGAGAATCCATGTGCCAGATCCAAATGGCAGGTACCAGAATTAAAGGTAGGTGATAGAAAACAGCCTGAGAATTCCTAAATAATTTTTTACATAATTTATCAAAAACTATTAGAGAAAACCATTTCTGATTTTTCTAAGAAAAACAATGATTTAAGTTTTTAAAAAATGCAATCTGATTGAGAAATTAGGTTTTTTTAAAAAAAGAATCACTTTTAACTCTTTTCCAAGATTCATTATTCAGAACACATTTACAGGTTCCAGAGACCTACACTTCTCTGCTTACAGAATTAAATGTATAAGTTAACAAGTTAAAGTTAAGTGTTATTCTCTTTAGTTGATCCCTTAAAGCCAGTATTAATAATTTCTGTGCTTCTCATAGAGAAATCACTATGTTAAGAAGAAAAACAGCCTTCATATTTAAATATTTCAAAGTAAACCATCATCTGAACATGTATACATCCATCTGTAAAGTCTTTAATTACCTATTTTTCAAATCCACCTATAAACCTAACTTTATACTCAATCTGTTGAACAGCTGTACAAACAATTAAAATGGTACTTTTAAATTGCCTGAAAAAAATGAGTCTTGGTTGTCATTCTGATGTGAAAAAATATACCATGAAATAGCTATCATAATCTATTAAACTCATACTTAATTTATATCAAGTTTGAATGACAGCAACAGTTATTTTCTTTACTCACCTCCTTAATAGCATCTTCATTAGGAAGCATGGAACATAAACATGTGATATAGGCTTGCTGAAAAGTTGACACATTTGAAATTTCTTTAGATTCTGCACATAGTTTTGATAAAGCAGTAGCCTGGGGAATGCAGTTGGATTTCACCAAATGTTTTATTCGCATTTGTAGAAAGGAAGGTCCTTCTTGTGCAATCAACTTATTGACTAGAAAAAAGGAAAAATAAAACAGTTTGATAGCATACCATGCAACATGTCAGGCTTGTTAAGATGAAAGTTTGATATCTAATTTTTTTGTTGCTGGTTTGTTTTTAGCTGGTAAAATTTCAGGTTATAAAACTGGGAAGTTTATTTCAATACTCATCTTGTAGAACAAGGAGCACAATTAATTTCGCTAACCAGTCACACATTAGTTATTATTTTCAATTAAAATTTTTAATAAAACTAGTAACATATTATCAAAATTATTTGACCACCTTCTCCCTCACTTTCTGATGACAGTAAGGAATACTGAAATGAACCCTAAGCCTAAGTACAGAAAACTGAGTTATCTAGATAGTTTCACCAACTACAATTTGAACACTAACGAGGTTTAAATGTTTTTATATACCTCTCATTATTCTTCACACCACCACCAAGGCAAGTATTATCCCCAGTTTAAGGTTAGGGAAATTAATATTCAGAAAAATTAGGTAACTTGCCAAGGATTCCAAAGCCAGTGGTGCTGTTTCCTCTAAACCAGGCATTTCTCAAAGTGTTTTCCACCGACCAAAAGACCTGAAAGATAGTCCTAGGGGGGCGGGGGGAGGGGGAGAAAGGATTCCTTGGTCAAATCTCTGAACAGTCCTGCAATAAAGAAAACTGTTCACTTTTAGTTAACCCAATGTTTCCCAAATGGATTTGACCAGAGAACCCTTTTACACATGTTATTAATACCCTATAAAATTCATGTTCCTGGTTCAGTACACTTTGAGAAATGCTTCTCTCTGAACAATACTGAAGATCAAGGACTTGGGCTCTGATTGTGCAAGTCAGGACAAGTCCTCAATTTCTGATGAGCAGATACTTAACAGGTATAGGAAACCAATTATTATGCAGTATTTCTTAAATAATAGAAGTGGGACATCAAGCCAAGTAGTGAGTGAAAAAATTGCTTTAGGGGTCAATAATCAAAAACAGTGTTTCTCAAACATTAAAATGTCTTGTGAATCTTATTAAAATATGGATTCTTATTCAACAGGTCTGGGATGGGACCTGGGAGTTTTCTGTTCTAACAAATGCTCAAGGAAGGAGCCACTGAGAAATCGATGTATTGCATTGGGCAAATCTGCTGCAAAAGACCTCCTCTTTAAATGTGTCAAAAAGCAAAGATGCCATTTTGAGGACTAAGGTGTGCTTGATCCAAGCCATGGTATTTTTAGTTGCTTCATTATGCACGTAAAAGCTGGACAATGAATAAGAAGACCAAAGACCAACTGATGCATTTGAAACACAGTGTTGAGTAGAATATTGAATATACTATGGGCTGTCAGAAGAATGAATAAATCTGTCTTGGAAGAAGTAAAAGCCAGAACGCTCCTTAGATGTGAACATGGAGAGACTTTGTCTCACATACTTTGGACATGTTACCAGAAGGGCTAAGTCCCTGGAGAAGGACATCATGCTTGGTAAAGTAGAGGGTCAGTGAAAAAGAGGAAGACCCTCAATGAGATGGACCGACACAGTGGCTGAAACAATGGGCTCAAACAGCAACGACTGTGAGGATGGCAATGGACTGGGCAGTGTTTCCTTCTGTTGTACACAGGGTTGCTATGAGTTGGAACGGATTCAACAGTACCTAGCAATAAAACAAGTTCTCAGGTTATATCCAGGCTGTTAGGTCTGCAGGCCACATATGGAGTGGGAAAGATCAATAGTAAAGAGAAACCACTGGTCCAATCTTAACTACATATCATAATCAACTGTAGAATTTTAAAATATTATCTTTTTATAAAACAGGTAATAGTGCATGAAAGCATGACAGACTATTCAAAAGGCACACAGAAAGGTTAAAAGTTAAGTCCCTTTTCTACCTTCACGTCATCTCCCCCAGAAACAACTGTTTCCATTTTTTTTGTCACGTCATCTCCCCCAGAAACAACTGTTTCCATTTTTTTTGTTTTTTCTTCCAGAAACATTCTGAGTACAGACATTTTTTTCCACTTAATACATCATAAAGGTCACTCTACAATTAGCATATGTATAAGTAATTAATTATTTTTAACAAGTGAATAGTATTCCACTGTCTGGATGTACTATAATTTATTTAACCCATCCACTATTGATGCATTTATAAGTTGTTTCTAATCTTTGGCAATCATCAATACAGGTGCAATTTATAAACCTATACCAAAAACCAAAATAACAAAAACCAAACTCACTACTGTCAAGTTGATTCGACTCACAGTGACCCCTCCTTGGGTTTCTGAGATGCTATCTCTACAGAAGAAACTGCCCAGTATTCCTTTCAAGGAGTGGCTAGTGGGTTTGAACCACTAGCCTTCTGGTTAGCAGTCAAATGCCTTAGGCACTATACCACCAGAACGTGTACACAGGCCATGAATTTAAGAAGTGGAATTACTAAATTAAAGGCTTTGCTCATTTGTTCATATTAAAACTTACTGCCAAATTGCTCTCTAAAGATTATACCAATTTATAATCCCATTAGCAATGTAGAAGGTTTCTGTGGCACTTTAAGAAGCTCTAGATTCCAAAGTTGCTATCCTGGAGATCAGATTTAGCAGGTCTAAGGGGGAGTCAGGACCTCACTGTGTGTGCTTTTGTTTTGTGTTGTTGTTTTTAAATTCTACAAATATTCTAATATGTAATCAAGGTCACAAAGCATAGGTAGAAAACATCATCTTCATTTACACTTTTCCATTTTACTAAATTCCACAAAATGAATTCACAATCACTGCCCCCCAAAATAAGCCTTCATTCTTTACTTATTATTTTCAGTAATGTTATTCTCTTAATCACAGAAATGATATGTCAGCATCATATTTGTTCCCTCTAAGATGACACTTCCTTTCCTCAAAGGAAACTCAGTTATTATGTTCCAATAATTTTTTTAAAACTCTCTCCAATTCAACTGCTCCATCTTCTTGCCACATTTGTCACCCCAACATCTTACACTGCCTCTACCAGAGTGAAAGCAATTTTACAAATCCCACAGGAAGCAGCACACCTGAAAATAGGCACAATGTCTTCAGCACCACGTTCTTCTAAACTCTCCCACAGCATTTTACGTTCTTCACACTTCATTTTCTCTTTAAGGATTGTAATAAGAGGTTATGGTATACGCAGTGCAGAGAATTACTATGGCGGTTCTGGCCAGGGTCTTTGTGACTCCCACCTGGTGACTGGGTGGGACTATGCAAATGTGAGGTGCTTGTGACTCACTTAAAGGATTCCACAACTTGGTAATAATGTAAATATAGTGCATGGCATCCTTCTGGGGGATGGGTCCATGGAAGTAAGGTGTACAGAATTCTCAGGTAGGGACTGGTCAGTTTGACCATTCACTAGGCTTAAAATGAGCCATCCCAGAAGCAGAAAGGGACAGGGATGAAGGGGCAATTTCATTACCATCAAGAAAAAAGAAGCAGAAGAACCATAAGTGGAGCACGTCCTTTGGACACAAGATGCCTGCACTGAACCTCCTTGTTCCAGGAGACAGAGAGCCATAATGCTTCACTAAGATGGCGAAAGAGGGTGGCAGAGAGAAGAAACCATGGCTGCAGAGGCAGCAGAACCAAGAGACCAACATGAAACAGAGTGGTGGACTTCTTGGCCCAAGGAGTGAGAAAACTGAGCCTGAGAAAACTAAGTGCCTTCAGGCAGAAGGCTTGCTGGCAGAGTAGGGTACCTCACTGGGTGGCTGCTGACAGAGCTAAAAAAAAAGCTTTTTTAAACACTGCCTGGCGGAGCAAGGGCAAAGGTGAGGGCCAAAGAGAGGCATGTCTACAGCCATGGCTGAGGGTAGGCTGTCCTGACTGAAGAACTGCAACCTGAGTGTTCTTGATCCTGAATTGTAACCTGTTACTTGCCTAATGAACCCATTAATTGTGAGTATTATCTGTGAATTCTGAGAGGCCTGTGAAACAAATTACTGAACCCAGCAGAGAAGCAGAGAGTGACATAGGAGGGACAGCTAGTGTTAGAAAAGGTTAAATAGAAGGTGGAAGGATGGCACCATGTGTGACCTTTGTCTCATAGAAATCAGCCCTGGGCCCATGAACTTGATCCTTCTCCCCTTGTAAAGTTAGAAGGGGTCAGACGCCACCACCATTCCCTTTCTTCAGTGTACAAAGGTTAAAATCAGGTTTTAGAATCACAGATATGAGGCTGAATCTTGGCTCTAGCACATATTAGCTGTGATATGCTTCGACAAGTTAATGGACTTCTCTGAGTCTGTGTCTTCACCTCCCAGGGAGGAAAGAATCATAAATGAAATGCCAGTAATGTAGATACAACATTTAGTACAGGGCCAGGCACAGAGTAAATGAGATGCTTAGTAACAATTTCTGTCTCCATTAATTAGACTGTCTATAATAGATGAGCACATACCATGCTGTGTTCAGTGCTACAGCACTAAGCACAATGCCTTACATGGGAAAACCTGTGAAAGCTGCAATCTGTATAAAGCACAAACCTGTATGAAAAAGAAAACTCATAATATTTTCCACTAAAAAAACTATATAAAAGTTGTAAGACAGCAAGCACTGTGTTAAAGGTGGGAAATTTGCTATATCCAGAAAAAACAAGGCAATCCCATAGAGTTCCAGATCTCACGGGTTTTATAGATGTTTAAATAAAACCATGTATTTTGTAACTGAATTGGAGACCATCTAAAAATTAGGTTTGATGCACTGAACACCAATTACCAAAAAACCAGAGGAATTGTAGAATGACATCAAGAACATCATCCATGAAGAAAGCAAAAGATCATTAAAAAGACACGAAAGGAAGAAAAGACCAAAATGGATGTCAGAAGAGACTCTGAAACTTGGCCTTGAATGAAGAGTAGCTAAAGCAAATGAAAGAAATGACAAAATAAAGGAGATAAACAGAGGATTTCAGAGAGCAGCTCAAGAAGACAAAGTCAATTATCATGGTGAAATGTGCAAGGACCTGGAGTTAAAAAACCAAAAGGGAAGAACACGCTTGGCATTTCTCAAGCTGAAAGAACTTAAGAAAAAATTCAAGCCTCGAGTTGCAATATTGAAAGATTCTATGGTGGTTAAGTTTGTGTGTCAACTTGGCTGGGCCTGGTTGAGTGGCTGGGCAGCTGGTGGTAGTTATTCCCCATGATGAGACTGGCAATCAACTCCATGATGGGATCTACCACAAGCAGCTGAGTAGCTGCTTTTGTTATGTGGTTTGCTTCCCGTATATAAGAAGCAGCTCTGAGAATGGTCTCAAGCTTATGGCACGCTTGAACCCTGCATGTAGTCACATCAGTCTTCAGCAGCCTTCCACGTTCTGCTGGCCGTGGGACTTTCAATGGACTTGAATTAATGGCCTGCTGTGTGGTTTGGTAACATCATGAGATTTGGTAACATTGGGACTATGTCATTTTATTTGTCGACTTTGGGCTTGTTAGCTTTAGCAGCCAGTAGCTGCCTAAGTGAAGAGATGCCTCTAGCTTCAGTGGGCCGGAAGCAAGAGGCAGAGCTGAAGCCCAAGGTCAAGGGGCTTTCACACAGCCCCTAGAACCTGGTACTTTGAACTCGGACTTCTAGCCTCCCGAACTGTAAGAGAATAAACTCCTGTTTGTTAAAGCCATCCCATTTGTGGTACATTCCTGTCAGAGCAGCACCGGATAACCAGAACAGATTCTATGGGCAAAAAATATTGAATGATGCAGGAAACATCAAAAGAAGATGGAAGGAATACATAGAGTCACTGTACCAAAAAGAACTGGTCGATGTTCATCCATTTCAAGAGGTGACATATGATCAAGAACAAATGGTACTGAAGGAAGACATTGAAGCTGCACTGAAGGAATTGGCAAAAAATAAGGCTCCAGGAATTGATAGGATACCCACTGAGATGTTTCAGCAAACGGATGCCTCGCTGGAGGCACTCACCCGGCTATGCCAGGAGATTTGGAAGATAGCTACCTGGCCAACTGACTGGAAGAGATCCATATTAGTATCCATTCCAAAGAAAGGTGATCCCACACAATGTGGAAATTATTGAACAATATCATTAATATTGCATGCAAGTAAAATATTACTGACGATAATTCAAAAATGGTTGCAGCAGTGTATTGACAGAGAACTTTCAGAAACACAAGCTGGATTCAGAAGAAGACGTGGAATGAGGGTTATCATTGCTGATGCCAGATGGATACTGGCTGAAAGCAAAAAATACCAGAAAGATGTTTATTTGTGTTTTATTGACTATGCAAACGCATTTCATTGTGTGGACATAACAAACTGGGGATAACATTGAGAAGAATGCGAATTCCAGAACACTTAATTGCACTCATGAGGAACCTGTATGTAGACCAGGAAGGAGGCTGTTGTTCGAAGAGAACAAGGGGATACTGCATAATTTAAAATCAAGAAGGGAGTGCATCAGGGTTTATCCTTCCACCATACTTATTTAATCTCTACGCTAAGCAAATAATCCAAGAAGCTGGACTGTACGAAGAGGAGTGTGGCATCAGGATTGGAGGAAGGCTCATTAACAACCTGCGATACGCTGATGACACAACTTTACTTACTGAGAGTAAGGATGACTTAAAACACTTACTGGTGAAGACTGAAGATTACAGTATGCAGTATGGATTACACCTCAATATAAAGAAAACAAAAATCCTAATAACTGGACCAGTAAGTAGCATCACAATAAATGGAGAAAAGACTGAAGCTGTCAAAGACTTCGTATTACTTGGTTTTACAATCAATGTCAAAGAAAGCGGCAGTCAAGATATCAGACGACATATAGAACTGGGCAAATCAGCTGCAGAAGCCCTCTTTCAAGTGCTGAAGAGCAAAGATGTCTCCTTGAGGACCAAGGTGCGCCTGACACAGGCCATGATATTTTCAATTGCCTTATATGCATGTGAGAGCTGGACAATGAATAAGGAAGACCGAAGAAGAGTTGATGCTTTTGAGTCATGGTGCTGGTGAAGAATGCTGAAAGTACCATGGACTGCTAAAAGAACTAACAAATCTGTGCTGGAGGAAGTGCAGCCAGGATGCTCCTTGGAAGCAAGAATGGCCAGACTTTGTCCCACCTACTTTGGTCATGTTGTAAGAAGAGACCATTTCCTGGAGAAGGATATCACACATGGTAAAGTAGCGGGTCAATGAAAGAGGGAAAGGCCCTCAACAGGGTGGACTGACAGAGCAGCTACAACAATGGGCTCAAGTATAGCAGGGATCATGGAGCTGGCACAGGAATGGGCAGTGTTTCATTCTGCTATACACAGGGTCGCTATGAGTCAGAGACGACTTGACGGCACCTAACAATAATTTTGTAACTGAACAGTTATCACTACCCAATCAAAAACTACCCCTACTTGGGCTAAAACTCTGCCTCTACAATTTTAAGTGGCCTCGGGCATGTGTTATCTCTTTTAGCAATTAAATAATGAAATGAGGAAAGGATTAGTATAGTCTTCACACACAGTATCTATAGAGATATTCTATAAATCATAACTATTACTTCTGTGAGGAAGGAGCCCAGATGGCACAATGCTTAATGGTCTGGCTAAATGAAAGCTTGGCAGTTCAAAACTGCAAACTGCCCATGGGATAAAAGACCTGGTGATCTGCTCCCATGAAGAAAAAGATTATAGCCTAGGAATCCTTATGAGGCACTTGTATTCTGTCACATAGGGTCACTATGAGGCAGAATCAACTCAACAGCACACAACTACTTCTGTGAAGGAAAAGTATTTCATTCAAGAGATAACAACCATATTTACACTGCTGCTTTACCAACTTTTCACAAAGCTCAATCTTGCATGTTTAAAACCACTTTAAGTTATGGCAAAATATTCTTTACTTTAAATTTATTATTTTAAACAGAAAATCATTAGTAACATTCTATACTTTTAAAAATGATATATACTGTTTGTCAGTTTATCTTACTGTGGTGGTTTGTGTATTCCTATGATACTATGCTATTGGTATTTCAAATAATACTACGGTCACCCATAGTGGACAGGTTTTTGTGGAGCTTCTAGACTAAGAAAAACGAGAAAGTAGGATGTAGCTGTTTCCCTCTGAAAAACTGGGCAATGAAAACCTTATGAATAGCAGTGCAACACTGTTAGATATAATACAGAGAACAAGAGCCTCTCAGGTTAAAAGGCAATCAATACATGACTGGGGAAGAGCTGCCTCCTCAAAGTACAGAAAACCTTAATGATACAGATGGAGTAAAGCTTTGGGACCTTCACTCACAGAAGCGGCAAGGCTTAAAATATGAAGAAACATCTGCAAACACCCATTAATAATTGGTAGGTGGAATGTACAAAGTATGAATAAAAAAAAATTAGAGGCTGTCAAAAATGAAATGGAATGGATCATTTTGAATTAGACAATCATATAGTCTGCTATGCTGAGAATGAAAAACTGAAAAGAATGGTATTGCACTAATCGTCAAAAAGAGCATTTCAAGGTTCCGGCAAGATGGCGGACTAGGCAGAAAGACTGCACAGACCCTCTTAACAAAGAAAAGGGAAACCAATTAACACAGACACAGAAGATAATACTAGACTCCTGAGCCTTGAAGGGAAGGATATAGAAGTGGACTAAACCCCAACTAGCAGAAGAATTGGTGTGAAAATACAAAAAAAAGGGATATGGAGCTGTGGTCTGGCAGCGATCCTGATAGCACAGACAGCTTGGAGATTCCCAAGTTGTGGTAGGACCTAAGAATTAACCTAAAAATCAGCCCTGCTAGCCAGGGACTGCACAAAGGACTGTGCACAGTGGCTGGGGAAGAAACGGAGAAGGTGAAGAGACAGGTGGGCTGACCTGTGGACTTTTGCTGGTCCAGAGGGTGCAGCCATTTTGAAGGTTTAAAAGTGGCTTGACTATTTTGGATATTTAACGAGACAGCAATCTCACAGATTCCTGGGGCTTGAGAACACCTTCTGCTTTCCAGCAACCCCAAGGACACTCCGGACCTTCAAGACTGAAAAGGTTTTTGATGGTTATTCAATAGTAATTTGTGTCTAACTGAGTTAGAGACAACAACAGTTCCCATAAGATATAACTATACCCGCACCTCCTGCAACTTCACTTACTGAGCGAGAGCCACTACCTCCTGCTCCACCAAAGGACCAACGATAAAAATCCACCAAGAAGAGCCGGAATCACCCTTGGCTGCTCTTCACAAACAGTTAACAGAGATCTACATACAACAATGCCACGGTGCCTTGGAGACAACAGACTGTCACAGTCCACACAAAGAAGCAGGATAAAGTGGTAGAAACAAGGGAGCAGGATACAGACCCAGAACAC
>NW_006921942.1:713813-721775 GCF_000298275.1 Orycteropus afer afer | reverse complement strand
CCTTGGAGAGAACAATCATGGGAGAAAGAAGGGCTGCTTATGCACATGGAGATAGCTCAGAGGGCAGGAGTCCATGGAGGGATGGACACAGGGAAGAGGTAACTATGGGGAGGAAGTTGGATGGGAGCTGTTGCATTGTGGTAAACTGTGGTCAATGTCATGAGACAAAGTATATGTGAACTGCTGTATAGAAAGTGAATCTGCTCTGTAAATCTTCACCCAAATCACACACACACACACACAAAGAGCATTTCAAGATCTATACTGAAGTATAGTGCTGGTAGTGATAGGATAATATCCATATACTTACAAAAAAGACCAGTTAATATGCCTGTTACTGAAATTTATGTACCAACCACTAAAGCCAAAGATGAAGATATTGGGTATTTTTACAACTTTTGCAGTCTGGAATTGACCAAACATGCATTCAAGATGCATTAATAATTACCGGTGATTGGAATATAAAAGTTGAAACAAAGAAGAATCCAAAATTAGAAAATATAGTCTTGGTGACAGAAATTATATCATAGATCACATGACAGAATTTTGCAAGACCAAAGACTTATTCATTGAAAATACCTTTTTCAACAACATAATCTGCGACTATACACATGGCCCTCGGGAGATGGAACACACAGGAATCAATCTGACTACATCTGTGGAAAAAGAGGAAGGGGATGCTCAGTATCATTAGTCAGACAAGGCCATGGGCTTTTTGTGGACTAGATCATCAACTGCTCACCTGCAAGTTTAATCTGAAGCTGAAGAAAATTAAAATGTCCATGAGAGCCAAAATATGACTTTAATTACATGCCACCTGAATTTAGAGAGCATCTAAAGAACAGACTTGATGCACTGCATACCCATGACCGAAGACCAGATAGATGAGTTGTGAGATTACATCAAGACCATATAAGAAGAAAGCAAAATGTCATTAAAAAGGCAGGAAAGGAAGAAAAGACCAAAATGGATATCAGAAGAGACTCTCAAACTTGCTTTTTAATACAGATCAGCAGATTCTAAGGGAAGATATGATGAAGTAAAAGGGCTGAAAAAATTATTTCAAAGGGTAGCTCCAGAAAACAAAATAAAGTGTTAGAATGAAAAGTGCAAAGACCTGGAGTCAGAACACCAAAGGGAAGAACATGCTTAGAATTTCTCAAGTTGCAAGAACTGAAGAAAAAAAACTATCAAGCCTTGAGTTGCAATACTGGAGATTCTATGGGCAAAATACTGAATAGGAAGCATCAAAAGAAGATGAAAGGAATACTCAGTCATATCCCAAAAAGAACTGGTCAAAGTTCAATCATTTCAGGGAGTAGAGTATGATCAAGAGCCAAGAGCACTAAAGGAAGAAGTCCAAGTGGCACTGAAGGCATTGGGGAAAGCAAGATTTTTAAACTGACAATGCAAATTGAGATATTTTAACAAATCAATGCTGAAAGCATTTGCTCATCTATGCCAAGAAATTTGGAAGATAAGTACCTGGCCAACCAACTATTAGAGATCCATATTTATTTCTATTCCAGAGAAAGGTAATCTAATATAATGCAGAACATATCGACCAATATCATTAATATTACAAGCAAGCAAAATTCTGTTGAAAATAACTCAAAATGGTTGCAACAGTGCATCATCAGGGAATAGCCAAAAATTCAAGCTGGATTCAGAAGAGGACATGGAACAAGGGATACAACTGCTGAAGTCAGAGGATCTTAGCTGAAAGCAGAGAACACCAGAAAAATGTTTACTTGTGTTTCATTGACCATGCAAAGGAATCCAACTGTGCGGATCATAACAAATTACGGATAACATTATGAAGAATGGGAACTCCAGAACACTTGTGCTCATTAGGAACCTGTGTGGTTTAAAATCAGGAAAGGTTTATATCAGGGCTGTAGTCTTTCACTGTACTTATATATTCAATCTGTATGCTGAGCAAATAATCTGAGAAGGTGAACTACATGAAGAAGAACATGGCAGCAGAATTGGCGGGAGACTCATTAACAACCTGCAATTTGCAGATGACATAACCTTGCCTGCTGAAGAAAACAAAAAACCAAACTCACTGCTCTCGGAATCGGATCCGACTCACAGCGACCCCTCCTTGGGTTTCCGAGGCAGTATCACTATGGAAGTAGATCACCCAATCTTCCTTCCAAGGAGTGGCTGGTGGGTTTGAACTGCCAGCCTTCTGGTTAGCAGTCAAATGCCTTAGGCACTACGCCACCAGAACGCAAAGAGAATTTGAAGCACTCACTGATGAGGATCAAAGATTACATCTTAACATAAAGGAAAGAAAAACTCTCACAACTGGACCAAAAAGCAGCATCATGCTAAACAGAGAAAACGCTGCTCTCCCAAGAGTTTCACTGTACTTCAATCCACAATCAATGACCATGGAAGCAGCAATCAAGAAATCAGTATTTTGTTACACTGGGCAAATCTGCTGCAGAAGACCTCTTCAATGTGTTAGAGAGCAAAGATGTCACTTTGAACACTAATGTATGCCTGAGCCAAGACAAAGTATCTTCAATAGCCTCGTATTTATGTGGAAGCTAGACAACGAACAAGGAAGACTGAAGAATTGATGTAGAAGAACAAGCAAATCTGCCTCAGATGATATATAGCCAGAATGCTTCTTAGAAGCAAGGAGGGCAGGATTTCACCTTCCGTACTTTGGTCATGTAGTCTGAGGGGACCAGTCCCTGGAGAAAGACAGCATGCTCAGTAAAGTACAGGGTTAGCAAACAAAGTGGAAGATCTTCAATGAAATGTATTGACACAGTGGCTACAATGATTGGCTTGAGCATGGCAATGACTGTGAGGATAGTGCAAGACCGGGCAGTGTTTTGTTTTGTTGTACATAGAGTTGCTATGAATTGGAATCAGCTTGATGGAGTGACTTTTAAAAAAAATTAAAAGTCACTTTTCTCCTACCTTGAAAAACTGAACTATTTTGCCCTATTTCTTCACCTAGCTTTGTTTTCCTTTCCCATTTAAGAAGAAAATTGAGGACATCATGACACCTCACCTTATATACTTCATCATGTAAAACATGGAAAGTCTGACAGTCCAGTAAAACATTGTTCTTCCATGATATTTTTACTGATTATGTCAGGCAGAAGTGTCAACACCTGGCCCTTAACATGCACTTCAGTGATAAAATGGTTTTTTCCCTCCCACTTTGAGGAGGACTGGGAACACAAAGTTAGAGGCAGAAAAAAAAAAATACAAATGCTTGTAGGTCTTTGTGTATTTTTTAATTTACAAACTAAATTAAAATGCCTTTAATGAATACTTTGGTGTACACTTTTATGCTGCTGACTTCTGCTTTATTGATCAGAAGACAGAAGACCATCAATGAAATGATGATGTTGTTGTTGTTGTTAGGTGCTTAGGTGCAACAAATTGTCTCCGACTCATAGCGACCCTATGCACAGCAGAACGAGACACCGCCCAGTCCTGCGCCAGCTCCGTGAACCCTGCTACACTTGAGCCCATCGTGGCAACCACTGTGTCAATCCATCTTGTTGAGGGCCTTCCCCTCCTTTGTTGACCCTCCAACTAAACAAGCATGACATCCTTCTTCAGGGAATGGTCCCTTCTGACAACATGACCAAAATAGGTGAGACAAAGTGTGGTCATTCTTGCTTCCAAGGAGTATTCCGGCTGCACTTCCTCCAGCACAGATTTGTTCTTTCTTTTAGCAGTCCATGGTACTTTCAGCATTCTTCGCCAGCTCCACATCTCAAAAGCATCAAGTCTTCTTTGGTCTTCTTTACTCACTCTGATGCATATGAGGTGATTGAAAATATCATGGCTTATGTCAGGCGCACCTCAGTCCTCAAGGAGATATCTTTGCTCCTCAGCACTTGAAAGAGGTCCTCTGCAGCTAACTTGCCCAGTGCTATATGTTGTCTGATGTCCTGACTGCTGCCTCCATTGGTGTCGATTGTAGAACCAAGCAATGTGAAGTCTTTGATAACTTCAATCTTTTCTCCATTCATTATGATGCCACTTATAGGTCCAATTGTGAGAAATTTTGTTTTCTTTATGTTGAGATGTAATCCATACTGCAGACTGTAGTCTTCAATCTTCATCAGTAAGTGCTTCAAGTCATCCTCACTTTCAGCAAGCAAAGTTGTGTCATCAGCGTATCACAGGTTGTTAATGAGCCGTCCTCCAATCCTGATGCCACGTTCTTCTTCATGTAGTCCAGCTTCTTGGATTATTTGCTCAGCATATAGATGAGTAAGTATGGTGAAAGGATACAATCTTGACACACTTCTTGATTTTAAACCATGCAGTGTCCCCTTGTTCTGTTCATATGACAGCCTCCTGGTCTATGTACAGGTTCCTCATGAATAAAATTGTTTAGGAATTCCCATTCTTCTCAATGTTATCCACAATTTGTTATGATCCAATCAAATGCTTTTGCATAGTCAATAAAACACAAGTAAACATCTTTCTGGTAGTCTTTACTTTGAGCCAAGATCCATCTGACATCAGCCATGATATCCCTTGTTCCACATCCTCTTCGGAATCCAGCTTGCACCTCTGGAGGTTCTCTGTCAATATACTGCTGCAATTGTTTTTGAATTATCTTCAGTAAGATTTTATTTGCAAGCGATATTAATGATATTGTTCAATAATTTCCACATTCTGTGGGATCACTTCTCTTTGGAATGGGCACAAACATGAATCTCTTCCAGTTAGTTGGCCAGGTAGCTTTCTTCCAAATCTCTTGGCATAACTGAGTGAGTGCCTCCAGTGGGGCATCAGTTTGTTGAAACATCTCAAGGGGTATCCTGTCAATTCCTGGAGCCTTGTTCTTCACCAGTTCCTTCAGTGCAGCTTTGACTTCTTCCTTCAATACCATTGGTTCTTGATCATATGGCACCTCCTGAAATGGATGAACACTGACCAGTTCTTTTTGGTACAGTGACTCTGTGTATTCGTTCCATCTACTTTTGATGTTTCCTGCATCATTCAACATATTGCCCATAGAATCTTTCAATATTGCAACTCGAGCCTTAAATTTGTTCAATTCTTTCAGCTTGAGAAATGCTGAGTATGTTCTTCCCTTTTAGTTTTCTAACTCCAAGTCTTTGCACATTTCACTATCATAATTGGCTTTGTCTGCTCAAGCTGCTCTTTGAAATCTTCTGTTCATCTCTTTTATCTTGTCATTTCTTCCATTTGCTTTAGCTACTCTCCACTCAAGGGCAAGTTTCCGAGTCTCTTCTGTCATCCATTTTGGTCTTTTCTTCTCTTCTCATATTTTTAATTACCTCTTGCTTTCTTCATGGATGATGCTCTTGATGTCATCCCACAATTCTGGTTTTTGGTCACTGGTGTTCAATGCATCAAATCTACTCATTAGATTGTCTCTAAATTCAGGAGGGATATATTGAAGGGCATATTTTGGCTCTTGTGGACTTGTTTTAATTGTCTTCAAGTTGAACTTGCATATGAGCAGTTGATGGTCTGTTCCACAGTCAGCTCCTGGCCTTGTTTTGAAGATATTGAGCTTTTCCATCGCCTCTTGTCACAGATGTAGTCAGTCTGATTCCTATGTACTTCATCTGGCAAGGTCCATGTGTACAGCCACCATTTGTGTTGTTGAAAAAAGGTATTTGCAATGAATAAGTCATTGGTCTCACAAAATTCTATCATGTGATCTCCACCATTATTTCTGTCACCAAGGCCAAATTTTCCAACTACTGGCGATTCTTCTGTTTCCAACTTTTGCATTTCAGTCACCAGTGATTAATTAACACATCTTGATTGCACGTTCGGTCAATTTCAGACTACTGAAGTTGATAAAAATCTTCAATTTCCTCATCTTTGGCTTTGGTGCACAAATTTGAATAATAGTCATATTAACTGGTCTTCCTTGTAGGCATATCACTGACAGCATTGTACTTCAGGACAGATCCTGAATCATCCTTTGCGATGATGAATGCCATGCCATTCCTCTTCAAATTCATTCCTGGCATAGTAAATCGTATGGCTATCTGTTTCAAAATGGCCAAAACCAGTCCACTGCAGCTCACTAATGCCTAGGATATTAATCTTCATGCGTTCCATTTCATTTTGACATCTTCTAATTTTCCTAGATTCATACTTTGTACATTCCATGTTCCTATTATTAATGGATGTTTGCAGCTATTTCTCCTCAAATTTGAGTCATGGCACATGAGCAAATGGAGTTCTTGAAAGTTTTACTTTATCCATATCAGTAAGGTTGGTCCTAATTTGATGATGCAGCTCTTTCCTAGTCGTATTCTGAAAGCCTTCTGACCTAAGGGGCTCATAAGTCTCCTGCACTGTATTAGATAGTGTTTCCGGGCTATTCATAAAGTTGTGCAGCAATGTATCAGACAGTGTTTCTATGGTACTCATAAGGTTTTCCCTGGCTGATTCTTTGAGCAGTGGATGGCCTCTTCCTTCTTCCTAGTCTATCTCAGTCTATAAGCTGCATTGAAAACCGTGCACCGTGTGCAACCCTGCCGGCACTTGAAACAACAGTGGCACAGCCTCAAGCCTCACAGCAACATGCAAGCCACAATAGTATGACAAACTGACAGACAAGTTTGTCTTGCTTAACTGTTTGAAACCTCTCCACCCACCCTTTACCAGCACTGCTCTGCTCTGTCGTCCCCCTGGCTTCTCTTTCCCCCCGCTTTCCTGGCTCATGGGAGCTGGGCCTGGGTCCCTCCCCTTACCTGAATCCCTGGCTCTGCTCTGCTCTGTTGTCCCCTCTGGCTTCTCCTTCCAGGCTTTCCTGACTGGTGTGGATGGGGCCCTTGCCTGGGTCCCTGGCTGTTGCTCTGTTCTGTTGTTCCCTCTGGCTTCTCTTTCCCTGCTTTCCTGGCCTGGGTGCTCCCCTTACCTGGATCCCTGGCTGCTGCTCTGCTCTGTCGTGCACTCTGGTTTCTCTTTCCCCTGCTTTCCTGGCTGGTGGTAAAATGATAGGCACTGCTTTTTAGCCTTTAATATGTTAACATCTGAGTTGTAGGGGCATGGAAGGGGTAAAGAAGCTTTCTACACTTTCAACCTGAAATTAGATTAAGGGCCAATGGTGAAAACAGGCAGCCACAGGTTGTCCACCATTTCTATTTTGGTTCCCAGTCTAATTCCTTAGATAAGTATGTATCATGTACTCATGTAGACAGAGCCTTACAAATACTGGGTTCTTAATCTTTACTAAATGGATAGGATACAATGGGGTCTTAAGTGAACAATGTATCCCCCCATTTCTTGATGTTTTTCTTTGTGAAAAGAAATTAATTACTGTTAACTCCAGAGGTGGAATTAGTACAACAGGGAGAAAAAACTGGACATATTCTCATTTTCACCTCTTTTCCTGTTGGGCTTGCCTGCAGAAAGCATGCATTCTGCATTCTTCTCTGTCTGGTTTCAGTCTTATATGGGAAAAAGGTAGGAAAATCTTTCTCTCTTTAAACCATCTGTCTCTGCCTCTAACTGCGATTATCAATATAAAGGCAGTAGAATGGGCAATCTACTTCTGTAGAGATACCACCTTGGAAACCCAAGGAGGGATAGCTGTGAGTCAGAATCAACTTGATGGCAGGTTTTTTTTCTTTTTAACTTACAAAAAGATGCTCTTTATTGGGAACCTTAATAACAACCACAATAACAAAAAAAAAAAACTTCACTGCCATCAAGTCAATTCCAACTCACAGCGACCTCAATTGGGTTGCTGTGGTGTAGTAAATTACTTAGTGTGGCTTTTCTACCCATAAGTCTTTGTAAACTCCAAGGTGGGAATCGCTATGAGCAACTGAGGAGCTCCTGATTGCTGAAGTTGTCCACCTGGAGTATTTCTGTTGGGAGTGGCACAAAACAATGTTCTGGGAGGTGCCCACTCTCTCTCAGGTGCTTAGAGTTCTGATGCTATGATTAGCTAGTTTGACCACCCTGCCAGTCTCAAAA
>NW_006921942.1:699847-713573 GCF_000298275.1 Orycteropus afer afer | reverse complement strand
TGGGTGCTTTGGGAGGAACGGTTGGTGAAAGGGCTGGAGGGAGGCAGCATGTCTGGCTTTGTAGGAATAGGCCTTGGGTTACTGCTGGTAATCCTGTCTTCCTCGTGGGATTAAAGGAGGTCAGAACATGTGGCCTCCTTGCCGTTTTTGCAGTTGTCAAGGCGGTAAATCTTTACAGAAGTAGATCACTCCATCCTGCTTCCATGGAGCAGCTAGTGGCTTTGAACTGCCAGCTTTCTGGTTAGCAGTCAAATGCCTTATGCACTGCACCACTAGAGCTCCTTTTTTAGACAATAAACACCAATCTATTTTCTAGCCAAGAGCCTGTAATCTCTTGTCCTTATTTCCTTCTTTCTTTTTTGATCAGTTAAACGGTTAAGCAGAATTGTCAAAAGAAAGGGACCAAAAGTAAGTCTAAGTTCCCCATGGCAATCTTCTCACTATAAAGAAAAAGTCCAGACAGTTTGTATATAATTCACCAAGTTGTGAAACTTGGTGAATGGACAAGCCTTCATATGTCGATCTATTGAAGGAATAAACTGGGGTATTTTAGAGTACCAATATTCAAATGGCCTGCTCTAAGACCTAAACTAAAAGCAGCCTCCAAAAGTGTAATCATTATTCTGAAACCTGTTTTTATTCCAATAACATACTTAACAGAATGTCATCCTTTTAACTTTCAACTAAGTTGAAGCAAATGAAATTACAATTATTGGCTACATGCAAAGAGATGCTTTGTATATCTAACATGCACATGTCAACGCAAACCCATAAATTTTCAAGTCTTAAACTGAAAACAGAAAATTTAATTCTTTGTACTTCTCTAAAAAATGCTGAATTTCAGAATTTCATAAGTATAAAATATAAAAGCAATTTTTTATGACTCTAAACGGTAACCAGTAAACAAACAATGATCAAAACATTACCATATACAATAACTAAAAGCAAATTATTAGTTCCTATGTTAGAAGTTTGTACTTAATGTTGCTTAATGTAACATTTAAAGATAAGAGTACTAAGAGAAATTTAAAATACTACTTAAAAATGCAGGAATCCTTACTTATATAAGCAAAATATTAAATTCTGACAGCAAACTTTAACTACTCATATGAGAACAGAATGACCAGATGAAATGCATAAAATTTTAATCCGTAGTCAATTTCAAGTCTTTTAGAATTAAATTTTCATATAATACAGTTGACAGTTTTAGGACTTACCTTCTTCTGTTTCTACAGGCTGTTGAGACAGAATTTTAAGAAGAATTGGGTTTTTCCACATTCCTTCCTTGGTGACATGGACCAGTATTTGTAGGTTATTATTCCCAAATTCCAATAATGCATCATGTGACTCCTAAAAACAAAAACCACATACCCAGAAACCAGATTAATAATTAATATAAAAAGTAGTTTTGCATTTTCCATTATATCTGAACAGCTATGACTGAAAGGCCTTATAACTTGTATTTACCCAAAATAAACAAGCAGAGACAGGCAACCTTTGAATTTTTTGAAATCCGTTGCTGCTTTTCATGAAATTTCAATTCGTCATTCCCAGCATAGAATATCATATGACTGTCTGATTCAAACTGGTCAAAACCAGGCAATTCCAGCTCATTAACACCTAGGACATTTATCTTTGTTCATTCCATTTCATTTTTCACAACTTCCAATTTTCCTAGATTCATACTTCATACATTCCCTGTTCCAATTATTAATGAATGTTTGCAGCTGTTTCTTCCCATTTTGAGTCACGCCCTATCAGCAAATGAAAGTCCCAAAAGCTTTACTCCATCCACATCATTAAAGTTGACTCTATTTTGAGGAGGCAGCTCTTCCCCAGTCATATTTTGAGTGTCTTCCAACCAGAAGGGCTCATCTTCCAGCACTACATCAGACAATGTTTCACAGATACACATAAAGTTTTCCAGTAATATATCAGAGATAGTGTTTTACTGCTATTCATAAGGCTTTCACTGGCCAATTTTTTCTGAAGTGGATAGTCCCATCCTTCTTCTCAGTCTGTATTAGTCTGAAAACCCTAGTGAAACCTATCCACCACAGGTGACCCTAATAGTATTTGAAATACTGGTGGCATAGTCTCCAGCCTCACAGCAATACACAAGCCACCACAGTATGACAAACTGACAGAAAAGTTCATCATCAAAAAGAATGTTTCAAGATCTATCCTGAAGGACAATTCTCCCAGCAAGAGGATAATAATACCTACAAGAAGACTGGTTACTACTACTGCAGTCTGAAATTTATAAAACATGGTATCAAGATGTATTGATTATTACTGGTGATTGGAATGTGAAAGTTGGAAACAAAGAAGAATCATCAGTAATTGGAAAATGTGGTTCTGGTGACAGAAATGATGCTGAAGACTGCATGACAGAATTTTGCAAGACCAATGACTTTTTCATTGCAAATACCTTTTTTCAACAACACAAATGGCAACTAAACACGTGGGCCTTGCCAGACGGAATACACAGGAATCAGACGGACTACATCTGTGGAAAGAGGCGATGGAGAAGCTCAATATCTTCAGTGAAAACTAGGCCAGAAGCTGACTGTGGAACAGACCATCCATCAATGGCTCATGTGCAAGTTCAAACTGAAGCTGAAGAAAATTAAAAGAAGTCCACAAGAGCCAAAAATATGACCTTGATTATATAGCCCCTGAATTTAGACACCATTCAAAGATTTGACACAATGAACATCAGTGACCAAAGATCAGATGAACCATAGGATGATATCAAGAACATCATACATGAAGAAAGCAAAAGTCATTAAAAAGACAGGAAAGGAAGAAAAGACCAAAATGGATGTCAGAAGAAAGTCTGAAACTTCCTCTTGAATAGAGAGAAGCCAAAGCAAATGGAAGAAATGATGAGATTAAAGAGCTAAGCAGACAATTTCAGAGGGCAGCTCAAGAAGACAAAGTAAAGTATAATGAAATGTGCAAAGACGTGGAGTTAGAAAACCGAAAGGGAAGAACACGCTCAGCATTTGCTAAGCTGAAAGAACTAAAGAAAAATTCAAACCTTGAATTGCAATGGTGAAGGATTCTAGGGACAAAATACAGAATGATGTGGGAAGTATCAAAAGAAGATAGAAGGAAATCACTGTACCAAAAAGAAATGGTTGATGTTCAGTAATTTCAGGATGTAGCATATGATCAAGAACCAATGGTACTGAAATAAGAAGTTCAAGCTGCACTGAAGGAATCTGCAAAGGAATTGACGGAATACCCACTGAGATGTTTCAACAAACAGATGCAGCACTGGAGGTGCTCACTTGTTTATGACAAGAAATTTGGAAGAAAGCTACCTGGCCAACTGACTGGAAGAGACTGATATCTGTGCTCATTCCAAAGAAAGGTAATCCAACAGACTATGGAAATTATCAAACAATATTACTAATATCAGACGCAAGTATCATTTTGCTGAAGATAATTAAAAAATGGTTGCAGCAGTATACTGACAGTGAACTTCTAGAAATTCAAGCTGGATTCACAAAAGGTGTAGAATGAGGGATCTCGATGACGTAAGATGGATCTTGGCTGAAAGCAAAGAATACTAGAAAGATGTTTACCTGTGTCTTATTGACTATGCGAAGGCATTGAACTGTGTGGATTATGGATAACAAATTATGGATAACATAGAGGAGAATGGGAATTCCAGAACTCTTTATTACACTCATCAGGAATCTGCACATAGACAAAGAGGCTGCTATCTGAATAGAACAAAGGGCTATTACATGGTTTAAAATCAGGAAGGATGTGCATCAGAGTTGTACCTTTTCACCACACTTGTTCAATCTGTATGCTGAGCAAATAGTTGGAGAAGCTGGACTATATGAAGAAGACTGTGGCATCAGGATTGGAGGAAGAGTCATTAACAACCTGAGATATGGAGGTGACATAACTGCTTGCTGAAAGTAAAGATGATTTGAAGCACATACTTACTACAATCTTCAGTATGGCTTACAGCTCAACATAAAGAAAACAAAAATTCTCACAACTGAACCAATAAGGAGCATCACGATAAATGGAATAAAGATTGAAGTGGTCAGAGATTTCATTTTAGTTGAATACACAATCAACACCCATGGAAGCAACAGTCAAGAAATCAGTCACTGTGCAAGGGACATCAAGCTCAACTGGCATAACATACTACACAAAACACTGTTCCACATCCTACTTTGGCAAGTAGTGACTGGGATCTTAGAAGTTTGCAAGCAGCCATCTGCATGCAATGATGTGTCTCTTCTCATCCAGCGCAAAGAAGAATGAAGAAAACCAAAGACTCATGGAAAAAATTAGTTCAAGGTACTGGTACACCATGTGATCCTCAGCCTATACAACTATGAGACCAGAAGAACTAGATGGTGCCTGGCTACCACTGTCAACCACTCAAGGGGGAATCTCTGTATGAGATCCTGGATAGAGTGGGAGAACAATGTGGAACAAAACTCAAAATCATTAAGAAAAAAAAAAGGGGGAGGGACCAGATTTGCTGGTCTGATAGCGCCTGACAGAACCACTGAGACTATGGCCCCTAGCTGCCCTTCAGGTCTGGAATTGAACCCACTCCTGTGGCCTGCAGCCATACAAAAGACAGGCATATGAGCTGAACATTTACATTAGGTAGATTTACTCCTTGGAGAGAACAATCATGGGAGAATAGAAGGGCTATGTATGCACAGGGAGACAGCTCAAGGGGCAGGAGTACATGGAGGGAAAGACACAGGGAGAGGTAACTATGGGGAGGAAGTAGGAGGGGAGCTGCTGCATTGTGGGAAATTGTAGTAAATGTCATGAGACAAAGTATATGTGAGCTGTTGTATGGAAAGTGAATTTGCTCTATAAACTTTCACCCAAATCACAATTTTAAAAAAAGAAATCAGACATCATACTGCACTGGGCAAATCTGCTGCATAAGACCTTTTTATTCTTTGAAGAATAAGGTGTGCCTGACCCAAGCCATGGCACTTTCAATCACCGCATATGCATGTGAAAGCTGGACGATGAGTAAGAAAAATCAAAGAAGAGTTGATGCCTTTGAATTGTGGTACTGGTGAAGAATACAGAAAATACCATGGACCACCAGAAGAATGAATAAATCATTCTTGGAAGAAGTGCAGCTAGAATGCTACTTGGAAGGCAGAATGGCCAGACTTCGTCTCATCTACCTTGGTCATGCTGTCAGAAGGGACTAGTGCTTAGAGAAGAATATCATGCTTAGTAAAGCAGAGGATCTGTGAAAAAGGGGAAGACTCTCAACAAGATGTATTGACACAGTGGTTACAATGATGGGCTCAAGTATAGCAAGGGTTGTGAGGATGGAATAGGACTGAGCAGTGTTTCATCCTATTGTACACAGGTCACTACGAATCGGAGCCAACACAACGGCACCTAACAACAATAGGGTGTTTTCACTAAGTTCAGGGGACTTTAAAATGTATCCCTGAATTCCTTGTGATAAAATTATCACAAAATTCAATTTGGGTCCTTGCGTTATTATTATTGGATATATGGAGTGTTTTACCATAGATGGCTCATAGTACTAACTACTATAAGTCAACAGACTCTGTGTACTTGACTAATATCCCTGGTAGTAGCTGATTTGATTATTTTAAGGCCACTGCTACAGTTTCTTTCAAAGGATACTGCAGTATTCACATAGGCAACCTATTTCCTTCTAATAGAAATATTATTTAATGACACCACTGGTTGTATTAGTTTAAACTGTTTAAGTTATTCTATGAAAGTACTAAGACTAGCAAGGAGGATCTGGAAATCTACTTCTGAAAAAAGTGGCCAGGGAAAACCTTAAAGAGCAGTGCAAGACGATCTGATAAAGTGCCAGAAGATGTGCTCTTCAGGTTGGAAAGTACACAAAATACAACTGGGGAAGAGATGCCTCCTCTTCTTAAGGTAGAGGTGACCATAATAACATAGACCTAGTAAAGCTTTCAGGACTTTCATCTGCTCATGCGGCAAGATTCAAAATGAGGAGAAAAAGCTGCAGAAGTTCATTAATAACTGGAATGTGGAATGTATGAACTATGAATCATGGAAAATTGGAAGTCATGAAATAGGAAATGGAATGAATAAACATTGATATTGTAGGCATTAGACAGCTAAATAGACTGCTACTGGCCATTATGAATCAGAAAAACATATGGTCTATAATGCTGGAAATGACAAATTGAAAAGGAATGGCATCATGTTCATCATTCAAAAGAACATTCCAAGATCCATCCTGAAATACAAGGTTGTCAGTGAGAAGATAATATCTTTTCGCCTGCAAAAAACACCAATTAATATGACTATTATTCAAATTTACACCCCAACTACTAATGCCAAAGATGAGAAGACGGAAGATATTTACCAACTTCTGCCATTTGAAATTGATCAAACATGCAATCAAGATGGACTGATCATTACTAGTGACTGACAGGTGGAAGGTGGAAAGAAGACAGGCTCTACAGTTGGAAAATATGACCTTGGTGATAGAAATGATGCTGGAAATCACTTGACGAAATTTTGCAAGATCACTGACTTATTGATTACAAGTATCTTTTTCAACAACATTAATAGCAACTATACATATGGACCTTGCCAGATGGACACACAGAAATCAAACTGACTACATGTGTGGAAATAAACAAAACTTCAATACCAACAGTCAGAACAATGCCAAGGGCAGACTGTGGAACAGACCATCAATTAGTCCAATGCAAGTTCAAGCTGAAGCTGAAGAAAATTAAAGCAAATACATAAGAACCAGAGTACAATCTTGAGTGTATCTATATGAATTTAGAGACCATCACAAGAATAGACTTGATGCACTCAACACTAATGACTGAAGACCAAACAAGCTGTGCAATGACACCAAGCACATCATATATGAAGAAAGTAAAAGGTCATTAAAAAGACAGTAAAGAAAAAAAAGACAAAAATAGATGTCAGAAGAGACTCTGAAACTTGATCTTCAATGAAAAGTAGCTAAAGTGAATGAAGAAAAGGATAAAGGAAAAGAGCTGAACAGAAGATTTCAAAGGGCAGCTTGACAAGACAAAGTATTATTATGACACGTGCAAAGACGTGGCATTAAAAAACCAAAAAGGAAGAAATGCTTGCCATTTCTCAAGCTGAAAGAACTGAAGAAAAAAAAAAATGAGCCTTGAGTTGCAATACTGAAGGTGTTTATCAGCAAAATATTGAACACAGGAAATATCAAAAGAAGATGGAAGAAATGTAGTCAGTCACTGAATCAAAAAGAACTGGTTAACGTTCAGCCATCTCAGGAAGTAGTATATGATCAAACACTGAATGTACTAAAAGGAGTCCAAGCAGCATTGAAGGCACTGGCGAAAAACAAGGCTCCAGAAATTGCCAGAATACCCATTAAGATGTTTCAACATCAACAGATGCAAAGCTGGAAGCATTCACTCATCTGTAAAAAGAAATCTGGAAGACAGTTACCTGCTCAACAAACTGGAAGAGATTCATCTTTGTGCCCATTCCAAAGAAAGGTGATCCAACATAATACAGATATTATCAAACAATATTAGTATCACATACAAGTAATTTTGCTGAGGATAATTCAACAATGGTTTCAGCAGTATTATCAACAGGGAACTGTCAGAAATTCAAGCCAGATTCAGAAAAGAACACGGAAAGCTGAATGAAGGATATCACTGCTGATGTCAAATGGAACTTGGCTGAAACCAGAGAATATCAGAAAGATGTTTTATTGACTATGCAAAGGCATTCAACTGTGGGCATCATAACAAATTATGGATCACACTGTGAAGAACAGCAATTCTAGAACACTTCATTGTGCTCACGTGGAAACTGTACATAAGCCAAAAGGAACAAACAGAACAAAGAGATACTGTGTAGTTTAAAATTAGGAAAGGTATGCATCAGGGTTATACCTTTTCACCATACTTATTCAATCTGTATGCTGAGCAAATAATCTGACAAACACGATTATATTAAGAAAGGAGTACCAGGAATGGATGAAGACTCATTAACAAACTGAGATATTCAGATGAAACAACACTGACTGCTAAAAGCAAAGAGTACTTGAAGCACTTATTGATGAAGATCACACATAACCAATGCCTTCATTGTGAATTACACCTCAACATAAAGAAAACAAAAACTCTTACAACTGGACCAATAAACAGCATCATGATAAATGGAGAAAAGGCTGAAGTTGTCAAAGATTTTATTTTACTCGGATCCACACAGAACACCCATGGAAGTAGCAGTCAAAAAAAATTAAAAGATGTATTACAATGGGAAAATCTGCTGCAAATAACCTCTTTAAAGTGTGAAAAAATAGATTATCACCTTGAGGCCTACGGTATGTTTCATGTAAGCCATGGTATTTTTAATCGCCAAATGTAGACAATGAATAAGGAAGACCAAAGAAGAACTGATTCCTTTTAATTATGATGTTGGTGAAGAAAGCTGAACATGCCATGCACTGTCAGAAGAACAAACAAATCTGTCTCACAAGAAGTACAGCCAGAATGCTACTTAGAAAAGAGGGTGGCAAGACTTCATCTCATAGACTTTGGACATGTTATCAGGAGAAATCAATTTCTGGAGAAGAATATCATGCTTGGTAAGGTGGAGGGTCAGTAAAAAAGAAGACAACCCTTAGCAAGATGTATTGATACAGTGACTGTAACAATGGGCTCAAACATAGAAACAACTCTAAGGATGGCGTTGTTGTTGTTGTTGTGTGTTGTTGAGCTGGACCCAACTCATAGCGACCCCTCTGTGGGTTGCTGAGGCAACTATGGAAGTAGATTGCCCAACCTTCCTTCTGAGGAGTGGCTGGTGGGTTTCAATTGCCAGCCTTCTGGTTAGCAGTCAAGTGCCTTAGGCACTATGCTATCAGAGCTCCCTAAGGATGGCACAGGACCAGATAATACTTCATTCTGTTTTATACAGGGTTGCTATGAGTCCGAAACAACTCAATGGCACCTAACAACATCAAGATATACTAAAAACTGGCAGTTTGAACCCACCCAGCTGCACCATGGGAGAAAGACCTGGTGATCTGTTCCCATAAAGATTATTTGTCTAGAAAACCCTATAGGGCAATTGTGCCCTCTTTACATGGGATCACTATGAGTCAAAATTGACTTTAAAGCACTAAACAACAATAAAATCAATTTGTTTCTGTTCTAAATTTCTCACTTAATTTTCTAGGAGAAATTAACTAAGTGTCTTGGAGCTCTATAGTGAAAATCAGCTCACCTGTAGGCTCTCAAGGAAAGGTACCCAGACTTCACATGGTAGTTCACTTTCAGACACTGGAAGCAGCAATTCAAAACAACTCCTACAATATAAATAACCAAGTAAATATATAAAGGTGGCTATAGTCACAATTTAGTATGACAGCATACTGAATATACATTTTACATCTGTTTACACTATTTTCATTTGTTTTTTCACTTCAAAATTTTATTCAACATTGCTGTATTGGCTTTTCAAACAGAGAGAAAATAAGAAACCTCAAGAGTCTTTATACATACATTGTTGCGTTTATATATTTGGTAGTATCATAAGCATTTTAGAAATCATAGTCCAAAGAAAATAGTTTATTTGAGGCAAAGGAATGGGGGGACATACACAAACAGCTCTGATTCCAAATAATAGAAACAGGAGCTCAAGCTACTAATTTAGCTGGTACAGTGATAAACTTAAGTAATTGTCATCTATATAGGTTTCTGTAACTTGCAAAGGAAGCAGAAATGATTAGTAAGTCATTTCTTTACCTCTAAGAAATCGAGCAAAGAAAAGAAGTTCTTCTTTCTACCTTAACCATTACCCAGAAGGCACAGGAACAAACAGGAGGTATTTAAAACAAACAAACAAAAAAAAAAACAGGAAATACAGAACAACCTGAATAAACATAAACTCAAAATACTAATCAACTAACAATTCTTTAAAATCTTGCAGAGTATTACTTTACCCTGGGAGCTCTGGTAGCATAGTGCCTAAGGCATTTGACTGCTAACCAGAAGGCTGGCGGTTCAAACCCACCAGCCACTCCTCGGAAGGAAGATGGGGCAATCTACTTCCGTAGTGATACTGCCTTGGAAACCCAAGGAGGGGTCACTATGAGTCAGATCTGACTCAATGGCACATAACAACAACAACACTTACTTTATCCCAGGTAATATAGAAAAGTGGGACTTGGTAGGAGGAACATGGAATTATAAAACCAAGGATGCTTAATCTCTACAAAGATAAGGAATTAGAAGTTTTGACTCTGGCAAACAGGAAAGGAAACAGTTGAGGCCTGAGAAAAATAAACTATCTAGACTAGACTTTATCTCACCAAACAATCTATAAAGTGACCCAAGGTGATCCCTAGGTGAAACGTGGTAACTATTGACTTTTTTTTTCAATATGCAGATAAAAATTACATTAAAGGTATAATCTGCTGCTAAGCAGTCAAATATTAACAGAAAAAGCAGGTGTTAAATGATCATGGACTTTAGGTGGTGATCTTATACTACACCCTGATATTTTCTGCTAGTAAAATTATTCTTAGTTCAAAAAATAGAATGAAGTATTTTATGGTATTTTCCTCAAAGTACACAGTATTCCTCAATGACAATGACAATTTCTAGATACTCTGTCACTTTAATAGATCTATACCTAAGGGACAGTGCCTACAGCCACTAACTGCTAACCAGAAGGTTAGAAATTCAAATCCAACAACCACTCCATGGAAGGAAGCTACTTCCATAAAGATTCACTGCCTCAGAAACCCAATGGGGGTCACTATGAGTCAGGATCAACTCTATGGCAGTGTTTTTTTTTTTCTTTTTTAATACCCAAGAGAGGACCTCTGGTAGTTCAGGGCCTAAGGCACTTGAGTGCTAACCAGAAGGCTGGCAGTTCAAACCCACCAGCCACTCCTCGGAAGGAAGGTTGGACAATCTACTTCTGTAGTGATACTGCCTCGGAAACCCAAGGAGAGGTCACTATGAGTCGGGTCTGATTTGATGGCACATAAAAACACAACAACAAGAGACAGAGAGAAAATGTGTCATTCTCAGATTACAAACCCAAGTAGGTAAAGAAATTCTAGGGCAGTTAAAGGTTATGTTGCTGGGCTGGAGATTCCTTTGTACCATATCTTCTGGGACACTGAGAATGGAGGCTCAAAGCAAAGGGAATTTCATTCAAAAGTACCACGCTTAACAATGCTTTGAGGAATGAACGTGACACCATAATAAAGAGAAGACAGGCAAACATTATGAAACCAAGCGTCTCAATTTTGAGAGTAACTTAAATTCTTAAACTTACAGTACTAATCTGCCAAGCACTAAGAGGACATCTTCACACTCAGTAGTTAAATACGGCCGTGCACTGGCAAAGCTTTGGATGGCAAGTCGATATACCTCCAGAAGATACACGATATGTTCTGATGCATTCTTGTTGCTTGCATATTGCAATAAAGTCTAAAAAAATAAAATTAAAGATATAATTATTTTAAAAATAAAAATAATGAAACAAATTAAACATTGCCTTTTTCCTCTCAATTGCACTACCCTCTTGTTTGTATAAAATATGTATATACCTTTTATTTGGCTTTTTAGGATCTGGCTGGTTTAGAGGATTCTATTTTCATCACCAGAATTGTTTCTGCTGAGTTAAAGAAAAAGCAGAACTAACTGCTCTTCTGACCAGGGAATAGTCTAAATGTAGAGCTTTAAAATGTCTGTAGCTGTTCTCACTAGAGGCCTGAAGTTACCATCTCTAAAATCCAATAGTAAGTTTCATTAATACAACTTCAAATTGAACATCAACCATGTGTCAAGCACTGGGTATACAAGAAAAAGACTATGATCCTTTTCTACGAGAAAGCGTACTCCTAAGTATGGTCTCAGTTCTATAGCTTCATGAAGTCCATTTTTCTCTGTACACACTGAATCAATTAGGCTTTCAGGGAATAACTTACACAAATCAATTTTTTAAAAGTTAGTGTTACACTTTTATTTTAAAGCAATTTTCATTTTAAAAACAAATTCCAAAAAATACAACAGTAGGAAACACTTCCTAACTCATTCTATGAAGCAGTATTAGCCTGATATCAAAGTTAAATAGAGACAATGCAAGAAAACTATAGAGCAATATCCTTTATGAATAGAGATACATATATCCACAACAAAATCCTAGCAAAACAAATCTAACAGTGTATTAAAAGATTCATACACTATGATCAAGTGGGATTTATCCCAGAAATACAAAGTTGTTCAATATAAGAAAATCAATGTAACAAAACAAAGGGGGATGGAGGGAACCCACCCATAGTCATTTCAAATGACAGAAAAAGCATTTGACAAAACTCAACACACTAGTATGATAAAAGCAGTCAGAAAATTAAGAAAAGGGAACTTTCTCAACATGATAAAGGTCATTTATGAAAAACCAAAACCCACAGCTAACATCATAACACTGAACAATGAAAGACTAAAAGCTTTTCCCCTAAGATCAGGGACAAGGCAAAGACATTCACTTTTTCCACTGCTATTCATATTTTATTAGGTAAGGTAGTGGTGGTGGGGGGTATCGAAACAGGAAAGTAAGAAGTAATGCCATCTCTAAATAATAAATGCAGAAATCATAATCTCATAAACAGAAAATCCCAAGGAATTCACAAAAACATTGCTGGAGCTAACAAACTAATTCCACAAAGTTCAAGATTCAAAATCAACACAGAAATATCAAATGTGTTTCTATACACTAGCAACAAACAAACCCAAAAGGAAATTAAGAAAATAACTCAATTTATAACAGCACCCAAAAGAAAAACCTAAATAAATGGAAAGACATCCCATGTTCATGAACTAGAAGACTTAATATTGTTATGATGCCAATAAGACCCAAAGTGATCAGAGTCAATGCCATCCTTATCAAAATTCCAACAGGTTTCTTTCTTTCTTTTTTTCTTTTGCTGTGATAAAGAAAGGTGATCCTCAAATTTATATGGAATTGTAAGGGTATCCAAATAGTTAAAAACAATTTTAGAAAAAGAAAAGTACAGCTGGAGGATTCACGCTTTCTGATTTTGAAACTTACTACAAAGCTATAGTAATCGATATAGTATTGGCATGAGGATAAACATACAGAACAATAGAATAGAGTTGAGAACCCATAAATAAACCCATACAACTTCGACAAAGGTGACAAGACCATTTAGTGTGGAAAGAATAGTATCATCAACAAATGGTGCCAGGACAACTGGATATCCATATGCAAACAAACGAAGGTGAACTCTTGCCTCACACCATATATGATAATTAGCTCAAAATGGATCAACACCTAAATATAAAACCTAAAACCCTAAACACAGATGAAAACACAGGTAAAGCTTCAAACTCTTGTTTTTAGCAATGGATTTTCACATATGACATCAAAAGCATGAAAAAAAAGAAAAATTAGATAAACTGGACTTTGTCAAATTTTAAACTTCTGTGCCTCAAAGGACATTTTATCAAGAAAGTGAAAAAACAAATTATAGAAGGGACAAAATATTTGGAAACCATGTATCAGATAAGGGCTTCCAGAATATATAAAGAACTCCTATAATTCAACAACAAAAAGACAAATGAGCCAATTAAAAAATAAACAAAGGACTCAAACAGACATTTCACCAAAGTAAGTATGTTGTTGTTGTTGT
>NW_006921942.1:697165-699747 GCF_000298275.1 Orycteropus afer afer | reverse complement strand
ACTCATAGCGACCCCTCCTTGGGTTTCCGAGGCAGTATCACTACGGAAGTAGATTGCCCCATCTTCCTTCCGAGGAGTGGCTGGTGGGTTTGAACCGTCAAGCCTTCTGATTAGCAGTCAAGTGTCTTAGCCACTATGCTACCAGAGCTCCTAAAGAAAGTATACAAGTGGTCAACAAACAAATGAAAAGATAGATGCTCAACATCATTAGCCATGAGGGAAATGCCTAAGGCATTTGACTGCTAACCAGAAGGCTGGCAGTTCAAATCCACCAGCCACTCCTCGGAAGGAAGAGTCGGCAATCTACTTCCGTAGATACCACCTCAGATACCCAAGGAGGGGTCGCTACAAGTCCAGTCGAATTGACTCGATGGCAGTGAGTTTGGGTTTTTTTTGTTGTTGTTTTTTGTTTTTTACAACCACTAGAAAGACCAAGGGAGCTCTGGTAGCGTAGTGCCTAAAGCACTTGACTGCTGACCAGAAGGCTGGTGGTTCAAACCCACCAGACACTCCTTGGAAGGAAGATGGGGCAATCTACTTCCGTAGTGATACTGCCTCGGAAACCCAACGAGGGGTCGCTACAAGTCGGGTCCGACTTGACGGCACATAACAACAACAACAGGAAGACCAATTATACGTGTTGGCAAGGATGTGATGAAATTCGAACCCTAATGTACCCTAATTGCTGGTGGCAATGTAAAATGGTGCAGTCTCTGCAGAAAACAGTTTGGGGGCTCCTCAAAAGGTAAGGTATAGAACTGCCATTGTTATCTGCCCTCGAGTCAGACCTGAATAACAGTGATTCCTCCCTGGGTTTCCGAGGTGGTATCACTACGGAAGTAAATCGCCCAACCCTCCTTCCAAGAAGTGGCTGGTGGGTTTGAACCTCCAGCCTTCTGGTTAGCAGTTAGTGCCCTATGCTACCAGAGCTCCTCCTATATGACCCATCAATTCCAAGCTCAGGTATATCCAAAAAAAATGAAAATAGGTACTCAAAACACTACTGTAGCCAAAAATGAAAAGAACTCAAATGTTCATTAACAAATGAATAAATAAAATGTGGTACATACAAACAATGGACTATTACACAGCCATTAAAAAGGTATGAGGTCCAGGTACATGCTACAATGTGGATTAACCTTAAAATTATGCTAATAATAATGTGACATAAAAAGTCATATATAACATGATTCCATTTATACGAAATATCTAGAAACAGGCAAATCCACAGAAACAGAAAGCAGATTGGTGGTTGCTAGGAACTGGAGAAAGGGAAGAACAGACAGTACCTGCTTAATAGGTAAAGGGTTTCTTATGGGGTAATGAACTATAAAACCATCTATATACAGGTATATCTCGTTTTACTGTGCTTCACTTTACTGCACTGTGCAGATACTGTACTCGTTACAAATAGAAGGTGTGTGGCAATCCTGTGTCGAGCAAACCTTCAGCACCATTTTTCCAACATCATGTGCTTATTTCATGTCTCCGTGTCACATTTTGGTAATTCTCATAATATTTCAAACTTTTTCATTATGCTATTGCACACTCAATAGACTATATTGTTGTTAGGTGCTGTTGAATCAGCTCTGACTCATAGTGACCCTATGTACAACAGAATGAAACACCGCCCAGTCCCGCACCATCCTCACAATATTTGCTTTGCTTGAGCCCATTGTTGCATCCACTGTGTCAATCCATCTCAGTGAGAATCTTCCCCTTTTTCGCTGACCCTCTACTTTACAAAACATGGTATCTTTCTCCAGGGACTGGTCCCTTCTGATAACATGACCAAGGTACATAAGACAAAATCTGGTCATTCTCACTTCTAAGGAGCATTCTGGCTGTACTTCTTCCAAAGCAGGTATGTTCATTCTTTTATATGCACTGGGAAACCAAAAAACTCGTGTAAGTGACTTCATTGTGGTGCTCTGAAACTGAACCTGCGATATCTCCAAAGTATGCCTGTATAACAGTAGTTGTGAAACAATATGACAGCGATAAATGCCACAATACTGCATACCTTAAACATATTATATGAATTTCATCTGAACTTAAAAAAAAAAAAAAAAGATTAACATATATGCTAAAATACCAGTTTATTTGGTTAAAACGGAGGAAAGTCCTATCACCACCCAGGGTACCCATTCCCCATATTTTGTTATCTGAGAGGTTACCTGGTGAGAATGGAATCTAGGTCAAAGGAAAATGGAAACACACTAAAGCCTGATAAATTATGTGTGTTCTAACACTAAGAACTCATCACTAAGAACAAATTATAATGGAAAATTGGCTTATGTTCTTGGGCAGTTGTGATGGTTATGTTTTTGTGTCAACTTGGCTGGGCCTGGTTGAGTGGCTGGGCAGCTGGTGGTAGTTATTCCAAATGATGAGACAGGCAATCAACTCTGTGGTGGGATCTACCACAAGCAGCTGAGTAGCTGCCTTTGGGATGTGGTCTGCTTCCCATATTTAAGGAGAAGCTGTGGGAATGGTCTCTAGCCTATGGCACGCTTGGACCCTGCATGTAGCTGTGTCGTTGCTCAGCAGCCTGCTATGCTCTGCTGACCTTGGGACTTACA
>NW_006921942.1:689476-696980 GCF_000298275.1 Orycteropus afer afer | reverse complement strand
AAAGCCTCCAAATTGTAAGAATAAACTCCTGTTTGTTAAGGCCATCCCATTTGTGGTATATTTCTTGTCAGAGCGGTACCAGGTAACCAAAACAACAGTTTTCAGAAAACAATTCTCCCTTTTTCTTAGGGACGTTCTAAGTTCTACAGAATTGCTCTCTCCTCTAATATTTCTTTCTTCGGTCTACTTAGGTTTTGCCTATGCTCGACTGTTGTTTTACATATGACACCAAAAGCATGAAAAACATGGTTAGGGTAAGGCTTGAATTATTTGTTACAGCCTAATATAGGCAGAATACAACCATTTTTAGGGCTAAGGAGTTTCTAATACTTTTGGTTGGGGCTACTTCTACTGGCAAGTCTTATTTTTAAAGAGTAGCTTTATCTTGAGTGAACTACACCTGATCTGAATTCATATGACAGAGATCTGCCCCATAGGGTTTTCTAGACTGTTACCTTTATGGGAATAGATCACCAGGTCTTTCTCCCACAAAGCCACTGAGTGGATCTGAACCACTGGTGAGTGTCTTCTTCTAATTCTGCCTAAAAAACTATGAACAGGGAAGGGAAGGAAGGGTACATCACTAACAAGAGGGTAGATACGTATTAACATAGGTGAAGGGAAAGGCACAAAATTATCAAGGCACTGGAAGACACAGGGTGGAGTGCAAAAGTTAAAGGTAACAAAGGTGAATACGATTATATACACAATCCTGCCATAACAGTAATAACATTATACAAGTAAATACATAACTAGACATTCAAGCAGAAAGGAAGAGGGAAGGCGATGGGACAACACCCATGAATATATGTAGGTTTGACAGAGGACATCTCGATCTTTGCATTTATATGTGCTGCAAAGATATCCATGAATGCAGTAGCACATAAAGGGGGCAAAGTTATGAAAACTTGTTAGTCATAACCAAATACTTCAAGGGAATGAGTCCTTGAGCATGGGGGCTCAGAACCACCATCTCAGGGGACACTAAGGTCAACTGACATAACGTAGTCCACAAAGACAATGTTTCACATCCTACTTTGGTGAGTAGCAACTGAGATGTCTTAAAAGCTTATAAGAGGCCATCTAAGGTGCAACTATTGGTCTCTCCCAGTCCAGAGCAAGGATGAGTGAAGAACACTAAAGATGAATGGAAACAATCACTCCAAAGGAGTAATGGACCACATGAGCCTCCGTGGTCTTTAGACCAGAGGAACTAGATGGTACTTGGCTACCACTGCTGACTGCTCAGAAAGGGATCAAGATAGGAGGTTCTAGACCAATTGGGAGAAAAATGTGGAACAAAACTCAAAATGACTTAAAAAAAAAAAAAAAAAAGAAACCAGCTTACTGGTCAGATGAACACTGGTAGAACCCCTACGATTATGGCCCTCCAGACATCCTTTCAGCTGGGAACTGAACTCAATCTCCATGACTCAACTCTCGGCCAACCGACACGCCTACAGGGTGAACAGCAATACCAGGAGGGTATGTATGTACTCACTAGAACAATCAACTATATAAGATCAAGAGGGCAGCATTTGTCCAGGGTTAGCAATAGGAAGGCTGAAGGGGACTAGGAAGGAATTACGAAGTGAAGGAGTGGGTGTAGGGAAGAAGTAGAAAGAATGCTGTTGCATTATGAGGATTGGAGTGAATGTGACAAAACAGAATGTATATAGACTGTTGAAGGGAAACCAATTTGCTCTGTAAACTTCCACCCAAACCACAATAAGTCAGTCTGTCGTACTGTGGTATCCAGCATGTTGCTGTGATGCTGGAAGCTATTTCAAGTACCAACAGGGTCATCAACGGTGGACAGGTTTCAGTGGAGCTTCCAGACTGACAGATAGGAAAGACATAGCAATGTACTAAAAAAAACGGGGCCAGTGAAAACTTTACTGAATAGCAGTGGAACACTGTCTGATACAGTGCCAGAAGATGAGCCGAGCCACTCATGTTGGAAGGCACTCAAAATATGACTAGGGAAGAGCTGCCTTCTCAAAGCAGAGTAGATCTTAATGACATGGATGAAGTAAAGTTTTTGAGACATTCATTTGCTGGTGTGGCACAACTCAAAATTAGCAGAAATTGCTGCAAACATCCATAAATGATCAGAATGTTGAATTTATGAACTATGAACCTAGGAAAATTATAAAACCAAAAACCTCAACTCACTGCCGTCAAGTCATTTCTGACTCATAATGACCCCTCCTTGGGTTTCCGAGGTTGTATCCCTTTGGAAGTAGATTGCCCAATCATCCTTCCGAGGAGTGGCTGGTGGGTGTGAAATGCCAGCCTTCTGGTTTAGCAGTCAAATGCCTTAGGCACTACACCAAATGAAAATCAAAAGATCGATATCCTAGGCATCATTATGCTGAAATAGACTAGTATTACCCACTGTGAACTGGACAAACATATACTATGACAGGAATAATGAAAAGAAATGGTGCCATATTCATCACCAAAAAGAATATTTCAGATCTATCCTGAAATATAACAATGTCAGTGATAAACAGCCATATGCCTAAAAAGAAGACCAGTTAATACAACTCTTATTCAAATTTGTGCACCAACCACTAATGCCAAAGACGAAGAAATTGAAGATTTTTACCAACTGCTGCAATTTGAAATTGATCAAACATACAATCAAGATGCAATGATAATTACTGGTGATTAGAATGCAAAAGTTAGAAACAAGGAAGGGGCATAGTTGGAAAATATGGTCGGTGAAAGAACGCTGGAGATCACATGATAGAATTTTGCAAGACCAACGACTTATTCACTGCAAATATCTTTTCTAACAACACAAACTACAACAACACAGACAGACCTCACTGGATGGAATAAACAGGAATCAAATCGAGTACATCTGTAGGAGATAATGGAGAAGAACAGTCAGAACGAGGCCAAAGGCAAACTGTGGAACAGACCATCAAGTGCTGCAATGAAAATCCAAGGTGAAGCTGAAGAAAATTAAAACAAGGCCACAACACGAGAGCCGAAGGAAAACCTTGGAATATATCCCACCTGAATTTAGAGACCATCTCAAAAAGAGATTTGATGCACTGAACACTTATGATTCAAGACCAGACAAGTTGTGGGGTGACACCAATAACATCATATATAAAAAAAAGCAAAATGTCATTAAAAAGATAAGAATGAAAGAGACCAAAATGGATGCCAGAAGAGACTCTGAAACTTGCTCTTAAACGCAGAACAGCAAAACCGAAAGGAAGAAACGACATACAAGAGATGAACAGATTTCAAAGGGTGGCTCCAGAAGACAAAATAAAGTGTTAAATGAAATGCACAAAGACTTGGAGTTAGAAAACCAAAAGAGAAACACACACTCAGCATTTCCCATGCTGAAAGAACTGACAAAAATTCAAGCTTTGAGTTGCAATACTGAAAGATGCTATGGGCAAAATATTGAATGATGCAGGAAACATCAAAAGAAGATGGAAGGAAAACACAGAGCCCCTCTACCAAAAAGAATTGGTCGGCATTCAACCATCTCAGGAGGTAGTATATAATCAAAAACCGATGGTAAAGAAGGAAGAAGTCCAAGCTGCACTGAAGACAGTGGTGAAAAACAAGGCTCCAGGAATTAACAGAATACCAATAGAGATGTTTTAACAAACGGACACAACGTTGGAAGCATTCACTCATCCATGACAAGAAATCTGGAAGACAGCTAGCTACGTGGTCAACAGATTAGAAGAGATTCATCTTTGTGCCCATTTCAAAGATAAGTGATCTAACATAATACAGATATTATCAAACAATATCATTAATATCACATGCAAGTAAATTTTGCTAAGGATAATTCAAAAATGGTTTCAGCAGTACATCAACAGTGAACTGCCAGAAATTCAAGCCAGATTCTGAAGACTATGTGGAAAGTGGAAGGAGGAGTATCACTAAAGATGTCAATGGAACTTGGCTGAAAGCAGAGAATACCAGAAAGTTGTTTTATTGACTATGCAAAGGCATTTGTGGGGATCATAACAAATTATAGATAACACTGAAGAACAGGAATTCCAGAACACTTCATTGTCTTCATGCAGAACCTGTACATAAAGCAACAGGCAACTGTTCAAAGAGAACAAGAGGATAGTGCGTGGCTAAAAATTAGGAAAGGTGTACATCAGGGTTGTATCTTCTCACCGTATTTATTCAACATGTATGCTGAGCAAATAATCCAAGAAACTGGACTAAATGAAGAATGCAGCATCCAGACTGGAGGAAGACTCATTAACAACCTGTGATATGGAGATGACACAACCCTGCTTGCTGAAAGTGAAGGTGAGTTGAGGCACTTACTGATAAAGATCAAAGACTATACCCTTCATTTTGGATTACAGCTCAACATAAAGAAAACAAAGGAGCTCTGGTAGCTGTAAAGTCTAAGGCACTTGACTGCTAACCAGAAGGCTGGCAGTTCAAACCCACCAGCCACTACTCAGAAGGAAGATGGGGCAATCTACTTCCACAGTGATACTGCCTTGGAAACCCAAGCAGGGGTCACTATGAGTCGGGTCTGACTCGACGGCACATAACAACAACAACAACAACAACAACAACAACAACAATGCATTGAGCAAACCTACTGCAAAAGACTTTTTAAAGTGCTAAAAAGCAAGGATGTCAGTTTGAGAACAAAAGTGAGCCTAACCCAAGGCATGGTATTGTCAATCTCTCATATACATGCTAAAGCTGGAGAATGAATAAGTAAGATCAAAAAAGAATTGATGCCTTTTAATTATGATGTTGGCGAAGAATATTAAATATACTAGGGACTGCCAGAGAACTCTGGGGGAGTTCTGACAGTATAATGGTTAAAGCATTTCGCTGATAATCAAAAGGTCATCAGTATGAACCCACCAGGTGCTCCTGCAGAGAAAGATGAGGCAGTCTGCTTCGGTAAAGATTTACAGCCTTGGAAACCCAATCAAAAACAAACGCACTGCCGTCAAACCCTATAGGAAGTTCTATTCTCTTCTACACAGGATGGCTATGAGTTGGAATTGACTGGATGACAGTGGGGTTTATTTGTTTGATATTGTTTGTGAGTTTTGATTTACAGTGATAGAAAAATTCTATTAAGGGTAGGGCTGCACAACTGATTAACGAAGTTGCTGTCAATAAGTTGTATAACTGTAAAAAGTTGGAACTGGCACAAGTAGTAGGACAGCAGTATTTCCAACAATAAAATAAAAGTAGCCAAAATAGGAGAACATAGATAGAGTGGGAGAAAATTGTGGAACAAAACTCAAAATCATACAAAAGACCAGGCTTACTCCTCTGATCAAGACTGGTAAAACCCTGAGACTAGAGCCTATAGTCACCCTTTGGGCCTTCCACTCAAACAACACACAGGCCTACAAGGTGAACGAACAATTACACCAGGGAGATGGACTTCTTAGAACAATCAACCATGGGATATCAGAAGAGCAGCTTTTGCACAGGGCAGGAATGCCCAGGAAAGAAAGACACAGGGAAAGGTAACAAGAGGATCTGGGAAGAGAGCTGTTACATTGTGGGAACTGCAATTAATGTCATGAAACAAAATGTGTATAAACAGTTGATTGGAAAACAAATTTGCTCTGCAAACTTTCACCCAAGTCACAATTTAAAAATAAATATAAATAAATAAATAAGTAGCTACTGAGACTGCTTATGTACAACCAAGCACCTCATGGGATATAGTTCCTTGGAGGTTTAGGGTCATGGTTTCATGGGAAATCCCAGTTAACTGGTCTAATGTAGTGTTTAGTATTTCTGTTCTACTTCTTAGTTCATCGCATAGTGCCTGGGATTTTAAAAGCTTGCAAGCGGCTGTCCAAGGTACAACAATTGTTGTCTATTCATCTAGCACAACAGAGGAAGAAGGAAAGTCAGGAACAGCAGTAGGAAATGGAATGTGTGGCTGACTGCCTCCATGAATGTGTGGCCGATTGCCTCCATGCATGAATAACAGCCCCCATTGCCATGAAACCAGAAAAACTGGATAGTGCCCAGCTAATACTGCTAAACATTGTGGTCAAAGATTCTAATGAAGACTCTGGATCAAAAAGGGGACAATGCAGGACAAAATTGCAAATTCTCATGGATTCTAGATTTTCTGGAGCCATTCTGGATAAACTCCTGAGACTACTTCTCTGGGATCATCTTTAAATTTTAAACCAAAAATATCCCCTAAATTCTTCTTACAACCAACCAGTAATTTAGCTTAACTAGTAAACAATGTCTGCCTTGAACACTGTGCTCTTTTAAAATCTATCTATATGGGAACAAACTGACAATAGCAACTTGAAAAATGAGACAGAAAACTTCGAGGGCTGTGTGTTTATGTTAATGAGGAAGGAACAACTCAGTAAGAGGGTAAGTAAGAATGGTTGAACAACTCAAAGAATGTCATCTATGTCATAAATTGTTCATATAGAAACTGTTGAATTGGTGTATATTTTATCATGTATATTTTCAGCAACAGTAATAATAACATAAATTATAAAAAAAATAAGTATCAGGGAATTTTAAAAATTTTATATTCAGAGGTAGAGTATGTTGGGCAGTGAAACTATTCTGCATGATATTTTAAAGGTAGGCTTTACATTACAAACAATATTATATATTTATCAAAACCCATGAGGGAGACAGGCCCCACACTAAGGGGCAGGAAGCGGGGGGGGGGAAGCTGGGGAAGACAGAGCCACAGGGACCCAGGTAAAGGGAGGAAGACAGGCCCCACACTAAGAGTCAGGAAGCGGGGTGGGGGTGGGGATGGGGGTAGGGAGCTAGGGGAAGACAGCCCCGGGATCCAGATAACGGGAGGGCGGAAAGGTTTCAAACAGCTAAGGAAGACAAATTTGTCTGTCAGGTTGTAGTACTCTGGTGGCTTGCATGTTGCTTTGAGGCTTGAGGTTGTGTCACTGGTGTTTCAAACTCCAGCAGGGTTGAACATGGTGCACAGGTTTCAACGCAGCTTACTGAATGAGACAGATTAGGAAGAAGGAAGAGGCCATCCACTTCTCAAAGAATTGGCCAGGGAAAACCTTATGAATACGAGATAAACACTGTCTGATACATTACTGTGCAACTTTATAAACAGCCTGGAAACACTGTCCGATACAGTGCAGGAAGACGAGCCCCTTAGGTCAGAAGGCACTCAAAATACAACTGGGAAAGAGCTGCATCATCAGAATAGAACCAACCTTGTTGTTGTTGTTGTTGTTAAGTGCCGTTGAGTCATTTCTGACTCATAGCGACCCCATGCACAGCAGAACGAAACGCTGCCTGATCCCGCGCCAGCCCCACAATCCCCGCTATACTTGAGCCCATCATCGCAGCCACCATATCAATTCATCTCCTTGAAGGCCTCCCCCTCTTTCGTCGACCCTCCACCCTACCAAGAATGACATCCTTCTCCAGGGAATGGTCCCTTCTTACAACATGACCAAAATAGGTGAGACGAAGTCTGGCCATTCTTGCTTCCAAGGAGCAT
>NW_006921942.1:676551-684880 GCF_000298275.1 Orycteropus afer afer | reverse complement strand
AAGCCTCGAGTTGCAATACTGAAAGATTCTATGGGCTAAATACTGAATGATGCACGTAGCATCAAAAGAAGATGGAAGGAATACACAAGAATCATTGTACCAAAAAGACCTTTTTCCCATTTCAGGAGGTGGCTTATGATCCAGAACCAATGGTATTGAAGGAAAAAGTTGAAGCTGCACTGAAGGAATGGCGAAGAACAAGGCATCAGGAATTGACAGAATACTCAATGAGATATTTCAACAAATGGATGCCCACTGGAGGCACGTGCTCGGTTATGCCAAGAGATTTGGAAGACAGCTACCTGGCCAACTGACTGGATGAATGGGTACGTAGCTGTACCCATTCCAAAGAGAGGTGATCCCACACAATGTGGAAATTATCGAACAATAGCATTAATATCGCATGCAAGTAAAATCTTACTGAAGATAATTCAAAAACAGCTACAGCAGTATACTGACAGAGAACTTCCAAAAATGCAAGCTGGATTCAGAAGAGAACGTGGAACAAGGGATATCATTGCTGATGTCAGATAGATCTTGACTCAAAGGAAAGAATACCAGAAAAATGTCTACTTAGGTTTTATTGACTATGCAAAAGCATTTGATTATGTGGATCATAACAAATTACGGGCAACACTGAGAAGAATGCGAATTCCAGAACACTTAATTGTACTCATGAGGAACCTGTATGTACACCAGGAGGCTGTTGTTGGAACCCAAGGGTACACTGCATGGTTTAAAATCAAAAAGGGAGTGTGTCAGGGTTGTAGCCTTTCACCATACTTATCCAATATGCATGCTGAGCAAATAAGCTGAGAGGCTGGACTATATGAAGAAGAACATGGCATCGGGATTGGAGAAAAAATCATTAACAACCTGCAATACACAGACAACACAACTATGCTTGCTGAAAGTAAGGATGACTTGAGGCACTTACTGATAAAGACTGAAGAATACAGTCTGCAGTGTGGATTGCATCTCAATATAAAGCACACAAAAATCCTCAAAAATGCTATTGAGCCTATAAGCAGTATCACGATAAATGAAAAAAAGATTGAAGTTGTCAAAGACTTCACACTGCTTGGTTCTACAATTAACGCCAATGGAAGCAGCAGTCAGGACATCAGACAACGTATGTTGTTATGTGTCATCGAGTCGGCCCTGACTCATAGCAACCCCCTCCTTGGGTTTCTGAGATGGTATCACTATGGAAATAGATTGCCCAACCTTCCTTCCGAGGAGTGGCTGGTGGGTTTGAACCGCCAGCCTTCTGGTTAGCAGTCAAGTGCCTTAGGCACTATGCTACTGCAAAGGACCTCTTTCAAGTGCTGAGGAGCAAAGATGTCTCCTTGAGGACTAAGGTGCCATGGTATTTTTAATCACCTCATATGCACTTGAGAGCTGGACAATGAATAAGGAAGACTGAGGAAGATCTGACGCTTTTGAGTTGTGGGTGCTGGCAAAGAATGCTGAACGTACCATGGACTGCTAAAAGATCTAACAAATCTGTCCTGGGGGAAATGAAGCCAGAATGCTGCTTGGAGGCGAGAATGGCCAGACTTCATCTCACCTACTTTGGTCATGTTGTAAGGAGAGACCATTCCCTGGAGAAGGATGTTGTGCTTGGTAAGGTGGAGGGTCGACCAAAGAGGGGAAGGCCCTCAATGAGATGGACTGACAAAGTGGTGTGGTGATGGGCTCAAGTATAGCAAGGACTGTGGAGCTGGTGCAGGACCGGGCAGTGTTTTGTTCTGCTGTGCATAGGGTCACTATGAGTTGGAGACGACTTGACAGCACCTAACGACAACAACATCAAAACCCAAAGAATTGAACAACACCAACAGTTACCCCTACTGTAAACTATGAACTTTAGTTAATAATAATGCATCAATATTGGTTCATCAACTGTAACAAATGCACCACTACATTCCAAATTGTTAATAATAAGAGAAATTGTGAAGGAGGAAAAAAGAGCTACTGAAACTCTGTACTTTCTGTATAATTTTAAAACTTCAAAATGCTGTAAGAAATAAGCCTATTAAAAATTTATGTTCACTACCAGATTTGATCCATTTTGAGGTCAGGTATTATGTTTTATCAATTTTTATAGGCCTAGGATCCGACTCGATGGCACATAACAACAATATTCTACCATCCACTCCCACCTCCAACAGACATTCTCAAGTCTCACTAACGTTTGCTGAATAAAATCACCTTTTTATTCATTTGACAAATATTTACTGATGGTCTATTACATATACAGTGCTAGGTGCTGGGTTAGAGACATGGGCCCCATGTTCATGGAGCTTTAGTATGAGTCAACACAAACATGACAGCTGAAACCACACATATACATTAAACAACTGCTGGCTAATGTATAAAGAAAGATGGGCAGAGTGCATACAGATCGGTCTTTTCACAGACCACCTTCCCACTTAGAATGCTCTCTGTCACAAATCTGCTATCTTTTTCAGAGACTCATGCATACTTATGCTTTGTTTCACTCCATGAATATTTATGTTTACAGTTTGCCCTATACCGATTTGTAGTTTTTTATGTTCCTAAATCTCTTTCCCTCATATAATTAAATAAAGAGTTCTTCATTTAGCTACACGTTAAATGTCCACTATGGGCATGTTCAAGGAATTCTGGTGGTACAGTGGTTAATGGGCTTGGCTGCTAACCAAAAGGTTGCCAGTTCAACCTGACCAACCGCTTGGTGGGTGAAAGAGGAGGCAGTCAGCGTCCATGAAGATTTACAGCCTTGGAAACCCTATGAGGGGAAGTTCTACTCCGTCCTATAGGATCACAATGAGTTAGAATAGATCCACTGGCAACAGGTTTGGTTTTTTTTGGATGGGCATGTTCTGGGCATTTGAAGAAATCACTGGGAAATCTTCATCACCATCTTTTTTTTAAAATGCAAGCTCAGGTTAAATGAGTTAGAGATATTCAAATAATGTTTTAAGTCCCTTATGCAAACAGCATTCTCTAAAGAAAAATAGGTCTCTTATTTCTCTCTCTAGGAGCTCTGGCGGTGCTGTGGTTAAGGCATTGGGCTGCTAACTAAAAGTTGGCAGTTCAAAGTCACCAGCCACTCCACAGGAGAAAGACAAGGCAGTCTTTGTCTTGTTGTTAAGGCTGTGAAAACTTAACAGCCTTGGAAACCTATAGGGGTTGCTATGTGTCAGAACTGATTCAATGGCAGTGGGTTTATTTCTTTCTAGGAATTTAAATTTTTGAAGACACCAGCAAAAATAAAAAAGAAAAGGGACAATAAATTATATAAATATATAAATATGACCCCTTTCAAGTTCAGTGGCATTCTACAGAGACCAAATTAATGGCCTTTTCCCTTTGTTTCAGTGAGCTATCTCATTTACTCCACAAACATCTAATATGTGGCAGCACTATGCTAGGTATTGGGAATGGAGACTCTACTCCTGTCCTTAAAGAGACAGATATATTGAGAGAGGTCAGACACCTGTTTTTAAAAAAAGAAGCCCAATTAGGCTCCATCCTTGACTCTATTCTAAACATTCTTACTGGGATGCTCTCATCCATACCCTAGGTCAATCACTCTCTCAAATCTTCAACTAGCCTATTAGGTATTTCTAATTTGATGTCCTACTCAAATCTCTGACTCAACATGTCCAAAATCAAACATCTTCCCCAGCAAATAAATATTCTCTTCCACCTATCTCCCATATGCCTCCTTTCAGGTGCCAGAGTTTAAAAATTAGTTCTGACACTCCCACACCAAAGTTTACTGATTCTACCTCAGCAATACCTTTGGTCTCCTGCCCTTTTGCTTTATTTCTATAGCCACTTACTCAGACCAGGCCCTCAATATTCTTTATCTAGAGATCTATTAGTAGTTCACTTTTCTAAGCTAAAAATCTTTGAATTCTGCAAATGTGTTATGTTGTTGTTGTTGTTGTTATGTGCCACCGAGTCGGCCCCAACTCATAGCGACCCCTCCTTGGGTTTCTGAGGCAGTTTCACTACAGAAGTAGGATTTCCCAACCTTCCTTCTGAGGAGTGGCTGCTGGTGGGTTTGAACCACCAGCCTTCTTGTTAGCAGTCAAGTGCCTTAGGCACTATGCTACCAGAGCTCCTAAATGTGTTATAATCATAACATATTTGAATATATATGTTTTTAAATGCACAGGGAGAAAAGACTAAAGAAAAACCACTAATATGCTAAAATGGTTAGCCCTAGGGTAGAAGGATTATGAATATTTTTGTCATGTTTATACTTTTCTGAACTTCCCAAATTTTCTTTAGTTAAGTATTTACTATGTTTCCAATAAAGGGGAAAAGATCCTTCCTCACGCCTATTTCTAGTCAGTCAGTAGACAAGTACAGGATTCAGATTCTGAACAAGGTCCATACAGCTCCAGAGCCCATGCTTTTAATCACTTTGCTGTATATTTTTGTTTTTGTTCTTGTTTTCAGAATGTACAGTTCAGCAACTATTTTAAGCAAACCTTTTATTTTGCTTTTGCTTGTCCCTCCCTAAGCATTATCTTTAGTATTCTGTAATAAGTAGTACCATGGTCATTATTTGGCCTTCTTCATATATTTTACGACATCGAACTTCCATTTCAAAATGACTGATTCTGGGGCATGTTTCCCAGCAGTGATGCTGGTTCTCTTCACTTCAGAATGTTGTTGGTTCACACAATACTGAAAACAGGAAGCTGATCTTCCTTTTCAAAGTTGTGCATCTCTGTTCTGGTTACCTAGTGCCGCTGTGACAAGAGTATATCACAAATGGGATGCTTGAACAAAACAGGAGTTTTATTCTCTTACAGTTTGGAGGCTTTAAGTCCAAGTTCCAAGTGCCAGGCTCTAGGGGCTAGGTGAAATTCCCTCAACCTTGGGGTTCAGCTCTGCCTCCTGCTCCCAGCCCAATGAAGCTGAAGGCTTTTCTTCACTTAGCTGCTGGTTGCTGAGGCTGACAAGCCCAAGGTTGACAAGTAAAAAGGCACAGTCCAGATGTTACCAAACCACATGGAAGGCCATTCATTCAAGTCCATTGAAAGTCCCAAGGTCAGCAAAGCATGGCAGGCTGCTGAACCATGACACGGCTATATGCAGGGTCCAAGCATGACATAAGCTAGAGAAGACCATTCCCCAAGGGTTCTGCTTATATACAGGAAGCAGCCCATTCCCTAAGGCAGCTACTCAGCTGCTCACAGTAGATTTCACCATGGAGCTGATTACCAGTCTCATCATGGGGCATACTACACCCAGCTGCCCAGCCACTCAACAGGCCCAGGCAAATTGACACACAAACTTAACTACCACAGCATCTTATGACAGTAGGCAATTATATGCTCTTTAATAGAAGGGGTTTTGCTTTATTTCAAACTTTGCACATAAAATGAGGAACTTTATTTTTAATTTCTCAACACTTAAAATTTCCAGAACTAAACATTTGAGTAATATATGATGTTGCACTCTGACAGACTTCCAGTACAGAGGAGCACTTGAGCTGGATCTCTGAAATATGGATCAAGTTTGAACATGCAAAAGTAAGAGAAACAGGCCCCCATTCATCTATTAGTTTGCTGTACTGTGGTGGCTTGCACGTCACTGTGATGCATGGCAATGGCAGTAAGGATGGCACAGGATTAGGCAGTGTTTCATTCTGTTGTACAGAGGGTCATTATGAGTTGAAGGCGACTTGATGGCATCTAACAACACAAGGGAAACAGGAGGCTCTCAGTACAGTGCAACTTGGACAAAGTCAGAAAGGACAACTAGGGGCAGATGGTAAAGAGACTGAAGTGTCAGTCAGTAATGAAGAAGCACTGAAGGTTTAGGTTTACCATAAGAGACAAAGCTTGGCGTGAGATGAAATGGAATGGGAGAGATCAGGATCAGCTGGCTTCTTAAGCTGAGGAAAGTAATGGTTATAGCAAATTAAAACTTCTAAAATCTTTTACATATGCTGCTATTATGACCTGTGTCACCCTTTCTATATTGGTTAGAGTTGATTTTTTTAAACAAAGAAATATGACTTACTTATCTTGTCTATACAAATTTTATTGGATTCAGTCCATTATCTCAGCATACTAAGATTATTTTTAGATGGCCATTCTATAATGGGATTTAACTATGCTTTCTAGTTTCATTTACTTTTCAATTTTTAAAAATATTGTTGTTTTGTCATAAAATATCATTTACTGTTAAAATGTTTCTAAAGATAAGCAAAAACAAAATTTTCAATAATCTATATTACCACCACCACCCAGAAACAGACCAATGTTATCAAGTGATAACGTTTAAGTTTTTCCATGCCTAGAAAAAAAGCATTTTAACAGAACCATACTATATACTGTTTTGTAAAATTTTCTTCAACATCTGAATTTTTATGGCTGCACAGCCTTGTGTGAATATTATAATTTACTGTCTAATTCTCCATTCCTAGACTTTATGGTTTTTAATTTTTCACTATTACACATCCTTTGAATTGAGCACCCCAATATATCTATGGCAATTTCCTTAGGACAATGTTCTATAAATGGGTCAAAGGGTGCATAATTTTGAAAGTTTTACATATTGTCAAATTCTGCTCATATAATGCGTTCTAATTTATATTCTGCTATCAATATAAGGTGGTGAGTGATGGAGGAGCTGTGAAAATTATGGGGTATTATAATTGAATTATAATATTGGAGGGTCAAGTTTGATAGATGAATACAGTATATTACATAATTTATAACCCTTTTATTACTACTGAGGTGGTATAAAGATTTCTCTATGTTTCTTTTATATTATCTTAAAACTTAATTACCACAGCATGGTATCTTTTTCTGAGTTATCAATAAAAGCAATGACGAGAGCTTGGATGTGAACAGCATCAAGGGTTAACTTTAAGCCTACAGATGTTAGATTAGAAATTTTCAAGGAACAGAAGTGGGTATGCAACAGGATGTCTGGGGGGGGGGGTCGGAGGAGGATAAATGCAAACTACTCATCCATATCTGATCTACTGAATCACTAGCACTAAACAGCTGAACCAACAGTACATCTTAAAGTCTGGAAATTTTAAAATCTAACCTTTATCATACTAAATAAAAGTATTCCAATTCTTAGACAGCTGTGTGATACAGTAGAATAGCAAGCCTCAAACTTCAGCCCCAACATTTAACCAGCGCACCTCTCTGATTAATTTTTTACAATCAGTCAAATTAAACTGACTGAATACCCATTTTTGCCACAGACATTGTGCCTTACAGCTTTTAAAATATATTTTGTATTTAAAAAAGTAACTCCAAAAAGTGTGGTATTAGAGTCAATGTAGACAAATAGATCAATGGAACACAAGAGAATCTAGAACTAGACCTACATACACATGGCTAATTGATTTTTGACAAGATGCAAAGACAATTCAGTGTAGAAAGGATGATTTTTTTCAAAAAAGGTGCTGGAAGACTTAGATATTTAAAGGGGGGGGGGGGAGGGAACCTTCCATCCATTCCTCATACTACATACAAAAAATTACCTGAAAATGAATCACAGACCTAAACATAAAACCTAAAATCGTAAGAAGTCTAGACAAAAACACAGGAGAAAAAATCTTTGTGGCCGTGGGTTGGGCAAGTTTCTTAAGATATACAGGACATCTGATTAATATTTAACAAACAAACAAGCCCATAGCTACAAAGCACCTCCACTCCCTAAAACCTATTATATTAAAAATAAAAATAAACCATACCTATAGACCACCACCTACACTGCCCTAAAGACTATTATATTAAACATTCAGGCACACACAATGGCTCCTAATAACAAGTAGGCACTACTTTGTGATGTGCTTCAAAACATTATTATTGGTACTATGGTATTATTATGTTAAAGATGTTTTAGTATATCTAGAAGTGTTTCTTTAATGTTTTTTATGCACAGGTAGGTATATTAGATACTGAGACGAATATCTAACTAATTGTACCTGTTTCAACTTACATACAAATTCGACTTTAAGACAAGATTTAGGGTCAGAGAGGGACTCAGTGTAACATGAAAGCAGACTCGGTAAAAGAAACTTGTGCTCTTTAAAAGACATTGTTAAAATTAGTCCAAAGGACTAATGTAGCACATGAACCCCAGCCTCTACAACTCTGAGAACTGAAGAACTAGGTGATACCCAGCTACAATTATGGACTATTGTAGCTATGACTATTGATGCTATGAAAGGCATCACATTAAGAGGTCCCAGTTGGTAAAATTATAAATCATAGAGTAACCTCAAAGAAAAATGATAAACCTTCACATCACAATAAAAAAGAGGACAAGCACAAATATTCAGCATATATTA
>NW_006921942.1:654234-661184 GCF_000298275.1 Orycteropus afer afer | reverse complement strand
AACTGTGGTCAATGACATGAGACAAAGTATATGTGAACTGCTGTATGGAAAGTAAATTTGCTCTGCAAATCTTCACCCAAATCACAACGAAAAAAAAAAAAAAGAGGTCCCAGTTGGGATGGGAGGTGGGGGGGGCGGGGAGAGAAAACTGAAAAAGCATTAAAAAAAAGAGAGACCATGCTTACTAGTCAGATGACGACTGGTGGAACCCTGAGACTATGGCCCTTAGAAGCCCTTCAAGTTAACTGAAATTAATCCCCAAGACTTAAATGGCAGTCAAACAACAAATAGATTTATAAAGTGAAGAATAAGAACAGGAGGGTATACACCCAGAAAAATCAAGCATATGCGATCAAGAGGACGACAGCATGTGCTCAGGGATAGAGCTAGGATGGTGGAAGGGTACAGGAGAGAAGGAGAAGGGATAGGCGCAGGGAAGAAGTGAGAAGAATGTTGTTACAGTGGTGGAGATTGCACAAAACAGAATGTGTATGGACTGTTGAATGGAAAACCCATTTGTTCTGTAAACTTTCATCCAAATCCCAATTTAAAAAAGAAAGAAAGAACACTGTTAAAGAGAATAAAAAGTCAAACCACAGTCTAGAAGAAAATCTTTACAAAGTATTTATCTGATAAAGGGTTTGTATCCAGAAAAAGACATACACACACACACAGACACACACACACAAACATCTTTCTTTCAAAACTCAGCAGTAAGAAAGCAACTTAATTTTTTTTTTAAATGGGCAAAAGAGTTGAACAGATACTTCATCAAAGAAGATATACAGATGGCAAATAAGCACATGAAAAGAGATTCAACATGGAAAGTCATTATAAAACCAAACTCACTGCTGTCAAGTCAGTTCCAACTCAGAGCTACCCCTCCTTGGGTTTTCGAGGCAGTATCTCTATGAAGTAGATTGCCCAAACTTCCTTCCAAGGAGTGGTTGGTAGACTTGAACCACCAGCCTTCTGGTTAGCAGTCAAATGCCTTAGGCACTATGCCACCAGAGCTCCCAGAAAGTCACTAAGGAAATGCAAATAAGAACCACAGTGAAATAGCACTACACACCTAGGAGACTGGCTAAAATTAAAAACACTGCCTATACCAAGTTTTGGGAGCTCTGGTAGCATAGTGCCTACAGCACTTGACTGCTAACCAGAAGGCTGGCGGTTCAAACCCACCAGCCACTCCTCAGAAGGAAGATGGGGCAATCTACTTCTGTAGTGATACTGCTTCAGAAACCCAAGGAGGAGTCACTATGAGTCGGTCTGACTCAACGGCACAAAACAACAAACAACAACAACTCAGAAGGAAGGGTGGGCAATCTACTTCCGTAGTGATACTGCTTTGGAAACCCAAGGAGGGGCCGCTATGAGTCAGGTCTGACTCAATGGCACACAACAACAACAACATGCGGGGGTGGGGGTAAGAAGGAGGGACTAGGGGTGATGGATATATTCATTACCTTGATTACTGTGAGGGTTTCATGGATGTATATTTATGTTAAACTTATCAAATTACACATTTCAAATATAAGCAGTTTACAATATGTCTGTTATACCTCAATAAAGCTGTTTTTTTAAAAAAGAAGCAACACATTGTTAAATGGGCCACAAAAAGCACAAACCATAAAAGTAATTTAAATAAATTTTATGTTTCAAATGACACATTTCTAATTTTTGCTACAATAAAATATCAAAATTGTGTGCATCAAAATAACATAAAAAGTAAAAAGATAAACCTGAGAAAATAATTGAAAACATAGAACCAAAAAACAGTTAGTGTCCAGAATACACAAATTCATAAAAACTGTTATGAAAAATACAAATAAACCAAATGAAAAAATGAGCAAAAAATAAAAAATGCAATTCACAGAAGAGGAACTCTGAATAGTAGTAAGCATATTTTAAAAATAAGCAATTTCTCACTAGTATATAGAAAAATACAAAAATAAAACCACTCTCAGTGATTTTAGATAGATTCCACAGTCTATCCAACAGAATGGCTAATACTAAGCTCTGGCAATACCAAACATTGGTGAGAATATGGGGCAACGGTAACGCTCATGTAGGCTAGATGTCATAAACTGGTGCAAACACTTTACAGAACAATCTGGCAGCATCTTTCAAAGTCAAGACAGACCTATCTATAAAGCTTACAATTCTACTCTAAGTAAGTACCCTAAATAAACTCTTGCATATATGTACCAAGATATAAATGTTTCTAAATTCATCAATAAGAGAATGGACAAATGAACACTGATATATTTACATAATGCAATACTTTATATTAGTGAAAATAAATGCACTAAAGCTACACATGCTAACAGATAAATCTCAGAAACATGTTGAATTTAAAAAGCATCAGATCACTACATACAGTATAACATTTAAACAAAGCTGGAAAACACATGAATATATTGTTTAAAAATTCAAAGTGAAGAGACATGCAGGGGAATGATTAAATACCAAAATCGTATGGTAGTGGGAGGTAGATGATTATCTGTGACGGAACATATAGTTTGCTTTAATCATTTTCTTTCTTAGGTTGAATAGTGGGTATAAGTGCATTCATTATATTATGTTCTTCGTTACTTTGTATACCTGAATTATTTGTTGGGTTTTTTTTTTTTTTTTTTTTTTTAAGTATCTATACTCCTCAGAGTTTTGAGCAAAAATAATTTTCAACCTAGATTTCTATACTTAGCCTGACTAATACAATCAAGAGAGAAGACAGCTCCTCAAGAAGCTACTGGAGAGTATTGCTTACCCCCAAAATAAGGGAGTAAAACAAGAAAAAGACATGAGGGCCAGGAACAGAGGATCAACAAAGGACAGAGGCAAAGACAACATTGAAACAAGTCTGATTAAATGAAAATTGATTTACAAGAGTAACAGACATGGTAAAAAGTACAGACTATACAAAAACACGGACGCTCTGGTAGCATAGTGCCTAAGGCACTTGACTGCTAACCAGAAGGCTGGCGGTTCAAACCCACCAGCCACTCCTCGGAAGGAAGATGGGGCAATCTACTTCCATAGTGATACTGCCTCAGAAACCCAAGGAGGGTTGCTATGAGTCGGGTCCGACTCCATGGCACCTAACAACAACAACATACAAAAACACAAGAAATATAAAGTGAATGTCCCCATGAATTCTTCCCTGAAACGTAACAAATGGTAACATTTTAAGTGAATGTCTTTCAAAACTTTTTCTATACACCACTGCTTTATAAAATGTGATCTTTTTTTCTTCCTCTTTTCGTAACAACAGATCTTGGATATACTTTCCTATTTAATATACAGAGCATTACCTTTTGTTGTCTGTTTAAATTTTACTTGAAAAACTACTGAAACAACCAAATAAAATAAAGTTTACACGTAACAATGTCTGCACTAGGAGCTGGGAGGGCAGGGGCAGGCGGGGTGGGGGGTGACGTCAGAAATGCATAGTAAAGAAGGACACAGAGAAGAGGTAACCACCGGGAGAAAGTGGGAAGAGAGCTGTTACACTGTGGGGAATTGTAGTCAATGTCGTGAAATAAAATGTGTACGAACTGCTGTATGGAAAATGAATATGCTCTGTAAACTTTCATCCAAATCACAATAAAATTTTTTTTAAAGAATCACACATAATTGCACTATTTTAAATATGCTATACATTACAGTCAAAGACTACACCTAGGTTCATGTAATTCCACACCTACCCCCTGAAAAAACTCCTACAAACAATTTGGTGCATATCCTAATGCTTATATAAATAGGCAAACATTTTCTAACTCTTTGTAATAATCTTCAGGGCTCAGATATTTTATGGCTCTGGGATGTTCAAAGCATACTTCTTTTTTGACATTTCCAAACCTAAAATATCTTCTGAAAGCCCTCATCCAGTCCAACATGAACTTCCAGCATTCCTGCTCTCCCTTAAATTAGTAGAGTCTTCCCTTCTTAATCACAAACTTACTTCAAATTTCCAGTTTGGCAAACAAAACCAATGAAGCTCATTAGAGAACACTGGCATTAATCACCTTTTCATAATCTATGCTAACTGGAAGGGCAGAGTCTCTGTACCAAAAAGAACTGGTTGATGTTCACCAATTCAGGAAGCAATATATGATCAAGAACCAATGACACTGAAGGAAAAAGTCCAAGCTTCACTGAAGGAACTAGTGAAAAACAAGGCTCCAAGAATTGACAGAATACCCACTGAGATGTTTTAACAAACAGATGTTGTACTAGAGGCACTGACTCACTTATGCCAAGAAATCTGGAAGACAGCCACCTGATCAACCAACTGGAAGAGGTCCACATTTGGGCCCATTCCAAAGAAAGTTGATTCAACAGAATGTGGAAATTATCAAACAATATCATTAATATTGGGAGCTCTGATGGCATAGTGCCTTTGACTGCTAACCAGAAGGCTGGTAGTTCAAACCTACCAGGCACTCCTCAGAAAGAAGACTGGGCAATCTACTTCTGTAGAGATACCACCTCGAAAACCCAGGGAGGCGTCGCTATGAATCGGGAGGGGTCGCTATAACTCAACAGCAGTGAGTTTGGTTTGGTTTTGGATCATTAATATCACACGTAGTAAAATTTTGAAGATAATTCAAAAATGGTTGCAGCAGTATATATTAAGAGGGAACTACCAGAAACTCAAGCTGGATTCAGAAGATGGTGTGGAACAAGGTACATCACTGCTGATGTCAGATGGATCTTGACTGAAAGCAAAGAATAACACCAGAAAGATGTTTACCTTAGTTTCACTGATTATGCAAAGAAATTTGACTGTATGGATAATAACAAATTATGGATAACATTATGAAAATGGGAATTCCAGAATAGTTAATTGTGCTCATGAGGAATCTGTACATAGACCAGGAGGCTGTCGTTTGAACAGAACAAGGGGTTACTGCATGGTTTAAAACAAGAAAGGGTGTGCAATGGAGTTATATCCTGTCATCATACTTATTCAATCTGTATTATGAGCAAATAATCTGAGAAGCTGGACTATATGAAGAAGAGAGTTGCATCAAGATTGGAGGAAGACTCACTGACAACCTGTGGTATGCAGATGACACAACCTTGCTTGCTGAAAGTGAAGATGACTTGAAGCACTTATTGATGAAGATCAAAGACAAAAGTCTGCGGTGTATATTACACCTCAACATAAAGAAAACGAAAATCCTCACAACTGGACTGATAAGCAACATCACAATAAATGGAAAAAAGACCGAAGTTCTCAAAGATTTCATTTTACTTGGGTTCACAATCAACATGCATTGAAGCAGCAGTCAAGAAATCAGACACTGAAATGCACTGGCCAAAACTGCCGCAAAAGACCTCTTTAAAGTGTTACGAAGGCAAGATGTCACTTTGAAGACTAAGGTGCGCCCAACCCAAGCGATGGTATTTTTAATCGCCTCATATGCATATGAAAGCTGGACAATGAATAAGAAAGAGTGACAAGAGTTGATGCCTTTGAATTACAGTGTTGGAGAAGAATACTGAAAACACCATGGTCTGCCAGAAGATAAATATAAACATACTGTGTATGTTTATGCTCGAAGAAGTGCAGCCATAATGCTACTTAGAAGCAGGAATGGCCAGATTTCATCTTACCTACTTTGGTCATGTCAGAAGGGACCATTCCCTGGAGAAGAATATCATACTTGGTAAAGTGGAGGGTCAGCAAAAAAGGGGAAGGCCCTCATCGAAATGGATTGACACAGTGGCTGCAATGATGGGCTCAAGTATAGCAAGGATTATGAGGATGGTGCTTAACTAGGCAGTGTTTCATTCTGTTGTACACAGGGTTGCTATGAGTCAGAGCCGACTCAGTGGCATCTAATAACTGGAAAGGAGCAATAAGGAGCTTATTCAAAAGCCATTTATATTGAACTTGACAATGATTAAACACTTCACCAAAGAGGATATTCAGGTGGCCAACAAACATATGAAGAAATGTTCATGATCATTAGCCATTAGAGAGATGCAAATCAAAACAACAATGAGATACCATCTTGCCCCAGGACTAGCAGCAAAGTTCAACAAGGCAGAAAATAACAAATGCCGAGGATGTGGAGAGATTGGGCCTCTCATACACTGCTGGTGAGATTGTCAAATGATACAACCACTGTGGAAACGAGTATGGCAATTCCTTAAAAAGTTGGAATTAGAAATACCATTTGACCCAACAATCCCATTACTAGGTATATATCCTAAAAAAGTGAGAGCCAGGACAAGAACAGATAGATGCACACCCATATTCATAAATGGAGAAAAGACTGAGGTTGTCAAAGACTTAACATTGCTTGGTTCTACAATCAACACCAATAAAAGCAGCAGTCAGGACATCAGATGATGTATAGCACTGGGCAAGTCGGCTGCAAAGGACCTCTTCCAAGTGCTGAGGAGTAAAGATGTCTCCTTGAGAACTAACATGTGCCTGACATAAGCCATGATATTTTCAATTGCCTGTTATGTGAGAGCTGGACAATGAATAACGAATACTGAAGAAGAATTGATGCTTTTGAGTTATGGTGCTGGCGAACAATTCTGAAAGTGCCATGGACTGCTAGAAGAACTAACAAATCTGTCCTAGAGGAAATGCAGCCAGAATGCTCCTTGGAAGCAAGAATGGCCGGACTTCATCTCACCAACTTTGGTCATGTTATCAGAAGGGACCATACCCTGAAGAAAGATGTCATGGTTGGTGCTTGAACAATTCTCTTAGAAAGATCAGCACTAGGCCGGTCCCCATGAGGCGGAGGTCAAAGATGTCCCAAATGTCCAAACTACCATGCCACTCCATCATTTCAGACATTAACTCCTCCTCCTCCCAATAATTTCCCCAGTCTTAGGGTTCTGTATTTCGCTGTAATGCCTCACAGAACTCACAGACACCCAAGGGTTTGTCTCACAGAGTAGTGGTGGAGGCTGGCAGG
>NW_006921942.1:642991-653949 GCF_000298275.1 Orycteropus afer afer | reverse complement strand
CCCCAACAGAATTAACCTAAATCCCATCACAGAGTTGATTGCCAGTCATTATAGGGAATGACTACTACCAACTGCCCAGCCAAGTTGATACCTGACCTTAACTACCACAGCACCCACAAACAGGCATGGATAATGGGATTTACAAAACACCACAGAATGGAGGACAATGGCTAGAAGGACCACATCAAACAATTCACTGCAGTTGGTAAGGTGGAGGGTCAAGGAAAGAGGGGAAGGCCCTCAACGAGATGGACTGACACAGTGGCTGTGGTAATAGGCTCAAGTATAGCAGGGATCACAGAGCTGGCGTAGGACTGGCCAGCGTTTCGTTCTGCTGTGTGTAGGGTCGCTATGAGTTGGAGACAACTCAATCGCACCTAACAACAACTACATGTTCATCACAGTACTATTTACAATAGCAAAGAGTTGGAAACAACCTAGATGCCCATCAACAGAAGAATGGATATCCAAACTATGGTACATACACACAACAGAATACTATGCAATCCTAAAGAATAACGTAGAATTTGCAAAACACCACATAATGTGGATGAACTTGGAGGACATTATGCTGAGTGAAATAAATCAAACACAGAAAGATAAACATTGTATTAGACCATTATTGTAAAAAGTCAAAGAAAGGTTTATATATGGAAAAACTTTTCTTTGTTGGCTACCAGGGGTGGGAGGGAAGTGTGCTAGATAGGTAGAGACAAGTACTGATTTAGGTAAATGTGAGTACCAAATGTGAGTGATCAACACAGTGACACTAAAGAAGAGGAAGACATAGAGTGCATGGTAGATACAGACAACAAAGATGAACCCTTTTGCACATAAAGTACTGCAAATGTCAGTGATGGCAAACATTGATCTATGGGTGGACAGGATGACTATTAGGTATGTCTATGCATGGGGGAGTGTGCCCAAGACCATGTATAGGGTTGGCAGACAATGTTTCTACAAGTGTATTTGTATGTTCTATAAGAATTTCTAGGTATATAGCAGAGCTGACAAAGGACAAGGTCATAGTCTGACCACAGAGGGAGCAAGCAGTTGGAACTATGGGCTCAGGACCATGGTCACAGGGAATATTAAGCTCAATTGGCATAACATACTACACAAAAACACTGTTCCACATCCTACTTTGGCGAGTAGTGAATGGGATCTTAAAAGCTTACAAGTGGCGATCTACATCCAACAATGGGTCTCTCCTCTTCCAGAGCAAAGAAGAATGAAAAAAACCAAAGATGAATGGAAACAATTAGTCCAAGCGACTGGTACACCACGTGATCCTCAGCCTATACGACTATGAGACCAGAAAAGCTAGATGGTGCCTGGCTACCACTGTCAACCACTCAGAGGTGGATCTATGTAAGAGATCCTGGATGGAGTGGGAGAACAATGTGGAACAAAACTCAAAATCATTAAAAAAAAAAAGGGGGATGAGATTTGCTGGTCTGATAGAGCCTAGTGGAACCCCTAAGACTATTGCCCCTTCACAAAACAATGTTCTGGGAGGTGCCCACTCTCTCTCCGGTGCTTAGAGTTCTGATGCTATAATTGGCTAGTTTGATCACCCTGCCAGGCTCAAAAAGGAGGCCTCCTGGAGGCAGAACTCTCTCTGACTGCTGGTTGAGGAAGACGTGCTGCTGAAAGAGACACGGGCTCCTGAGACACGCATTGCTGGGAAAGAGACGCAAGAGACACGCATTGCTGAGTGAGACACCGAGGGACCAGCACTGCTGGGAAAGAGACTGTGAGAGACTCTTGGCTGAGGGACGGTGGGCTGGGAGAGAGACTGAGAGTTCTTCCTGAACTTGAGTTGTAGCCTGGTGCTTCCCTAATAAACCCTGTAATCTGTGAGTTCAAAAAAAAAAAAAAGACTATTGCCCCTAGTTGCCCTTCAGGTCTGGAATTGAACCCACTTCAGTGACTTCCAGACAAAAGATAGGCATATGAGCTGAACATTTACATTAGGTAGACACACTCCTTGGAGAGATCAATAATGGGAGAACAGAAGGGCTGTGTATGCACGGGAGACAGCCTGGGGGCAGGAGCAGGAGTGCATGGGAGGGAAGGACACAGGGAAGAGGTGGCTAAGGAGAAGAAGTGGGAGGAGAACTGTTGCACTGTGGGAGATCACAGTCAATGTCATGAGACAAAATATATGTGAACTGCTGCATGGAAGATGAATTTGCTCTGTAAACTTTCACCCAAATCACAGTAAAATTTAAAAATAATTTACATTAAACTGCAGAAGTGTTGTCAGTGCCACAGTTGTTTTTAGGTGTCCACCAGTTCCATCACATAGCAACCCCATGTACTATAGAATGAAACACTGCCCAGTCATGCACCATCCTCATAATCGTTGCTATGTTTGATCCCACAGTTTGAACCCACTGAGTACCACAGTCAGGCATTGAGAATTGTTTCACTTTTGCTCCGTTTTCCTAAGGGCAAACTAGCTAGAAGGTGACTGGCAAACAGTAACTATTGCTGTACCACATATAAATGAATGTATTATGAAAAATTATTTAATGTTTACATTTCCCACTAGACAAACTCAACTCACTGAGGGCTGGAACCATGTGCATTTTCATCACTAGAATCCAACACACTGACTAGCACATAGCAGATACTCTATAATTATTTACTTTAGATACTGTGTACTTTCATTGAAAGATTTGCTAACTTATTTTCAAAGTTTGAGTAAGATAGTTTTCAGATACTCATCTTTGGCTGGGGTGAAATATGCCTATACACTACAACAAATTCAATTATGTACATCTGATTCCAAATCCTCAGTGTTTCACTCAAACCATGTAATAGAGGAAAACAGAATTAATACTCATAGAAATTTTAGGAAGGAAATGCTTTCATCATATTTTTTAGAAGGGAGTGCATAACAGATAGTACAATGATACACTTTTTATTACATATTTGATAGTAAATAGTTATGCTAAAGTTCAGAACATCACTGGTGTTGTAACCTATTTTTATCAGTAGGTGACAGCCTAGACTAAGAGGGAGTTTCCCATTTAAAAGTTTTAAACTGAGAAGAGAATGGGCTAGATGAACTCTGAAGTTCTTCCTCAAACATAAAATTCTGTATTTTTTGAAAACACAGCCACATTTTCCCAAAGACTCAAAGTCAATCCGTTTTAAATTCAAGTAACTTTTGATATATGCATATTCAATAAAATAAAACACATTTAAATACCAAAGAATAAGCCAAATTAATAAAGCCAATGCCCAAATGACTTAAAAATATTTTATGTAAAATGACCTGCTAGTTGCAACAGGTCACATCCATTACTATTAAATCCATATTGCTTCAATGTAATAGAAACCTACTATAAATTGTACTTGCAGTCTACAATCTCATCCCAGACTCTGAGCCTAAAACTATGATAGAAAATGTTCTGCAAAAGAATCCTTTTTCTTTTGTTGAGCTGTACACTGACAAGAAAGTGGGGGAAAGCTACACTACATAAAATACTTCATTGAAATAATATTCAGGATAGAAAGAAATTGACATCCTGGGGACCTATAGTCTACGAAAAGGTATACTAAAGGCAGCATTATATAGTCCACATTTGATCCTCATAACCATTTAAGGGATAGCTTTCTGTTATACCAATTTTATAGACAGTGCTTTGGTTACCTAGTGCCGCTCTGACAAGAAATATACCACAAATGGGATGGCCTTAACAAACAGGAGTTTATTCTCTTACAGTTTGGGAGGCTAGAAGTCCGAGTTCAAAGTGTCAGGCTATAGGGCTTTGTGAAAGCCCCTTGACCTTGGGCTTCAGCTCGGCCTCTTACTCCCAGCCCACTGAAGCTAGAGGCATCTCTTCACTCAGGCAGCTACTGGCTGCTGAGGCTAACAAGCTCAAGGTCAACAAATAAAATGGCACAGTCCTGATGTTACCAAAGCACATAGCAGGCCATTAATTCAAGTCCATTGAGGGTCCCAAGACTGGCAGAGCATGGCAGGCTGCTGAACGACACAGCTATATGCAGGGTACAAGCGTGCCATAGGCTAGAGACCACTCCCATAGCTGTTTCTTATATATGGGAAGCAGACCTCATACCCAAAGGCAACTACTCAGCTGTTCAAAGTAGATTCTGCCATGGAGTTGATTGCCAGTCTCATCATGGGGAATACTACATCCAGCTGCCCAGCCACTCAACTAGGCCTAGCCAAGTTGACACACAAACTTAACCACCACAGATAAGTAATACAGATCCAAGGTCAGAGAGTACTGAAATGAGGATTTAAAGTGAAATCTCTTAACTTCACAGCTATTTTCTATTTTATGTGTTTTGTATTTCATAAGATAATAAAACATAACATTAACTTAAATGTGACACTTTATCCACATTTACTGCCAAAATATACAGAAAAATTTATCTTCGCTTTAACATTTTCATTTACCAAGTCTTTTAAAAACTGAAATCAAGATTTCACAAGATGGCTAGCATGAAAACTAATGTAGAAGCCTTGATGCATACCACAACATGGCAAAACCTTGAAAACATCATGCTCAGTAAAATAAGTCAGTTGCAAAAAGACAGATATTATATGAGCTCATATGAAATAAGCAAATACATACTGCTGTTCTTGTTAGGTGTTGTTGAGTTGGCTCCAACTCACAGTGACCCTGCATAAAACAGAATGAAACACTGCCCAGTTCTGCGCCATCCTCACAATCCTTGCTATGCTTGAGCCCATTCTGCAGCCACTGCATCAATTCATCTTGCTGATGGTCTTCTTTTTTTGCTGACCCTCCACTTTACCAAGTATGATATCCTTCTCCAGGGAATGGTCCCTTCTGACAACACAAAGTAGGTGAGACAAAGTCTGGTCATTTTCACTTCCAAGAAGCATTCTGGTTGTACTTCTTCCAGGACAGATTTGTTAGTTCTTCTGGTAGTCCGTGGTATTTCCAGTACTCTTTGCCAACACCACAACTCAAAAGCATCGACTCTTCTTTGGTCTTCCTTATTCATTGTCCAGCTTTCACATGCTGATGAAGCAATTGAAAATACTATGGCATGGGTCAGGTACATCTTAGTCTTCAAAGTGACATGTTCATGCTTCAACACTTCAAATAGGGTCTTTTGCAGCAGCTCTGCTCAGTGCAATATGATGTCTGATTTCTTGACTGCTGCTTCCATGGGTGCTGACTGTGGAACGAAGTAATATGAAGTCTTTGACAACTTCAATCTTTTCTCCATTTACTGCAATGCTGCCTATAGGTCAAGTTGTGAGGATTTTTGTTTTAAGTTGAAGGGCAATTCACACTGCAGACTGTAGTCTTTAATCTTCATCAGTAAATGCTTCAAGTCATCTTCACTTTCAGCAAGCAAGGTTGTGTCACCTGCATATCTCAGGTTGTTAATGAGTCTTGCTCTAGTCTTGATGCTGCATTCTTGATACAGTCCAGCTTCTCAGATTATTTGCTCATAATACAGATTGAACAAGTATGGTGACAGGATATAACACTGATGCACACCCTTCCTAATTTTAAACCATGCAGTGTCCCCTTGTTCTGTTCGAATGACAGCCTCCTGGTCTATGTACAGATCACTCATGAGCACGGTTAGGTGTTCTGGAATTTCCATTCTTTGCACCGTCATCCATAATTTCTTATGATCCACATAATTAAATGCTTTTGCATAGTCAATAAAATACAGGTAAACATCTTTCAGGAATTGTTTGCTTACAGCCAAGATCCATCTGACATCAGCAACGATATCCCTTGATCCACGTCCTCTCTGAATCCAGCCTACATTTCTGGAAGTTCCCTATCAATAACTGCTGCAACCGTTTTTGAATTATCTTCAGCAAAATTTTACTTGCATGTGATATTAATGATATTGATAGTTTCCACATTCTATTGGATCACCCTTCTTTGGAATGGGTAGAAATATGGATCTCTTGCAGTCAGTTCCTTCCGAGGAGTGGCCGGTGGGTTTGAACCGCCAGGCTTCTGGTTAACAGTTGAATCGCTTAGGCAATACGCCACCAAGTAGCTGTCTTCAAAATTACTTGGCATAGACAAGTGAGTGCTTCCAGCATGCCATCCGTTTGCTGAAATAAAAGGATTATTTTTCAAGCAAATATACAGAAACCAAAAATTATTAGCAGTTACAAGAGTGGGAGGGAGAAAGAAAAGGGGAGTTTTGTTTAGAGGGCGCTAAGCTCCTCGGAAGGAAGGTTGGGCAATCCTACTTCCGTAGTGATACTGCCTCGGAAACCCAAGGAGGGGTCGCTATGAGTCGGGGCCGACTCGACGGCACATAACAACAACAACAACAACAAGCTATATGGTGGAATGATTTGGAAAATGATAGTGATGACGGTTTTACAACTTAAAGAAATGTAATTAATGTTACTGAATTTTACCCATAAAAACTGTTGAGATGGCCTGTTTTGTTATGCGTATTTTCACTACAATAAAATTTTTAAATAAAGGAAAGTGAAATTTAAAAAATTAAATAACCAGACATAAAACAAAACCAAAAACACACCAGTGCAAACATAATCTCAGCTTAGATTAGGAGAATGGTTTCCAATGGGATGAGCATGTACTCTGGAGGGGTAAATGATAACCCATTAAGGGACAAAAATGTAATATTAATATTTTTATTTAAATGGCAATTCATTTTTATTTTTCTGTGTTTGCTTTGAAATTTATATATCAGTATAATATAATTAAAACTTATAAATAAATATTCATTTATTTTGATAATAAAGATGTATAAGATAAATGTTTGGAGATTACTTTCAAAACAGTCTTTAGAAGAGGTCTTTCAATACAAATATATAATTTTGCAACAGAATCACACCTTAAAGATCACCTCAGTTAAGCAGGAATTTGAGGCCCCAAATGACAAACTAATCTGGCCCAAGGTCATATATCTATAGAGTAGCACCTTATCTGAAAACACAGGAAGGTCACAATATAAAAACAAGTTGATCAACAGGAAGCACTGGGATCTTTCCAATTATTTAGCTATGACTTATTCTTCCCAAAGTCTAAAAGCATTGATATATAATAAAAGATCAATAAATACTAGAAATCAAGTACATTGACACAGCTATAATCAGTCACTAAATTGTATCACAAACTCCAATGACATTAGGTTATACTGCCACTTCAAACATAAGTGTATGATACGGCCTATTTTTTTTAAAGAATCTCAAAGTAGCATTGTTTCTCAAGTTCGTGGGCATACTTAATGATTAAACATAATCAAACTTTAATCACTGTAAACTAACAATTTCTTATCATGGTAAAAATATACATAACAAACACAGCAATTCAACAATTTGCAACAACTAGAGTTTTCTTTTTTTTTCCCCCAAACCATAGAGGTAAGATGGTATGTCATTGTAGTTTTGGTTTGTATCTCCCCAATGGCTCATGACGATGTTTAGCATCTTTTCATGTACTTGTTGTCCATCTGAATATCCTCTTAAGTGAAGTATCTGTTCAAGTACTTTGGCTATTTTTTGACTGATCTTTTTGTTAAGCTAATAACATTTTAAATACAGGTATGTACAAAAATCGTTTTCAACAAACCTTACATTCCTAAAGCAATTACCCATTCAGAAAATAGCAGTTAGCACTAGAATATAAGGGCATGAGTGACAGGAGCTTTCACCTTTTTTTAACTCTCTTTTTTTTTTTTTCTTTTGTATTGTTCTAATCTTTTACAATTATGTTAATAAATTGCTTGGCAATTAAATTTTTTAATATTTATATATACATATACACACTATATGCATTTTTCAAAACAAACAACCACAAAAATCAGATAAATATACCAAACTATTAACAAGGAGATTACATGGTACTTTCATCACTTTCTGCTTTATGCATTTATAAAATCTTGGTTTTTAAGTTTTTAGAATGAAAATGTATTAACTTGGTGTCATAAAAAAAACAAAATATATATACATAGTTTTATTACTTTAAGACATATTTTTTAAACATACACACACATATACATGAAAAAGCAAATTAAAGAAAATGAGGTCACAATCCAAAATACACCTATTTTAGACAACAATCATAAAAATGCAATTCGTAAGGTAGGCCATTCTTCGATCATATTCAGTAACAAATTCTTGTAAAAAGTGGCCATATTAATAAGGCATTATTAAACTAGCTAATGAGACATAGCCAGGTTATGTCCTTGGGAGTGAAAATACTATGAAATCAAATGTCAAATTGTGAAATATTATATGAGCACCATAAGCTATCAGATCCAAAGAAAAGGCACTGAAGCAAACAAGACATGAGAGAAGGGGAGGTGGTGTAGGAATACACAAATATAGTAGTAGTTTCCAAGTTAACTAAGTTGCAGAAAAATAGGCAAGTGTAGATGAATAAACCTTGGACTCAATATATGCCTAAAATATAATTCATTCTCAACATTTGAAAAAGTATAATCATTTTTTTTTTCCTGTGGAACAATAAGTATAATGTAAAATCTGCAAAAACTTTAGAGGAAATTTTTCTTCAACTAAGTCATATTTTTGACTAAAATCAAAGAATCAAAACTCAGTGGTAGGCAGAAATATAAAACAAGTAACTCTTCACCATCTTGTTTTGCTTATAATGAAAGAAAGGCATGTGACTCAAGCTGATATTTAAAAAACCAAACTCACTGTCATCTAGTCAAATTTGACTCACAGTGACCCTCTATAGGTTTCCAAGGTGGTAAATCCTTATGGAAGTAGACTGCCCAGACTTCCTTCCACATAGTGGCTGGTGGGTTTGAACTGCCAACCTTCTGGTTAGCAGTCAAATGCCTACGCAGTATAATGTGGCAAACATGTTAAACATTTTGAAGGTGGTTAAGTTTGGAAAATGGTACACAATATCTCTCTAAGATATCTCCAAGGAGATTTACAATGCACCTTAACATATAAACCATTTATTTTATCCTAACACTATCCCAACTTGGAGGAAAATAGAACCCTTATTGATACATACATCTCATGGAACACTAACAGGCCGTGAAACATACTTTCGGAAATGCTAATATAGGGAATGCAAAAAAAAAAAAAAAAACATGGGTTCTGGAGTCCAAAGGATTTGCTGTATGACTCCAGAAAAGTTATTTCATTTCCCTGGGCCTCAGTTTCCTATCTGAAAAAATGAAAGTAAAAACACCCAGCTGCGTGCTTGGCACATAAAAGATGCTTAATAAATTAAAAAGCCACTCTAACTTCTCATATAATACTTCACAATTTGCTTTACGCCAGCAACAAAAGTTTTAGGAATCTATTTTTTATACCATCTTGTTCAAACTCTTATTAATGCTTAGGTTTTCCAGTATGGAGTCAGTCATATATAAAATAAATGCTTCAATCTGGCTACATAAATGTTGTGGAGAAAGTTGTTTCTTAAATATCTGTGGAATATGAGCAACTATGCAAAGTTCTTAAATCAGTAAATATTTATTAAGTACTCATTAAGTGCCAGGGACTATACTAGGAACTAAGTTAACTAATAGTTAACACTCTAATGCCACTTACATTCCAGTTGAGGAGACAGATCAGGGCGTAGTAAGTGATTTGAAGAAAAATAAAGCAGTGTTAGAAATTGGAGTCATCGCTGGGTGGTACAAATGGTTAACATGCTCCCCTGCTAACCAAAGGGTTGGACACAGAAGTCCACACAGAGGCACCTCAGAAGAAGGCCTGGTGATCTACTTCTCAAAAATCAGCTACTGAAAACCCCCGTGGAGCACAGCTCTACTCTAATACACACATAGGGTTGCCATGACTGGGAATCAACTGGACAGCAACTATTTGTTTTTTGTTTTTGGAAGGAGGTGGAAACAATGAGGAAATGTTTTAAAAGATAGTTGGTGAAGGCCTCTGGGAGAGGTGACAGCAGCCTAGATCTGAATGAAAACAAACATTTATAACGCATATTTTAGTTTACCCATGTCTTTGCAGTCTTGAAATAGGTGGTGTTTTCTATTTAGATTTTTTTATTAACACTGTTTAGAAGAGTATGGTGTACAAGAAGAGATAGAAATCACTGGGGGCCACAGCGTATAGCAAGACTAGTGGGTACCAGAGCAAATGATAACACCCCAAGTTTCCACTGCTTCATAGGACATTTATATGTGTAATGGTCACATGTACTAAAACACTAACTTTTGCTGTAATAACTACCTGTCATTTAGCATCTATTTAGATAGCCCGAGAGAATAAAAGCTTGAGAATGAAAGCTAATGCATTAAAAAAAAAAAAAAAAAAATCCTTTAAGATAAATGAAAGAGGTAAAGCTCAAGAGTCTTCATGGCCACCCACCTCCAGAAGTTAGACTGATTCTTCCCATCTCCACATTTCCAAAGTGTTGTGCTATCAGGCTAACTTCTCGCCATTATGCTGCTGTGGTGGTGTGCCATCAAATCAATTCAGACTCACAGAAACCCTATAGGACAGGGTAGAACGTAGGGTTTTCAAGGCCATTACAAAAGCAGACTACCACATCTTTCTTCTGTGGAGAGGCCAGTGGGTTGAAACTGCTCACGTTTCAGTTAGTAGCTGAGCATTTAACCACTACACCACCTGGGTCCTTGCCAATACTACAACCCCTCTCATTTTCTCCCTCCTTCAACACTAGTCTTAATTTCACACATGTACCACATTTTCACATAAAACACACCCTTGTAAATAACATGCATAGGAAACTAATGCTCGGGGGGGGGGGGGTTGCACAGTTTGCAAAAAAACATATAACTTGCATGTTATTTCCATGAAATACAGTAAATGTGCACATTATATGAACGTTAAGTTAACTTGATCTAGATAGTAATGTAACTAAGCAATCATCAAATCTCCTACCCTGTTCCTTTACAATAATTTCTTAGGGTAAAATCTCTTTTCATATACTAGATTTTATGTTGTTGTTGTTGTTGTTGTT
>NW_006921942.1:628916-642891 GCF_000298275.1 Orycteropus afer afer | reverse complement strand
AACCTTCCTTCCAAGGAGTGGCTGGTGGGTTTGAACCGCCAGCCGTCTGGTTAGCAGGCAAGTGTCTTAGCCACTATGCTACCAGAGCTCCCAGATTTTATGTTAGGTGTTCTTTTTAGAATATAGCAAGAAATCCCTACAATTTAATCTATTCTAGAAATTCATTTTGAGGTTTTTGTTTGTTTGACAACTCTGCCAGGACTCAAACTCAAGAAATTAGTTTTGTGTGCCAGGCATTATATTAATTTCTGGGTACAAAGTATGAAAAATAAATAAACAAGGTCCCTGCTCTTGCAAGAAGCAAACATGCAAATAAGTGATTGTTTCAATTCATCATTGAATCAAATTCCAACTCATAGTGATCCTATGGGACAGAGCAAGATTTCCTAGGCTATAATCTTTACAGGAGCAGATCATCAGGTCTTTTCTCATGTGGAGCTACTGGAAGCTTAGAACCACCAATCCTTCAGTTAGCAGGGGAGCTCCTAATCATTGCGCCACCAGGGCTTCAAACAATTAATTAGGCACGTTTATGTACAAATGATCCTGGAGTACACTGGTGAAAAGAACTACCTAATTCTGCCTGTTAAAATCAGAGAAAGCTTCTACAAGACAGTAATATTTGAGCCAGGTCTTAAAGGACGAATAGACAGATGAGAAGAGGAGAACCCTGGTATTCATCAGGCAGATATGTAGAAGATGGACACTAAGGTGAAGGGAGGCAAGAAGAATGAGGCTGGCAATGTGGTAACTAGCAGGTCCAGATTCTAAAAGGCTCTATATGCCAGGTTAGTGAGTCTGAACTTTATCTTACCTTTGGGGCAAGAAACTATTGAAGGACTTTAGGAATGAAATTACTAACAAGATAATTATTTATACTTTAGAAAGAATACAAAAATGGGTCATAGGTGAAGACAGAAGGCAAGAGAGATTAATAAAAAGGCTGCTGCAATTAGAGGAGCATTACTAAGGCAGTGATGGTAAGAAAAACTATACATATGTACAAAGTGTCAAAAGGACACAAACTAATAAGAGTGAATCTATCTGGTGAAATCAGGAAAACTTCACAGAGGAAGTAGCATTTACACTAAGTCCTAAAAAAGCAAATTTTACCATACCAACAAAAATGAAGGAAAGGAGTAGAATAGCACAAGAAAAGGGAAAGACACAAGAATGCTAGATGATCCTGGAGAATTTGTTAAAGTAGTAGTTCTTTCCTTTTACCAGCTCCCACTGTAGTTGCTCAGATTTTTATCAATTGCTTGTTGTTGTTGTTGTTGTTATGTGCCGTCGAGTCAGCCCCGACTCATAGCGACCCCTCCTTGGGTTTCCGAGGCAGTATCACTACGGAAGTAGGATTGCCCAACCTTCCTTCCGAGGAGTGGCTGGTGGGTTTGAACCGCCAGCCTTCTGGTTAGCAGTCAGGTGCTTTAGCCATTATGCTACCAAAAGGTTAACATGCTTGGCTGCTAACCAAAAGGCTGAAGGTTTGAGCCACTCAGCAGTGCCTTGGAAGAAAGGTCTGGCAATCTACTTTCAAAAAATCAGTCCTTGAAAACCCCAGGAGCACAGTTCTACTCTGACAGACATGGGGTCACCATGAATCAGAGTCAATTTGATGGCAACTAGTTTTTACATCCTTTTGAAGATAAGTCAGTCAGTATATACTAAAAGCCTAATACATGTCGTAGACCTCTAAGAATCAAATGAATATCATGATCTATCCTTCCCAAAATAATGCACTTGGAAACTTACATGCAAAATTTTAACCACAATAAAGTGTCCAGGATCATAATTTGGTCCATCGCCTTCAAATAAAGAACCCCTGAATAGGAGGAGTAAGGGGAGGTAGGAGTTAAAGGATAGTCTAGGTGGGAACTGAAAAGCAAGCAGAGGTCTAGGTTGTAAAGACTTTCTATTCCAATGCTAAAAAGTCTAAATAACCCAAAAGATAATTTTAGGCAGCATCGTTTTTTGTTTCTTTTTAAAACAAGAGATTGTTATTTAGTCCTCACAACAGTGTATTTACATAGAGAGCAATAAGTACTATTATTATTCCCTTTGCAAATGAGAAAATTAAGGTTTAAAGAAAATAACATGCCCAAGTCACATACACACACACACACACACACAACCACCAAACCCACTGCCATCTGCCACCGAGTCAATTCCAACTCATTCTGACTTCTCTGACCCTAAAGGACAGAAAAGAACTGCCTCATAGGGTTTCTGAGGCTGTAAATCTTTACTAAAGCAGACTGCCTCATCTTTCTCCCGTGGAGCAGCTGGTAAGTTTGGATCTTCGACCTTTCAGTTAGCAACCCAATGCTTTACCCACAGAGCCACCAGACTTCTCAAAGTCACACAGCTAATTTAAGTGGTGGAGCCATTATCGTCTACCTGAATCAGAGCCCTTGTCAATCACACATCTAGGAAAAACTGAAATACATGTAGTACTTAATTATTTAACACAATTCTATAAAGTCAGTCTAGAACCTAAAAATGTCCCATATAAATATGGTTTACTCATAAAATTATTTTGTTCGGTATTCTCAACATATAATTAGTCACCCTATGATTTCAAGGTTGTTAATGGTGTTTACTTTCAAAGTCTTCAAATTGTGTCTTAGAAATAGAGCTATCACTTGTAAAATGAGGAATTTTGGTTTCCAAAATGGAATAAAAACTTGAGAAGACAACATCTATTTTTCAGCAAAACAAAGAAAGATTTTTTTTTCTGGAGTTAATCTTATTCATATTACCTGGCCAATAATGTTTTCAGAAAAGAAATTGAGAGGGAAAAAAAAAACCATATCCCATAGTCACTGAATACAACCTGATCTGATATTCTTAGTACCATTATTTTTGGAGTTTTGTTTTATCCTCCTCACAAACTTTTGAAAATACACCAAGGAAACAAGCTTCCCTACCCTTTCGTATGGCAGTATATTTCTCTTTAACCACAATAAAGTGTCCAGGATCATAATTTGGTCCATAGCCTTCAAGTAGAGAACCCCTGAATAGGAGGAGTAAGGGGAGATAGGAGTTAAAGGATAGCCTAGGTGGGAACTGAAAAGCAAGCAGAGGTCTAGGTTGTAAAGACTTTCTATTCCAATGCTGAAAAGTCTAAATAACCCAAAAGACTTTTAGGCTGCATCGCTTTTTGTTTCTTTTTAAAACAAAGATTGTGTTATTTAGTCCTCACAACAATGTATTCACATAGAGAGCAATAAGTACTATTATTATTCCCAATTCCCAAGATAAAGCCATTTCTTTTAAATGCTATAAGACATGGAGAGAATATAGTCCAGGAGAGATCTAAGTGGTACAGTCTAAGTCTCCAAAACAACATTTCTAAACTAAACACCTGACAAAAATACGTTGTGGTAGTTAAGCATCCCAGAGAGCACTGATCAGTCCTTTATCATAATGTAATGCTTATTACCTATCCTTAGAGAATACATGCTCCTAGAGGACAGGAACTCAGAAGGAAGGTTGGGCAATCTTCTTCGTAGTGATACTGCCTTGGAAACCCAAGGACGGGTCACTATGAGTTGGATCCAACTCGATGGCAGTGGGTTTTTTTTTAGTTTAGAGAACAGGAAAGGAACCTTGGTTACTCAATGGTTAAACGCTTGGCTGCAAACAAAAAGGCAGGTAGTTGGAACCAACCACACCTGGTGATCTGATTCTGTAAAGATTCCAAAAAACCAAACTCACTACCATCGAGTAGATTTCAGCTCACAGCGACCCCCTTTGGGTTTCTGAAGCGGTAAATCTTTAAGGAAGTAGATTGCCCGTCTTCCTTCCACAGAATGGCTGGTGGGTTTGAACTGCCAGTCTTCTGGTTAGCAGTGAAATACCTTAGGCACCATGCCACCAGACTCCTTTCTGTAAAGGTTACAGCCTAGGAAACTGTATGGGATAGTTCTCTGCCCTACAACATCACTTGAATTGGAATGGACTTGATGGCACACTGAAGTGTAGTAAATTACTTAGTGTGGCTTTTCTACCCATAAGTCTTTGTAAACTCCAAGGTGGGATTTTGTATGAGCAACTGAGCAGCCCCTGATTGCTGAAGCTATCCACCTGGGTTATTTCTGTTGGGAGTGGCACAATACAATGTTCTGGGAGGTGCCCACTCTCTCTCACGTGCTTAGAGTTCTGATGCTGTGATTGGCTAGTTTGACCACCCTTCCGGGCTCAAAGGAGGCCTCCTGGAGGCAGAACGCTCTCTGACTGCTGGTTGAGGAAGACGTGCTGCCGAAAGAGACACGCGCCCCTGAAAGAGACAGGCGTTGCTGGGAAAGAGACACAAGAGACACGCATTGCTGAGTGAGACACCGAGGGACCAGTGCTGCTGGGAAAGAGACTGTGAGAGACTATTGGCCGAGGGACGGTGGGCTGGAAGAGAGACTGAGCATTTTTCTTGAACTTGAGTTGTAGCTTGGTGCTTCCTTAATAAACCCCATAATCTGTGAGTTCTGTGTGGCCACTGCAGTGAATTATCGAACCCAGGAGAGAGGTGGTGGGTGCCTTGGGAGGAACGGTTGGAGAAAGGACTGGAGGGAGGCAACATGTCTGGCCTGGCAGTAATAGGCCTTGGGTTACTGCTGGTAATCCTGCCTTCCCCTTGTAGGGTTAGAGGAGGTCAGAACATGTGGCCTCCTTGTCGTTTTTGCACACACAAAAACAACCAGGGAGCAAGAATCTTGTCTTCATATATCCAGACTTAGTACAATGTCAGGCACACAATCAGTGTTTCTCAAGTGAATAAAATAAATCTTATTCTACCTTTCAAATGTGAAACAAAGAGCTATTCAGGAAAATTAATTGATGATGAAATTTTTCCTGTTTCTTCAGAAAGTTTATTTTCTTTTTGTCTTGTAAGTAAGGATACACAGGGAAAATGTAACAAAAATATGGTGACAAATATTATGAAGAATTGAATATAAACTTTCTATTTGAATAAAGCAAAGTAAGTAAAGAAAGTTCAAAAAACAAGATATTGCTTCACAGTCACAGATAACAGGGCGAGTCCTATCCCCTCATTCTTTAGCTGAGAAAGTGATTTATTTGCCCAAGGTTTCTACTAATAAGTCCTAAGAGTCAAAATTAGGACCCAACTAACCCTAATCCAATGTGCTTTCTATTACAACATATGTCACAGGAACATTTTTATTATTTTATTTATTAGTTCAAAAAAGGTTTTCTGGAAAATTTTTAGGCAACTAAAAATCTTCATTTTAAAAAAAAACAAATTTACAAAATGCTTTCTTTTCAAAATTCTTCTGGGTCCTCACATTTCTAAGTGTCATCAAGATTCAAGACTTTAAAACATTTAGTTAAAATAAAATCAGTGCTGCAAGCACAAGGCATAAAGCCAAGCACATACACGTGGGATCCTCTGACAAGCTTCAATCTGACTGGCTACATTAATTCTAGTTATCTTTCCAGGGAAACAAATCAAGCTTCAAAACCCACAATTCTTTTCCTTCACCCATCACTACTCCTTGTTCAATTAGCTCCTCCTTCTCCCACAGCCAAGGTGCTCTGGTGGTGTAGTGGTTAAGACATTTGGCTGCTAACCTAAAGGTCAGCAGTTTACATCCACAAGCCACTCTGCAGAACAAAGATGGAGCAGTCTGCTTCTGTTAAGATTTACAGCCTTGGAAGCCCAATGGAGGTCACTATGAGTTGGAATCAACTTGATGGCAGTGAGTTTGGCTTGGTTTTTCTACCATAGCATTCTGTGTCCCTTCTCATCTCTTACCCTCGGCACTAGAGTGTCCTTTCCACACCCCAGACCTCCAACCCACTGCCATCGAACTGATTCAGAGTCATAGCAATCTGATTATAAGGCAGAGCAGAACTGCCCCAGAGGGTTTCCTAAGCTGTAAATCTTTACAGAATCAGATTGCTCCAACTTTCTCTTGTGGAGCTGCTGGTGAGTTCAAACCACTGACCGTTTGGTTAGCAAGAGAGCACTTAACCATTGTGCTACCAGGGTGCTCAACCAGAGTTCCCCAAGACCCATTTTCACCCCTTCAGTTATAAAATATATTACCTGACCACCATTTCAGAGTGGCCCCTCTCACTTCTTTCCAAGCACATACTACAATCTTTAATTAAGTTTCTAACTTCTTTTTTACTGGTTGTCTTTTCCCCTAGGATTTTCCATGAGGGCTCTTTCCTTCACCACTGCATCTACAATACCTCCTTTATTATCATTACCAAAACTGCACTGGAAATACTATCATTTCTACCACCTCCTGTCAACTACAAGCTCATCAAGGCTAAGTGTCATGTCTCGGCCATGTTTTGCAAGCACTTGGTAAAGTGCCTGGCATCACTCTCTGGAGTCAGTAAAAGTTTGTAGAATAAAATGAGTATACTAAGTACAAATGATATTTACAAGTAAAGAAGCAGAGAACAATTACATTTTAACGTTTAATCATACAGAGAAATGCTGCAGGTCATAGACATAAAAACTGGAGTGATAAAGTAGAAGAAAGTTCAGAAAGGACAAAACTACATTCAAACAGAAGAGGTGATTCTGGCTCAGCAGAAAGGAAAAAGCAAACATGATAAAGGGGAACCCAAAGTCGACTTTTGATTCTGTTCCAGTCCACCAGAGCAAACTGCTGCCCCAAAATTAAAACTCTGGACCACCACAATTTATTCAGCACACACAACCACTCATTAAGAGTCTAAATATCAACATATAGGATTACTCTGCATTCTCTGAAGATACACCACACAAGGTGCAAAGGGATGGATGGGTCTGAAACTCGATATAACAAACAACAAAAGTAGAAGTAATACGGCAAAGCCTTATATGTGTAAGTAACTTGAAAATAATAAGAAAAATCTCCTAATAAGCATGGAGACCTACACTAAACATAATCATAAATATGTAATCATAAGTTAGAATCCATTATTGCACAGAATTGACCATAATAACTGCCAAAAAGGCCACTCTTCACCTATCCTTCCCGACCCTAGTACAAGGTTTACCACCAGCTTAATTCTTTATAGCACAATCCTCAAAGTAATGTCCAAGAAGCGAAAGTGCGGCTTAAACGCCAAAAAGCAAACCAACAACGAACAAGCAAAAACCCACCAACCAACGGGTTCCGCAATCCCTAATCAGAAAGCCTTAGACGCCTTTCAAAGGCAACTGTCATTACCTTTTACGGCCCAGAATACACTGACTAAAGATAAGTCTCTGGCAACACCACCACACTCCAGATTATTCAGAAAAACTCGAGTTTTCTAGTTCGGAGATCTGCACTCTACTTAAAAAAGGATCTCTCTCCCGGCAGGAACAAGCAATCAATTCCTCAGGGGGCAGTGGCGCTCCAACCACCCGGCTGAGACACAGGCAACGGTTGCAGGGCACGGCCCTTTCAGGGAACCGCCAGTGGGTCCAGGCTCTCAGCCTGGCCCAGTGCAACCCTTCCAGGCAGTGGCCAAAGTCGGGCAGTAACGGAGGGGGGCCTGTGGTCTGGCTTCCAAGCTGGGCCTTCCCGGCTCGGGGGCGCGGCAAGACACCGAGGTGGCGCCTTTCAGTCCGGCCCTGCTGCCGCAATGGATCTGGAGCCTCTTTCCCTGGGCTCCCCTCCCCGCTGCCCTCAACCAGTCAGTCAGCACCTCACCTGGCAGAAGCTCCGGCAGTAGTTCAAAGATGAGACCTCCGAAACCTCCTGCTCCCTCAGCTCCGTCTCCAACTGCCATAGACACGGTCGCAGTCCCGGGGCTCCCAACGCTGGAGATGCGGGGCGATGACCCCGAGCCATGGGCTCAGTCTCGGCTCCGTCTCCAGCTCCGGCTGCCGCCGAAGCCTCAGCCCCGGCCCCGGCCCCGGCGGCACCGTCTCCCTTTCCGTCCGCCATCTTCCCACGGCCCAGCAGCGCGTAGGCAACCAAACCACGTGACTCAGCCCTGACCCCGCCCCCGGTCGCCCGCGCGCGGTGACGCACTCCCTAGCGACGCCGGCGCCTGCCGGATTCCGTCACTGGGACCCGGAGTGCTACTCCTCTCGGCGGACTCCCGGACCCCTCAAGCGACGCCCTGGCACCAGCCAGCCTGGCAACAAGTGGCTTCTACACTCCTCGATCCTTCCAGTTCCTTTGGAGTAATGGGGTCACCGAGTGGAAAGTGCATATAGACATATGAGAAGGAGGATGACGCTTGAGCTACGATCTGAAGAACGAAAGGAAGGTAGCACTGAGAGGAGCTTATAAAAAAGCACCCCAGGTAGAAGGAAAATAAGAAGCCAAGTTTTTGAGGGTGTAATGAAGATTAGCTCCTTGGGAATTTACTTGATTTATGATAGAGGTGGCATTACAAGTCACTAGGGAAAAGGTGAACTCTCAATAAATGGCGGCGCTGAGACATTTTTTCCAAGAGGGGGAAAAAGAAAATTAGATTGCTACCTCAAACCATAGCCAAAAGTAAATCAATGGACAGATTAAAGACTTCAAAACATTTTCAGGAAATGCAGACTTTATCGTATCAAAATAGGGGAGAATTTCTTAGATAAAATAAAGAAGCATAAACCAGGAGCAAAATATTGTTAGATTTAACTTCATTAAAATTTGTTGTAAGTTTTTTTTTAAAAAAAAAAATGACTCAAAGACTGAGATAATCGTCATACATATAACTATCAAAGGATCAGTATCCAAAAAAGCTCGCAAAAGCAAAAAAAAAAAAAGGCAAACAATAGAAAATCTAATGGAAATGTAGATGAAAGATATAAACAGGCAGTCCACCAGGAAAAGAAACCTGAATGGCCAATAAACCCATGGAAATATATTTAACCTCATTATTATGAGTGGAAGGAGCTCTGGTAGCATAGTGCCTAAGGCACTTGACTGCTAACCAGAAGGCTGGAGGTTCAAACCCACTAGCCACTCCTCTCGGAAGGAAGGTTGGGCAATCTATTTCTGTAGTGATACTGCCTCAGAAGCCCAAGGAGGGGATGCTATGAGTCAGGTCCGACTTGATAGCACATAACAACAACATTATGAGTAGAAATCGACTCAAGGGCAGTGAGTTTGGTTTTTTTAATACCTGCCAAAAGGAGCTTGGATGGTGTAGTGGATAAACATTTAGCTGCTAATTAGGTTAGCAGTTCAAACTGCCTCCCCCCCCCCCCCAGCTGCTCTGTGGGAGAAAGATGAGGCAATCTATTTCCATAAAGTTTTACAGCCTTTGAAACACAATGGGGGAGGGGCTGCTATGAGACAGAATTGAGTTGATAGCAGTGGGTTTAGTTTTGTTTTACCATGTGTTAGAAATAGGAAAACACTTTTGGTAAAAGTGTAGTTGGTACATAGAGGAATTTGTAATATTTTATAAAATGCACATGTGCATTCAGTAATTAATAATAGTTGAGGTTCATCAATATTTGATATGTGCCAACAACTGTCTTAAATTCTTTATGTATTTTAACTCACTCAATTCTATTATCAGTATCATGAAATGTTACTATTAATTCTTCTAATTGTACAATTAAGGAAACTTAAGGGACAGAAAGTTGAGTTTAAGTAACTTGCTCCAGAATCTGACCTCTTAACCACTGTGTTATAATACTCATTGCAGCTCTATTTGTAATGATAAAATATTGGAAACAACCTAAATGTTCAACACTAGGGGAATGGATAAATAGGTAATGGTATATTCATACACAGCCAGTAAATTAGTTAATTAAAAACTTCACATCTCTAGTTAGATAAATGTGGGAAACAATACATGATAAAAAGCAGATTTCAATGGATAATATATTGTTCCATACTATAACAAATGCTTAAGTAATAAAATTATTAAAACAAAGAACTGCAAAGGAATGATACACATCACCTTTACAATGGCAGTTCCCTGGGGAAAGAGGAAGGAGGAGATGTAAGAAGGAAGAACCTGTGGCCACATTTGAATTTTTTTTAAATCTGAAGCAAATATTCATTCAGTCAATCATACCAGGTGCATTGAGCATCTGTTATGTGCTGAGCACTTTTGCAAGTGATAGCAGTTCAAAGGAGAACATATAGTTTACATTTTAATGGACAAATATGAACAAATATTGATATGTTTGATCTGGATAATAGGCTCTTGGTTGTTTGTAATATTCTCTGTATTTTTTTGTCTATTTGCAATACAAAGAATTAGATTAAAAAGGAAGAAGAGAAAGAAAGATCAGTGTATCTGGAGCATGGTGCAAGAGAGGGAAAGTGGTAGGAGACAGGATTGGAGAAGACAAGGACAGATCTTGTATGACCTTACAGGCCAAGTTAAGCAGTGAGGATTTAACTTGTGATGGGTAACAATTGAACACTTTAAGTTGAGGGACTGACACTTTCTGATTTATGCTTTTAAAAGATCACTCTTGCTGCTGTGTGCAGAATACATGGTAGGAGGCAAGAATGAAAGCCAGGAAGCTATTGCAGTAGTCCAGATGATAAAGAGAACATGTTCAGGACACATTTTGGAAGTAGAACCTGCAGGCTGATGGTATTGGTTGTGGAGAGTGAGAGAAAGGGAGGAATCTGAAATTGCTACATGGATTTTGTTTTTGAATGGATGGCAATGATTCTTACTGAGAAAATGAAAACTTAGGTAAGAACAGATTGGGGAGACAGAAAGGGAGAACAAGAGTTTTGTTTGGGGCAGATTAAGTTTGATTTTCCCATGAGATATCCAAATGGAGATGCCAGAGAGACACCTAAATATATGATTGTGCAGTTCCAGAGGGGCAGGTCTAGAAATCTAGAGCCATCAGTTGTAATGTCCCTTGTTACTAAACAAAGGAAAACAAAAGTCTCCCTTGGCTCTGTAACATCTTCCAGCTTATGTCCCACTTTGCTCCCTTTTATAGACAAAATGTTCTAAAGAGCTATACAAATCCTGTTTCCACTTATTTCCTCTGTTCTCTCTTGAACCCTTTTCAATCAAGCTTTCATCCCCAGTCAGACTCTCTGAAACCACTGACTTCCACTTTTGCTGCATCTGCTGGTGAATTTTCAGTCCTTGCTTATTCAGTCTCTTGGCAGTATTTGGTTGCTCTTTCCCCAACAAAAAAACATTTGACTTCACTGGATTCCCAAGTTTCCATATCCTTGGTTTTGTTGCAAAAAACCAAACTCCAAACTCACTGCCTTTGAATTAGTTCTGACTCATAGTGACCCCTCCTTGGATTTCTGAGGCAGTATCTCTATGAAAGTAGATTGCTCATTCTTCCTTCCAAGGAGTAGCTGGTGGGTTTGAATTGCCAGCCTTCTGGTTAGCAGTTAAATGCCTTAGGCACTAGGCAGAGTGTCCCAACACTCTGAGGGAAAGATAAGCTTTTTATACAGAAAAATGGGGAAAGGAATACCTGACCCACAATCATGGGGGCTTGGGATTACATATACACCTACTCCTCGCTTATTGACTGTCTTATTACCTGACATTTCACATTTACGACAATAGTAAAAAATCTACTATCCAATTATTTTGCACATTAATGATGGACATCTGGCACTAAGGTGCAATGTGAAAGTAATGCTGGCTGTGATGGCTAAGGTTATGCATCAGTTAGGCTGGTAATGATACTCAGTGGTTTGGCAGTTATGTAATGATATAATGCTATAGTTACCTACCGTTTTGTGATCTGATGTGATCATCCTCCATTTTCACATGCCAATTTTTGCATAATGATCTGGTCTTTGGAACCTAATCATATCAGTAAGTGAGACATGAGTTTAAAATAGCAAGTTAAAATGTTATAAGGTTAGGTAATCTATTTTCTAACATAAACTGCCTGGAGCTAACCTAGCAGGTAAGTTTCTAAAGTATCACATATACATTCTTTCTGGGACATACTGTACAACCATTCTCCTAAGACCATCTTGATAAATATTTCCTGACAAACGTTTATTCATAAATCACTTTCTTGTCCCCTCCATTGTTTGCTGAAGGTAGTTATAAGAAGTTATATGTCATAAGGCTCTAAATCACAGGCTGTATTGTTAGGATAGCAGAAAGGAGGATGTACGGCAAGCTAAAATTTAATTCTGAAAATGGAGCTTTGATTCAGACCTAGGTCAGTCATTTTCAATCATGTCAAGCTCTTTAGTCTTAGAATGTCCTCACATAGTTTCTTTTCTCCTTCTCCCTTCTCTTTCTGATTTCTAAATGCCCTGGGCACAGTCCTTCAACCTCTTTCTTACTACACTCACTGTTACATTCATCCATTTATACACTCATGTGTCTTTAAATACCATTTATATACTCATGATCATTGGCACCACACTTGGCCCAGGCAAGGGGGACTCTGTTCTGGGTCTCGCACTTTAGAGGCCCACGCAAATCCCAAAAGCACCTCGCACCTCAAAATTGGAGATCCTGCATAGAGTGGGAGAAAACTGTGGAACAAAACTCAAAAGCATGAAAAAGACAAGGATTACTGGTTTAATAGAGACTGGTGACACCCCCAAAACTATAGCCCCTGGTCACCCCTCAGGCCTGTAATTGAACTCACTCCCATGGCTTACCCCAGCCAAACAATAGGCCTATGAGGTGAACAATTACACCAGGTAGGTATGCTCCTTAAAACAATCAACCATGGAAAATCAGAGGGGAAAGCATTTGCTCAAGGAGACAGTTCAGTGGGCAGGACTGCGTAGGAAAGAAGGACACAGGGAAAAGTTAACCACAAAGAAGATGTGGGAAGAGAGCTCTTACATTGTGGGGATTGCAATCAGTGTCACAAAACAAAATGTGTATGAACTGTTGAATGAAAAATGAATTTACTCTCTAAACTTGCACCAAAATAACAATTAAAAAAATATTTTTGTTAAAAGAAAAAACAACCCACTGCCTTAGTTCTCTAGTGCTGTTGCAACAAACACAACAAGTGGATGGCTGTAACAAACAAAAATTTGTTCTCACAATTTAGGAGGCTACAAGTCCAAGTTCAGAGTGCTGGCTCTGGAGGCTGCATGGAGGCCCCTCAACCTTGTGTTTCAGCTCTGCCTTCCAGGCCCACTGGAGCAAACTGGAGGCCTCTCCTACCTCGTGCAACTGCAGTCTGCTGAGACTGATGAATTCCAGATCAGCAGATAAAATGGAACGATCCCAAGATTGGCAGACAACACAGCAGGCTACTGGTTCAAGCCCAGGAACAAACCCAAGATTGGCAGGCAACATGGCAGGCCACTGATTCAAGTCCAGGAACTGGAGAGGAAGATTCAGTCAAATGCAGGATTCAGATGTCCCAAAAATCTAAAGACCTTTCTCAAAGCTTCTCCATATGTACTGGAAGTAGGCCACAAAGGTAGCTCCCCTTCAACTGATAAATTGCACACAGCACATTCTGCCATGGAGGTGATTACAATCTCACCTATAACTACATCCAGCTGCAAAACCATGGCCCAGTCAAGTTAACACACAACCTTAACTACCACCCCCACCCCCATGACAACCATATACAGTACAGTTATACTATCTAAGAATGTATGGACACTTATGTCATTTGGGATCTAGCACTCAATGCAAAATGCAGCTCTAAGTATCTGCTTTCATAACTATCACCATTTAAACCCCAGGAAAATTACTGGGAATAATTTTATTTTCATAAAAATATTTAACAAGACTTAATTAAACTTTTTGAAATTTTCATTTTAATTTCCAGCATTATTGACTTTGGTTTTTTTTTTTTTTTGGTTTTATATCATTGTGGCTTAAATGGTTGATATTTTTGTATTTTGCCTTTTAATTCTAGTAAATAATTTGCATATTGACAAAAATAATGTTGAAAACATAAAAATTTTAATATATTTTACATTTACTAATTTTATGAGTATAAAGATGTATTCTGAATTCAAATAAATTTTATTTTTAATCATATTTATCTCGTTACTGTCAATAGACACAAACTATAAAAATAATTTGTGGTTTTTCCTAGAACTATACAGTTTCTCAAGGAAAATTTAGG
>NW_006921942.1:623130-627172 GCF_000298275.1 Orycteropus afer afer | reverse complement strand
ATCTTCCTTCCGAGGAGTGGCTGGTGGGTTTGAACTGCCAGCCTTCTGATTAGCAGTCAAGTGCCTTAGGCACTATGCTACCAGAGCTCCATTTTCATACTGTAGTGGCTTACATGTTGCTGTGAGGCTGGAGCCTATGCCACCAGTATCTCAAATACCAGCAGGGTCACCCATGGTGGACAGGTTTCAGCAGAGCTTCCAGACTAAGACAGATTCAGAAAAAGGAAGGGGCCATCCACTTCTTGAAGAACTGGCCAGTGAAAACCTTATGAATAGTAGTAAAACATTGTCTGAGATAGTGGTAGAAGATGAACCCCTCAGGTCAGAGGCACTCAAAATAAGACTGGAGACGAACTGCCTCCTCAGAGTAGAGTTGTCCTTAATGATGTGAATGGAACGCTTTTGGGACCTCCATTTGCTTATGTAGCATGACTCAAAATGGGAAGAAATAGCTGCAAATATCCATTAATAATTGGAATATGGAATGTATGAAATATGAATATAGGAAAATTGGAACTTGTCACAAATTAAATTGAATGCATAAAGATCAATATTCTAGGCATCAATGAACTGAAGTGCATTGCTTTTGCTAGTTGAATCAGACAACCATATGATCTACTGTGCCGGGAATGACAAATTGAAGAAGAATGGCGTGGCATTCATCACCACAAAGAATGTTTCAAGATCAATCCTGAAGTACAATGCTGTCAGTGGTGAGATAATTATCCATACACCTACAAGGAAGACCTCTGGTAGCATAGTGGCTAAGGCACTTGGCTGCTCACCAGAAGGCTGGCGGTTCAAACCCACCAGCCACTCCTCGGAAGGAAGGTTGGGCAATCCTACTTCCGTAGTGATACTGCCTTGGAAACCCAAGGAGGGGTCGCTATGAGTTGGGGTCGACTCGACGGCAAAACAACAACAACAACAAGGAAGACCAGTTAATAGTACTGCTATTCAAATTTACACACCAACCACCAAAGATGAGGAAACTGAACATTTGTACCACTTTTTGCGGTGGTCAATTTCGGTCTGAAATTGACCGAACATGTGATCAAGATATGTTGATTATCACTGATGATTAGAATGTGAACACTGGAAACAGAGAAGTATCACCGGTAGTTAGAAAATATGTCTTAGTGATAGAAATAATGCTGGAGAGCGCATGATAGAATTTTGCAACACCAATGACTTTTTCATTGCAAATACCTTTTTTTCACAACATAAATGCTGGCTATATACACTTGACTATATCTGTGGAAAGAGGTGATAGAAAAGCTCAATGTCTTCAGCCAAAACAAGGCCAAGAGCTGACTGTGGAAGAGGCCATCAACTACTCATGTAAGTTCAAGTTGAAGATGAAGACAATTAAAACGAGTCCAGGAGACCTGAAATACAACATTGATTATATCCCACCTGAATTTAGAGACCACGTGCAAGAATAGATTTGATGCACTAAGCAGAAAATCAGACAAATTGTGGAACGACATCAAGAACATTGTACGTGAAGAAATCAAAAGGGCATAAAAATGTTGAATATAAAACAAATTCTGCTCTGTAAATCTGCACCCAAAACGTAATGAAAAAATAAATAAAGAGACAGGAAAGGAAGAAAAGACCAAAATGGATATCAGAAGAGACTCTGAAACTTGCCCTTGAACAGACAATAGCTAAAGCAAGTGGAAGAAATTACAAGACAAAAGAGATGAACAGAAGATTTCAAAGAGCAGCTCGAGAAGACAAAGTCAATTATTATAATGAAATGTGCAAAGACCTGGAGTTAGAAAAACAAAAGAGAACACACTTGGCATTTCTCAAGCTGAAAGAACTGAGGAAAAATTCAAGCCTCAAGTTGAAATATTGAAAGATTCTATGGGCAAAATATTGAAAGATGGCCACCCACCCACTACTGTCGAGTCAGATCTAACGCATAGTGACCCCTTCTTGGGTTTCCAAGGCAGTATCACTATGGAAGTAGATTGCCCAACCTTCCTTCTGACAAGCGCCTGGTGGGTTTGAACCACCAGCCTTTTGGTTAGCAGTCAAATGCCTTGGGCACTACACCACCAGAGCTCCCATTAAGTGATGCAGGAAACATCAAAAGGTGGAAAGAATACACAGAGGCACTGTACCAAAAACAATTGGTTGATGTTCATCTATTTCTGGAGGTGGCATATGATCAAGAACCAATGTTACTGAAGGAAGAAGTCAAAGCTGCACTGAAGGAGTTGGCAAAGAACAAGGCTCCAGGAATTGACAGAACACCCATTGAAATGTTTCATCAAACAAATGCCTCACTGGAGGCACTTGTCTATGCCAAGAAATCCAGAAGGTAGCTACCTAGCCAACCGGCTGGAAGAGATCCATATTTGTACCCATTCCAAAGAAAGGTGATCCCACAGAATGTGGAAATTATCAAACAATACTATCAATATCACACTCAAGTAAAATTTAGCTGCTGCTTTTAGGTGCCATCAAGTCATGTCCGACTCATAGTGACCCTATGCACAGCGGAATGAAACACCGCCCGGTCCCACGCCAACTCCATGATCCTTGCTATATGGAGCCCATTGTCACAGCCCCCATGTCAATCCATCTCGTTGAGGGCCTACCCATCTCATTGACCCTCCACATTACCAAGCATGACATCCTTCTCCAGGGAATGGTCCCTTCTGACAACATGACCAAAGTAGGTGAGATGAAGTCTGCCCATTCTCACTTCCAAGGAGCATTCCAGCTGCACTTCCTCCAAGATCTGTTAGATCTTTTAGCAGTCCACAGTACTTTCAGCATTCTTTGCCAGCACCACAACTCAAAAGCATCAATTCCTCTTTGGTCTTCCTTATTCATTGTAAGCTCTCACATGCATATGAGGCGATTGAAAATAATCATGGCTTGTGTCAGGTGGACCTTAGTCCTCAAGGAGACATCCTTGCTCCTCAGCATTTGAAAGAGATCCCTTGCAGCCCACTTGCACAGTGCTATATGTCGTCTGATGTCCTGACTGCTGCCTCCATTGGCGTCAATTGTAGAACCAAGCAATGTGAAGTCTTTGACAACTTCAATCTTTTCTCCATTTATCATGATGTTGCTTATAGGTCCAGTTGTAAGGACTTGTTTTCTTTATACTGAGATGTAATCCCTACTGCAGACTGTATTCTTCAGTCTTCGTCAGTAAGTGCCTCAATTTATCCTCACTTTTAGCAAGCAAAATTGTGTCATCAGCGTATCGCAGGTTGTTAATGATTCTTCTTCCAATCTTGATGCTCTTATTCATGTAGTCCACCTTCTCAGATTATTTGCTCAGCATACAGATTGAATAATTATGGGGAAAGGGTACAACCCTGATGCACTCCCTTCTTGATTTTAAACTATGCAGTGTTCCCTTGTTCTGTTCGAACAACAGCCTCCTGGTCAATGTACACGTTCCTCATCAGCACACTCAAATGTTCTGGAATTCCCATTCTTCTCAATGTTATCCACAATTTGTTATGATCTACACAATGTGTCTAAAGCACTTGACTGCTAACCAGTAGGCTGCTGGTTCAAACCCACCAGCCACTACTCGGAAGGAAGGTTGGGCATTCTACTTCCGTAGTGATACTGCCTCAGAAACCCAAGGAGGGGTCGCTATGAATCGGGTCCGACTCAAAGGCACATAACAGAAAAAAAAAATCTTTCTGGTGTTCTTTTCTTTGAGCCAGGATCCATCTGACAGCAGCTATGATATCACTTGTTCCACATCCTCTTCTGAATCCAGCTTGCACCTCTGGAAGTACCTTGTCAGTATACTGCTGCAACCATTGTTGAATTATCTTCAGTAAGATCTTACTTGCATGTGATATTAATGATATTGTTAGATAGTTTCCACATTCTGTGGGATCACCTTTCTTTGGAATGAGTACAAATATGGATCTCTTCCAGTCAGTTGGCCAGGTAGCTGTTTTCCAAATCTCTTAGCATAACCGAGTGAGTGCCTCCAGTGGGTCATCTGTTTGTTGAAACATCTCAATGGGTATTCTATCAATTCCTGGAGGCTTGT
>NW_006921942.1:601371-614395 GCF_000298275.1 Orycteropus afer afer | reverse complement strand
GTCTCCTTTTTTTGGGTATTTTCACGCAAATTCTTCTGCTAGTTGGGGTTTAGTCCAATTCTGTATCCTTCCCTTCAAGGCTTAGGGGTCCAAGATTATCTTCTGTGTCTGTGTTAATTGGTTTCCCTTTTCTTTGTTGAAGAGGGTCTCTGCAATTCTTCTGCCTAGTCCGCCATCTTGCCGGAACTCCCTTCCATCTTCTTTTGATGCTTCCTGCATCATTCAATATTTTGCCCATAGAATCTTTCAATATTACAACTCAAGGCTTAAATTTTTTCCTCGGTTCTTTCAGCTTGAGGAATGTCTAGCGTGTTCTTCCCTTTCAGTTTTCTAACTCCAAGTCTTTGCACATTTCATTATAGTATTTGGCTTTATCTGCTCGAACTGCTCTTTAAAATCTTCTGTTCAGCTCTTTTACCTTTTCATTTTTTCCATTTGCTTTAGCTGCTCTCTGCTCATTGGCAAGTTTCACAGTCTGTTCTGTCATCCATTTTAGTCTTTTCTTCTTTTCTCATCTTTTTAGTGACCTCTTGCTTTCTTCATGGATGATGCTCTTGATGTCATCCACGATTCTTCTGGGTTCAGTCATTGGTGTTCAGTGCATCAAATCTATTCTTTAGATGGTGTCTAAATTCAGGAGGGATATATTCAAGATCATATTTTGGCTCTCGTTGACTTGTTTTAACTGTCTTTAACTTCAAGTTGAACTTACATATGAGCAGTTGATGGTCTGTTCCACAATCAGCTCCTGGCCTGGTTTTGGCTAAAGATATTGAGCTTTTCCATCGCCTCTTGTCACAGATGTAGTCAATCTGATTCCTGCGTGTTCCATCTGGTAAGGCCACGTGTATAGCCACTGTTTGTGTTGTTGAAAAAAGGTATTTGTGATGTGTAAGTCATTGGTCTTGCAAAATTCTATCATGCGATTTCCAGAATCATTTCTGTCACCAAGGCCAAATTTTCCAACTACCAGTGATTCTTCTTTGTTTCCAACTTTTCCATTGCAATCACCAGTGATAACTAACACATCCTGATTGCATGTTCAGTCAATTTCAGACTGCAGAAGCTGATAAAAATCTTCAATTTCTTCATCTTTGGCTTTGGTAGTTGGTGCATAAATTTGAATAATAGTTGTATTAACTGGTCTTCTTTGTAGGCATATGGATATTATCCTATCACTGACAGCATTGTAATTCAGGACAGATCTTGAAACATCTTTTGTGATGATGAACGCCCCACCATTCCTCTTCAAATTGTCATTCCTGGCATAGTAGACCACATGGTTGTCTGATTCAAAATGGCCAAAACCAGTCCATTTCAGCTCACTAATGCCTAGGATATCAGTCTTTATGTGTTCCATTTCATTTTTGACAATTTACAATTTTCCTAGATTCATACTTCATACCTTCCATGTTCCTATTATTAATGCATGTTTGCAGCTGTTTCTCCTCAATTTGAGTCATGCTACATCAGCAAATTGAAGTCTCAAAAGCTTTACCTTATCCATATCAGTAAGGCTGGTTCTACTCTGATGATACAGCTCTTTCCTGGTCCTATTTTGAGAGCCCTCTGACCTAAGTGGCTTGTTCTCCTGCACTGTATTGGACAATATTTCCAGGCTATTCATAAAGTTGCACATTAATGTATCAAACACTGTTTCTCTGGTAGTCATAAGGTTTTCCCTGGCCAATCCTTTGAGAAGTGAATGGCCTCTTCCTCCTTCCTAGTCTGTCTCAGTCTGTAAGCTGTTGAAACTTGTGCATCATGTGCAGCCCTACTGGATTTGAGACACCAGTGGCACAGCCTCAAGCCTCACAGCAGCACACCAATACAGTGAGACAAACTGACAGACAAGTTTGTCTCCCTTAGCTGTTCAAAACCTCTCCACCCTCCCCACCTTCCCCTTACACAGATCCCTGCCTCTTTCCTGCCACTTGGGAAGGCCGTGGCCTGGGTCCCTGGCCTTACCTGGATGGATCCCTGCCTGTGCTTCCTCACTCTGCCCTGGTCCCCCTGTCCCCCCTCCCTGCTTTTTCTCTGCTCTCCTGCCGCTTGGGAGGGGCGTGGCCTGGGACCCAGCCTTACCTGGATCCCTGCCTCTGCTTCCTTGCTCTGTCCTGGTCCCCACCCCCCACCCCCGGCTTTTTCTCTGCTTTCCTGCTGCTTCAGAGGGCCGTGGCCTGCGTCCCTGGCCTTACCAGAGTCCCTGCCTCTGCTTCCTTGCTCTGTCCTGTTCCCCCCACCCCCTGGCTTTTTTTAAAAAATGATTGCAGCAGTATATTGACAGGGAACTTCCAGATTTGCAAGGTGGATTCAGAAGAGAACATGAAACAAGCGATATCATTGCTCATGTCAGATCAATCTTGACTGAAAGCAAACAATACCAGAAAGTTGTTTACTTTATGTTTTATTGACTATGCAAAAGCATTCAACTGTGTGGATTGCAACAGATTATGGATAACATAGAGAAGAATGGGAATTCCAGAACACTTAATTGTGCCTATGAGAAACCTGTATATAGACCAGGAGGCTATCATTTGAACAGAACGAGGGGATACTGCATGGTTTAAAATCAGGAAGGGAATGTGTCAGGGTTGTATCCTTTCACCATACATATTCAGATCAGAATGCTGAGTACATAATCTGAGAAACTGCACTATATGAAGGAGAACATGGCACCAGGATTGGAAGAAGGCTCATTAGCAACCTGCAATATGCAGGTGGCACAACCTTGCTTGCTGAAGTGACTATGACTTGAAGCACTTACTGATGAAGATTAAAGACTACAGTCTGCAATATGGATTACACCTCAACTTAAAGAAAACAAAAGTTCTCACAACTGGACCAATAAGCAGCATCACAATAAATGGAGAAAAGACTGAAGTTGTCAAAGATTTCATGTTACTTGGTTCCTGTAGTGGTTAAGCTTGTGTGTCAACTTGGCTGGGCAGCTGGATATAGTATTCCCCATGATGAGACTGGTAATCAAATCCATTGTGGAATCTACTGTGAGCAGCTGAATAGCTGCCTTGGGGATGTGGTCTGCTTCCCGTATATAAGCAGCAGCTTTGGGAATGGTCTCTAGCTTATGGCATGCCTGAACCCTGCATGTAGCTGTGTCATTGCTCAGCTCTGCAGCTTGCCATGCTCTGCCAACCTTGGAACTTTCAATGGACTTGAATGAATGGCCTGCCATGTGGTTTGGTAACATCGGGACTGTGCCTATTTACTTGTCAACCTTGGGCTTGTCAGCCTCAGCAGCCAGCAGCTGAGTGAAGGAAAGCCTCCAGCTGCAGTGGGCTGGGAGTAGGAGGCAGAGCTGAAGCCCAAGGCTGAGGGGCTTTAACCCAGCCCCTAGAGCCTGGCACTTGGAACTCGGACTTCTAGCCTCCCAGACTGTAAGAAAATAAACTACTGTTTGTTCAAGCATCCCATTTGTGGTATATTTCCTGTCAGAGCGGCACTAGGTAAGCAGAACAGTTCCACAATCAACACCAGTGGAAGCAGCAGTCAGGAAATCAGGCATCGTATTGCACTGGGCAAATCTGCTGCAAAAGACCTCTTGAAAGTGCTGAGGAGCAAAGATGTCTCTTTAAGACTAAGGTGCGCCTAGCCTGAGCCATAGCATGTTTGATTGCCTCTCATATGCATGTGAAAGCTGGACAATGAATAAGGAAGACTGAAGAAGAGTTGATGCTTTTGAGTTGTGGTGTTGGCGAAAAATATTGAAAGCATCGTGGACTGCCAGAAGAACAAACAAATCTGTTGTGGAAGAAGTTCAGCCAGAATGTTCCTTGGAAGCGAGAATTGCCAGACTTCATCTCACCTACTTTGGTCATGTTGTCAGAAGGGACCATTCCCTGGAGAAAGATATTATGCTTGGTAAAGTGGAGGGTTAGCATAAAAGGGGAAGGCCCTCAACAAGATGCATTGACATAGTGGCTGCAGCCATGGGCTCAAATATAGCAAGGATTGTGAGGCTGATGCAGGACTTGGCAGTGTTTCATTCTGTTGTACATAGGATCAGTATGAGTTGGAACCAATTTGACGTTACCTAACAACAACAACAACAACATATTTATGAAAGTAGAAAGATAGAACATATTTTATCTAAGAGTATGTTAGCTTATAACTTTTAAATATTAAGACATATGGTATGTGGGCCTCATTTGTGCTCTTCTCCACCTCACACAACTCCACTCCCCCAACCACCCACCCTGGGGCCCTGCAATTAGTAGTAATGAGCCTGTCACTTATGACCACTGTCCTGTATTCCAGGCTCTGCCTGCTAACCAAGTCCTTTTGGATACCTAGTAGGCATGTCATAGGACACAGTTCCAAAATTGATTCTCTTCTGGTAAATGATGACTCCGTTTATTCAGTGTTCATATAAATGTTTCAGTAAACACTTTGGGGTCATACTTTATTCTTTCTCTCACACTCCATATCCAATGCAAGCTCTAGATTGAAAATAAATTTCCAAATCTGGCCCTTTCTCACCATCTCCAGCTCTACCACCCTAGTCTCCTTTGCTAACACCTCTCATTTAAACTTATGTAATAGACTTTTTCTATTTTTTTTCTCTCCTGCAGCCCACTCGCCACACAACAACCACACTAATTCTTCTAAAACAATTCACATTGAAACACTCTCCTTAAAAGACTCCAGTGATGTCCCATCACTCCTAGAATAAGATGCCCATGAAGTATTACCTGTATTGGCTGCTGCTACCTCTCTAAACTAATCTCTCACCACTCTGTCTCACTCCCTGTGCTCCAGCCACAGTGGCCTTGCATTCTTGAATAAGACAAGCCTCATGACTTTTGTGCCACCTATTGTCTCTCTCTAGGACCAAATCCAAGAACCCACTGCCATCAGGTCGATTCTGACTCATAGTGACCCCATACGACAGAGTAGAACTGTCCCATAGGGTTTCCAAGGCTAGAAATCTTTATGGAAGCAGGCCACCTCATCTTTCTCCTGCAGAGTAGCTGGTGGGTTTGAACTACCAAACTTTTGGTTAGCAGCCAAATGCCTTAACCACTGCACCACCAGATCTCCTCTGCCTAGAAAGCCCTTTGCTTCTTCATTTCATTTAGGTTACTGTTCATGTATAACCTCACAGAGGCCTTCTCTATGACTCTGTCTAAAATTGCCTTTTCCATCATCTGTCCCTTTTTCTCCTTTAATTTTTTCATATTAGTTGGCTTACATTATCACAATATTGTGTGGCTCTGCTCCCTAGGACATAAGCTCTCTGAAAGTAGAGTGACTTCATTTTATTCACTGCTGCATCACTGGTGTCTGATGTAGTAAAAAAAAAAACAAAACCACTGCCATTGAGTCGATTCCAACTCATAGCAACCCCCATTGGATTTCCAAGTTGGTATATCTTTACAGAAATAGATTGCCTAGTCTTGCTTCTGCAGAGTGGCTGGTTGGTTTGAACCACCAGCCTTCTGGTTAACAGTCAGTTGCCTTAGTTACTGTGCTACCAGAGTGTCTGATAGTTCCTAGCATGTTGTGGGGAATCAATTATTTGTTGAACAAAAGAAGAAATTAAAAGAGCATTGGTATTTAAATCATGATGCAGGAGATCACCTAGAGAAAAGTATAAATCAGGTCACAAATACATTCCTAGTTGGAGTAGGCAGGTAACCTAAAGGAGTGAAGCAGGCTGGGCATGAGATGATCAGAAGTAGTGAACTAATTAAGAGACTACCTAGGTAGCAGGTAATCAGCTTCAGCAAATTTTTGCCATGTGAGAATGTAGATCCAGTTTTGCTAGATCTTTTAATTTTCTAAAATAAATTGGAAATCCAGATTTTTAAATGCAAGTCCCTCTTTCTAAAGCTACAGACCAAATAAAGCCCAACTGTGTGTTAAGTTCAAAAGATGAGCCACCAGATTGCTACCTTAGAATAGAGAAAAGGAAAAGGGCCCAGGATTACTCCAATATTGAGATGTCAGAGAAGTAAGATCCAGCCAGCAAAGAATGCTGAGAAGGAGCCCCAATGGGGTTGAAAGAAGACCAGAACAATGTGATATTCCTGAAGACAGAAAAAGAGTGGCAAGAATAAAAGAAGGGTCAGCTGTATAGACTTACTAACAAGTTCAGGTAAGATGAGGACTCAAAAGTTATCATTTAAATGACATCAAGAGGAGCTCTGGTAGCGTAGTGCCTAAAGCACTTGACTACTAACCAGAAGGCTGACAGTTCAAACTGACCAGCCACTCCTCAGAAGGAAGGTTGGGCAATCTACTTCCATAGTGATACTGCCTCAGAAACCCAAGGAGAGGTCGCTATGAGTCGGGTCCGACTCGATGGCACATAACAACAACAACAACATGACATCAAGGGTATTGTTGGCAACCTCAACTAGAGAAGTTTCTGTGTTATCTCTGGTGTGGGATCGGTATGAAGCCTGATTAAAGAGGATTGAAGAATTAATGTGAAATAAAGAAGTAAAATAAGAGGAACCAAATACAAATCCACTGCCATTGAGTCTATTCTGACTCATAGGACTCCTGCTGGGCTTCCAAGGTGGTAAATCTTTACAGAAGTAGATTGCCTTGTTCTTCCTTCCATGGAGTGACTGGTGGGTTTGAACCCCCAACCTTCTGGTGAGCAATCAAATGCCTTGTTGTTGGTGTTATTTGCCATCAAGTCAGTATAGCAACCCCTCCTCAGGTTTCTGAGGCAGTATCGTTACAGAAGTAGATTCCCCAATCTTCCTTCCGAGGAGTGGCTGGTGGGTCTGAACCGCCAGCCTTCTGGTTAGCAGTCAAGTGCCTTAGGCACTACACTACCAGAGGAGAAAAGATGGTTGTAAGTGTAGTTTATTGTAACTTAAATATGTTGTAACTATTCAAGCAACTACCTGTGGAAACCATCTGTTTTATAACTCTGACCTATGAGTGACAAAATGATCAGAAGACAGACCCATACTGTAGATCATTAAAGGAGCTGTTTGGACTAGAATTTCTAATTTGCAAGTTCAAGAACCTGAGTCTGTCATTTCACATGGGTGGTGATTAAGTCACAAGAGTCCAATTTACTAATTTATCCTGAGAAATATAATGGCATCCTCTTCCCTATAGAAAAGTCAGCTTGGGAAACAAAATTAACATCAGAAGGGAGAGTAGAATGAGCGTAAAGGGAGTTGGAAGATCTTAAATCACCATTGTTCCAACACCCAGGCTTCTCTCCTCATAATTATTTTTTCCCTTTTTTTTATTGTTATAAAAACATAGATTACACGACATTTGCCAATTCAACTTTTCCAGGTGTATATTTCAGTGAGACCAAATATCCACTGAAAAATTTTCTATCACCATAACAGCTCATAATTATTTTTGACTCCTCTCTTTCTCAAAACTGAGTCAGGTTAGATTCCAAGTCCTATCAATTTGTCCTCAGGAAATTTTCTTCCATCTTTTCTTTTACCCATTTCTACTTATCTACATGCCTAGAGTTGTGGTTTTTTGTTTTTTGTTTTTTTTGGTTAGAGAATGAATACATGTAGATAGCATAGCAGAATGTTCTCTAAAGGTAGGAAAAGAGTTTGGAGGATGAGAGAAGCTGTTAGGTGAGGGAGGGGTATATATGCTTAGAACCTTTCTTTGACTTTCTATCCCCAACTCCCTCCTAGATTCTCTCCCTTGGACTTGACACTGTCATGCCACTAGAATACCAGGAGTGTGCTGTCTCTCCCCCAGGAATTCCTTTCTGGGAGGCATTATTGCTGTGTTTTGATGAAGGGTCAGGGGGCCCAAAGACAGAGAACCCTCAAAGAGTTGGAATCTCACAGCCTTTTCCCTTCTGCCAGACACTCCCCTTGGAGAACTCTTCTTTTCTCTTCCCTTTGGGGGATTTTATGTTCCTTGAAGTTAAGGGAGAGATTATTCCATTATTATACCACCATTCTTAGACAAGTCCTAGTTTTCTCTCGCTTAGGTTATTGCAAGATCTTCCCAACAGGTATCCCCGAATCTAGTTCATCCCATTTCCTCCTTGAAATTCAACTTCTTAAATTTAACTCCATTGTTCAAATTTTCATCTCCTTCTTGCTTCCAGTAAAATAAAAATCTCCAGCCTGACTTTTAAATCCAATCACCTGATCTTATTGCTTGCTATTCAGAGCTCATTGCTAGTTCCCCAAATGTGTTGCCACCCCCCCCCCCCAATATACACAGTTTTCCTGCCTTTGTGTCTTTTCTCAATCTGTCACCTTCCCATGGAACTCCTTCCCATTTGTACTAAATGGAATTAAGGGATAGCGTCATCCTGTCATGGTTGAGTGAACCCATGCTACACAGGCTGGCCTTCTAGCCTTCAAACCCTAAGCTTTTTCTCACCTCAGGGCTTTGCACTTTCTATTCCCTCTGTCTGGAATATTCTCTCCATTCTTCACTCATCTAGCTTCTGAATTTTCAGGATTCTTCTTTTAAAGTAGGTCCCTCACTTTTCTTTCTTCTAGTATCCTGGTTTTTGTTTTTCTTTCATAGTACTTACCACAATTTGCAATTATGCATGTAAGTCTTCATTTATATATTTAATCCCTCACTAGATTGTAAACTTGCTGACAGAGTTCATGTCTGTTTTTCCCCCTTTCCATTTCAGTGCCAACACAGTTCCAGGCCATAGTAAGCATGAATATTTGTTGAATGTATGTGTGATTGAATAGTAAGATGACGCAATAGGGTGAACAACAGTCTGTTCTGTAGTCAGACACACTGAGATGGAATCTTAGCCCTGCTACTGACTGGCTGGTGATCCTGGTCAAAAATTTTTGATTTCTCTGAGCCTCAAAGTTTATCTCTTATGTGTAATAGAGTTTTGACGGGAATAGGTAGGTTAGGTTGTTAATTTCGGCAAAGGTTAGGTTGTTATGTTAGGCCAAGGAGTTAGTCCACATTGCCCCCTAGAGGACTTTTGTTTATGGAACACCAGACTCCAAAACAAACTAAAAACAAGTTCATTGCCCTTGAGTCGATTCTGAGTCATAGTAATCCTATGAGACCGAGTAGAACTGCCCCCATAAAGTTCCCAAGGCCATAAATCTTTACAGAGCAGCTGGTGAATTTGAACCACTGGCCTGTTGGTTAGCGTTGAGCTCTTAAGCACTGTGCCACCAGAGCTCCCTTGGCTGACTCCAAACTCAAGCAATATTTAAGGATCATTGTAAGCTGCTCCACGACCAGACTAGATGCTGGAGAAGGAGGAGGGCTCCAGAGAAGCTCTGTGGGAGTTGGCTCCAACATAGTCAGTCACCCACAGAAAAACTGTTGATCTAGGAGTGGGCAGCACAGACATTAGCGAGGTCAACAACCCTTGAGTAAAAGAATGATAGTGATAGTTCTGATAACTAGGGAGGAGAACCTGGTTGAAAGACTGGATTTACTGCTACTTACTTGTGTGGTCAGTTGTTCAAAATGTGGAGATTTGGGATATTGCTAAGTGTGTGATAAATTTGTGCTAGCCATAGGTGAGGGCAGGAGTATTTCTGAACCACATGTAAAAATGGAGATAATAATAAATACCACATTTCAGAGTTGTTACGAAGATCAAATGAGAAAATGAATGTGTGTAAAATTTAAGTGTGGTACCTGGTACATAATGGAAGGCAACTGCTATAATTATTCTTTCATCTTAGACCACATGACATTTATTCTCTGATAATAGAGAATTAAGAAATGGATAGAATAAGAATATGGTCAACTATGTACTTTATTGCAGGTTTTTGTTGTTAGGTGCCATAAAGTCAGCTCCAACTCATAACAACTCTGTGTACAATGAACGAGACACTGCTCGGTCCTGTGCCAGCCTCACAATTCTTGCTATACTTCAGCCCATTTTTGGGCTGTGTCAACACATCTCATTGAGGGTCTTACCCTTTTTCATTCACCCTCTACTTTACCAAGCATGATGTCCTTCTCCAGAGAATGGTCCCTTCTGATAACAAGACCAAAGTATGAGAGAGGAAGTCTGGCCATTCTCACTTCTAAGAAGCATTCCAGCTGCACTCCTTCCAGGATAAATTTGTTTGTTCTTCTGCAGTCCATTGTATTTTCAGTATTCTTCGCCAACACTTCCTCTTGCTTATTCATTGTCCAGCTTTCATATGCATATCATGTGATTGAAAATACCATGGCTTGGGTTAGGCATACCTTAGTCTTCAAAGTTACATCTTTGCTCTTTAAAGAGGTCGCCAGCAGCAGATTTGCCCAATGCAGTATGAAATCTGAGTTCTTGACTGCTGCTTGCATAGGTGTTCTTTGAGGATCCAAGTAAAATGAAACCTTTGACAACAATCTTTTCTCCATTTATCGTGCTATTGCTTATTCATCCAGTTGTGAGAATTTTTGTTTACTTTATGTTGAGGTGTAATCCACAGTGAGGGCAGTGGTAATCTTTGATCTTCATCAGTAAGTGTTTCAAGGCATCTTTCAGCAAGCAAGGTTGTGTCATCTGCATATCGTATTGTTAAGGAGTCTTCCTCCAATCCTGATGCCATGCTCTTCTCCATATAGCCCGGCTTCACAGAGCATTTGCTCAGCATATAGATTGAGTAAGTATGGTAAAAGGATACAATCCTAATGCGCACCCTTCCTGATTTTAAACCAGGAACACTTTGCTCTGTTTGAATGATAGCCTCTTGGTCTATGTACATGTTCCTCAAGAGCACAATTAATGGTTCTGGAATTCCTATTTTTCACAATGGTATCCATAATTTGTTATGATCCACATAGTCGAATGTCTTTGCATAGTTAATAAAACACAGGTAAACATCCTTCTGGTATTCTTTGCTTTCATCCAAGATCCATGTGACATCAGCAGTGATATCCCTCATTCCATGTCCTTTTCTGAATCCAGCTTGAATTTCTGGAAGTTCCCTGCCAATATACTGCTACAACTGTTTTTTAATTATCTTCAGCAAAATTTTACCTGTGTGTAATATTAATGATTTTGTTCCATAATTTCCACATTCTGTTGGATCACCCTTTTTTGGAATAGACACAAATATGGATCTCTTCCAGTCAGTTGGCTAGGTAGCTGTCTTCCAAATTTCTTAGCATAGATGAGTGAGTGCCTCCAGTGCTGCATCCACTTACTAAAACATTTTTCAAGGGCTATTCCTTCAATTTCTGGACCCTTGTTTTTTGCCAGTCCTTCAGTGCAGCTTTGCCTTTTTTCTTCAATATCATTGGTTCTTGATCATGCGCTACCTCCTGAAATGGTTAAATGTCGACTGATTCTTTTTTGGTACATTCACTCTGTGTATTCCTTCCATCTTCTTTTGATGCTTCCTGAATCATTCAATATTTTTCCCATAGAATCCTTTCCTCTCTCTTTATATCTTGCTCTCTCTTTCTATAAAATAGTATACACACAAACATACACACACATACATACTTCTAAATTCTTCTCCAACATCATAGGGTTTATTCTAGTTGTTCCCCTTTCCATATTTGTATCTGTCTTCTCCAATAGTGAGAAACCTGGCTCCCATTATTTTTTTATACATTATTTGCTCAGCCCTAGCCCTGCCCCTCCAAATCAATAGAGTTGCCTCTTTGGCCTAGGCCTCACTATACCTAAACTCACCAACTAGCTCCTAGCCCTGTCCCTGCATATTTCCTTCTTTGTTTACTTTTTTGGAGAAGACGATTATCCACCAACTGGAAAAGATTCATATTTGTGCCCATTCCAAAGAAAGGTGATCCAAGACAATACAGATATCATTGAACAACATCATTAATACCACTTGCAGGTAAAATTTTGCTGAAGATAATTCAACAACATTGGCAGGGAACTGATGGAAATTCAGAAGAGTATATTGTTGTTGTTGTTGTTATGTGCCGTCGAGTCGACCCCGACTCATAGCGACCCCTCCTTGGGTTTCCGAGGCAGTATCACTACGGAAGTAGGATTGCCCAACCTTCCTTCCGAGGAGTGGCTGGTGGGTTTGAACCGCCAGCCTTCTGGTTAGCAGTCAAGTGCTTTAGCCACTATGCTACCAGAATTAGGGATATCATTGTTGATGTCAGATGGATCTTGGCTGAAAGTAGAGAATACCAGTGAAGTGTTAATCAAATCACAGCAGACCATGAGCAAAGGCCAACTTGTTGTCAAGATTTATAGACCCTTCAAAAAATAAACAGAAGATTCAAAGCACAAAACAGAGTGCTCTACCAGTCCATTGGATGGCAGACAGTGGAGGGTGGATGTGCATATCAAAACTGAATAACAGTATACCAGGAAGTGAGCTAAAGATCTACCCAAGACCTTTCATAGCCCCACATAATAATAATATATATGCGAGGCTACCATGCAGCCACCATATGACTGACCCAAGAGGTTATAGATTAAAAAAGAAAAAGAAAAGTTTGCATAATCATAATTTTACTTTGTTTTTACTTTGACCAATCACAGCATGTAAGTAATTTACTCATAACTACGTGCTTCAATGACTGTAAAGAGCACACTGAAAGACTATAGTCACAAGCCACAATTTTCAAAATTGTATATGAAGGGATCTATTAACTGTAATTCTTTGGATTTTTTTTTTTTTTTTTTCTGTTTATAACCATGGTGCTCTAAGCCAATTTCCAATTATTTACTTTTTTTTTTTTTTCCTATTGTGATTTGGGTAAACATTTACAGAGCAAATCACTTTCCATACAGCAGTTCATATACACTTTGTCTCATAACATTGAATACAATTTACCCTAATGCAACAGCTCCCCTCCCTCTTCCTCCTGGTAGTTACCTCTTCCCTGTGTCCATCCCTCCATGTACTCCTGCCCCCTGACCTGTCTCCCTGCGCATAAACAGCCTTTCTTTCTCCCGTGATTGTTCTCTCCTAGGAGTGTATCTACCTCAGATAAATGTTCAACTTATATGCCTGTCTTTCATTTGGCTGGAAGCCACAGGTGTAGGTTCAATTCCAGACCTGAAGGGCAGCTAGGGGCCATAGTCTCAGTGGTTCCACCAGGCTCTATCAGAGCAGCAAACCTGGTT
>NW_006921942.1:567609-584248 GCF_000298275.1 Orycteropus afer afer | reverse complement strand
TCCTTACCAATATGGATGCCTTTGATTTCCCTTTCTTGCCTTATGGCCCTGGCTAGGACTTCCAGTACAATGTTGAATAGAAGTGGTGATAGCGGGCATAGGATGCTACTTTTGAGAACTCTAGGTTACTTCTGACCTGCTAGCTGAGCTGCTCCCTACCAAATCCAATTATATATATACACACACACGTATATGTATGTATACTGATAAGTAGTTAGTAATATTTGTCATTGTAATTTCTGCAAACTTATGAACTATGAGTATAATGATAAAAGAGATGTATCTGTGAAGAGTAGTTGAATGCTTCGGAAAGACTTGTTGAAGGCAAGTTGCAAAAGATTGTTGAATTAGGTGTGGGTGAGAAAACAGTAGAAAAATGGATCTCACTGCCATCAAGAGAGAAGAGCTGGAGGTGAAGTGGAGCGCATCCTTGGACCCAAGATCTCTGCACTGGACCTCCTTGACAGAGATGCCCCAGCTGAGAAACCAAGAAGCACGAAACAGAGCAGCAGGCTTTCCAGCCCATGAAGCGAGAAAGCTGAGTGCCTTGGGGCAGGAGGTTTGTTGGCAGAGTGTACCTATTGGCAGAGCTAAAAGAGCTTTGTACCACTTATCCAAGCAGGGCAGAGGCCAGGCCAAGAGGCCAAGGGCCAGAGAGGCGTGCCTGACAGCATAGCAGAGGAGAAACTGTCCTGATCAAGAATTGTATCCTGAGCACATTCCGGGACCTGAATTGTAATCTGTTACTTCCCCAACAAACCCCATAATTAAGGGGGAAAATAGTAGAAAAACTATAAACATGTAGAAGAAATGTAAGTTTAGATTACTTCACAGGGTGTCTTTAGATTGCTTCACAGGGTGTCTTTGGTTGTTACTCCATTTTAAAGAATAATTTAAAGAAATTATATTTGATTAAATAAAGGGAAAAACATACATCATGGTAAGAAACTCTAATCAGAGGCCCCAAACTCACAGAAAAAAAGCCTGACACTAAAAAAAGCCTAAAAAAAAGCCCCATATGCTACATTAGAAAACGCCTGATTACCTACAAAGATTGGTGAAAGAATTTATAAGTCTTTTTTTTTAATTGTGATTTGGGTGAAGATTTACAGAGCAAATTCACTTTCCATACAGCAGTTCACATATACTTTGTGTCATGTCATTGACCACAGTTTACCACAATGCAACAGTTCCCCTCCCACTTCCTCCCCATAGTTACCTCTTCCCAGTGTCCATCTCTCCATACACTCCTGCCCCCTGAGCTGTCTCCCTGTACATTAGTAGCCCTTCCTTCTCCCATGATTGTTCTCTCCAGGGCGTGTGTCTACTTGAGGTAAATGTTTAACTCACATGCCTGTACTTTGTTTGGCTGGAAACCACAGGTGTGGGTTCAATTCCAGACCTGAAGGGCAGCTAGGGGCCATAGTCTCAGTGGTTCCACCAGGCTCTATCAGACCAGCAAACCTTGTCCCCCCTTTTTTGTTTTTCTCCAAATGATTTTGAGTTTTGTTCCACATTGTTCTCCCTCTCTATCAAGGATCTCCTACATAGATCCCCTTCCAAGTGGATGACAGTGGTAGCCAGGCACCATCTAGTTCTTCTGGTCTCATAGTTGTATAGGCTGCAGATCAAAGAATTTATAAGTCTTAAGTAAAAAGAAATGTTTAAGATTTGTATGGAAAATGTTTTATGATTCTGCATTTTAATTAACTTTTTAAATTAACAACTAATCACCAGTTTTAATAGCATCACAGAGATCTTCCAGTGGTTCTGTAACTAGCTTTTCATTTAACTATATATACATCTAGGAGCTCTGGTAGCATAGTGCCTAAGGCACTTGACTGCCAACCAGAAGGCTGGCGGTTCAAACTACCAGCCACTCCTCGGAAGGAAGGTTGGGCAATCTATTTCCGTAGCGATAATACCCCGGAAACCCAAGGAGGGGTTGCTATGAGTTGGGTCCAACTCGACGGCAAATAACAACAACAACATATATACATCTACCCTCTCCTTTATAAAAACCAGCTCTGTGCTTTTGAATTATGGTGTTGGTGAAAATTATTGAATATTCCATGGACTGCCAAAAAACAAAGAAATCTGTCTCCGAAGAAGAATAACTAGAATGCTCCATGGAAGTGAGGATGATGAGACTTCATTTCATGAACTAGAGAAGGACACCATGTTTGGTAAGGCAGAGGGTCAGCAAGAACGAGGAAGACCCTCAACAAGATGGGCCGACACAGTGGTGCAACGATGGGCTCAAACGTAGCAATGACTGCGAGATGGCAGAGGACTGGGAAGTGTTTCATTCTGTTGTATATAGGGTTGCTTGTAAGTCTGGACTGACTTGATGGCACCTAACAATAACAACAACATAGTAGTATCTAATTTTATAGTGGATATACCCTAATTTATTTAGTAAATTCCTTTTTAAAACTATTTCAATTTTTTTCTGAAAAACATTTGAACAAGGAACTGAGATGCTGAAAATTGATTGAGAGACTGAATCAGGCAATAGAACATAAAATGGATTAAAGAGGGGAGGATGAAAATGGGGAAAATGATTGATGAGAGACTCCTGCAATAAACAGCTCTGAGATTGGACCAGAAAGTGGCAATAGACTTCTAAAACGCTTACATGTCCAACAAATGCTCTTGTCAGTCTAGAAGCCTTGCTGTTTTCTAGAAAACACATCATCTATTTTTTTCTTTTCTCTACCTTAGCTCATTGAAGTAGCCCTGGTGGCACATTGGTTAAGCACTTGGCTAACCAAAAGTTCAGCTGTTCAAACCCAGTAGCTATTGTGCAGGAGAAAGATGTGTCAGTCTGCTTCAATAAAGATTGTTGTTGTTAGGTGCCATCCTGTGCACAAGAGAACAAACCAGTGCCTGGCCCTGCGCCATCCATACAATCTTGGCCATGCTTGAGGCCATCGTTGCAGCTGCTGTGTTAATCCACTTGAGTGAGGGTCTTGCCATGAAGACCATTTATTTTACCAGTCATGATATCTTTCTCCAGGCTCTGGTCCCTTCTGACAACGTGACCAAAGTACATGAGATGAACTTTGGCCATTCTTGTTTTGAAGGAGCATTCTGGCTCTCTTCCAAGACAAATTTGTTCATTTTTCTGGGAGTCCATGGTATTTTCAGTATTCTTCACCACCACCATAATTCAAATACATCATTTCTTCTTTGGTCTTCCTTATTCATTGTCCGGCTTTTACATGCATACGAGATGATTGAAAATACCATGCCTTGAGTCAGGGCCATCTTAGTCTTCAATGTGACATCTTTGCTCTTTAACATTTTTTTAAAGAGGTCTTTTGCAGCAGATTTCCCCAGCGCAATACATCCGATTTCTTGACTGTCACTTCTGTGGGCACTGACTGTGGATCCAAGTAAAACGAAATGCTTGACAACTTCAATCTTTTCTCCACTTATCATGATGTTGTTTATCGGTCTAGTTGTGAGAATCTTAGTTTTCTTTATGGTGAGGTGTAATCCATGTTAAATGCTGTAGGCTTTGATCTTCAGCACAGCCTTAGCAACCCTATAGGGTAGTTCTACTCTGTCCTATAGGGCACTATGAAACAGAACCATCTTGGTGGCAACAGGGTTGGTTTGGTTTGGTTTCGGTATAGTGGTTAAAGCATTTCTTTTTCTTTTTCTTTTTTAAAATTTTCTTTCCTTTATTGGTTTTAGAAAAATTACAGTGATAAATACTCTTTGGAAGGATATTCAAATGCCACAGAACTGTATAATGAAGAAGAGAAAACATCCCCTTCTCCTTGTACATACATCCCGGCCCTTCCCCCAAGCTCTCTCTCTAGGTGTAGTCACTGTGAGCAGGCATTTTCTGAGGATATAACACCAAACATAGCTCCCATGAGAGCAAGGACCATGCTTGTCTTGTTCACTGTTGTTTTCCCAGGAGAGGTCTGGCATATAGTAGGTGCTCAATCATATTTGTTGAATGTTGAATGAATGATGTCTTCTGCAACTTGCTTTTATTTATTTTTTTCCATGAAACAACATAGAACTATTTCATTATTTTTAGGGACTGCCAAGCATTCCATAGTACAGATATACCTTAATGTATTTAGCCATCTCCTGATTAATGAACACTTGGGTGTTTTACAGTGTTTCAGTTTTACAAACATGAGGCTATGTGCATTCTTATATCAAATGAATGAACAAATACTTCAGTAAGGGAGATGCCCTGTAGTGGAACTGCTGGGATAAAGAGCAGGTACAGCTTAAATTTTGTCTTAAAGATTTTAAGGGAACTGGAGAGAGGGTGTAGAGGGGCTGCGAGGCCATGGCCTCTTCCTTATGGGTTTTAAATCAGCACCTCTCTGCTCAGCCTGGATTGGGTTTATAAGAGCAAGTTCCTCAAGAGCTACTGTCACTGGAACCCATCCTGGCAACCTGTAGGGGGCAGAGAGACCAGGCAAAGTTCTGTCTACCTGAATAGTTAATAGGCTTCCTTGTAACCTTGCTATAAGTACTTTGTGATTTTCAAAATATCCTCTCTTGCACTCTGGATCTTACAATCCCCATGATGCAGGCGGAAAGGTAATTATCATCCCCATTTTATAGATGAGGTGAATGATAGCCAAGGTCACACACCTGCCAGCAGAAGAGAAAGCAGCTCTGCTCAGGGACTAGTATGAGGACTATCAGGATAGGATACAATTTCCTAGACCAATTTTGTGTGTGTGGTAAATATATATATATATATATATATATTACAAAACATTTGCTCTGTGGTGTAGTGGGTAAACCAGAAGGTCAGTGGTTCAAACCCACTAGTTGCTCCATGGGAAGAAGATGAGCCATTCTACTTCCATAAAGATTTACAGCCTTAGAAACACAATGGGGTTGCTATGAGTCAGAATTGACTCAATGGCAATGAATTGGCTTTTTTTTTTTTTAACATATATTACTAAGTTACATTAATTATGTTTATAACATCGTTCATTTCACTATTTCCAAATTTTTCTATCACTCTAATAAAAGTAGAAGGAGCGCTGTGGCACAGCATCTAAGGCATTTGACTGCTAACCAGAAAGATGGCGGTTCAAACCCACCAGCCGCTTTGCAGAAGGAAGATAGAGCAATCTATTTCCGTAAAGATTTACCATCTTGGAAACCCAAGGGGTTTGCTATGAGTCGGAATGGACACAGTGGCAGTGAGTTTGGTTTTTTGGAATAAAAGTAGAACAAGTTTTTAAGGTTGAAAATATCTTCGGGATATTTAATAGGTGTCCTGCCTTAGGAGGAAAAGACAGTAAACCTATCCAGTGTCTATCTATAACAAGCTCTATTGACCTACAATAAGGTTTTTCAAACAGCTTCTCTGACCAGACTACACAGCTGCAGAAAAGACTTTAGCAAATCGAAACAAGGTTGCAGAAATGCTAGTAAGAAAGTGCTTTGGGTATTCTCGGCTTAGGCCTTAGGACAGGTAAGGTGTTGCCTCCTATAAAGAGACCACTGATGGTTTGAACTTTGTTCAACTTTGTCAGGGTTGGTTCACAATTCAGTAAGTTAGTTAATTGTCCTCATTGGAGGGTTTAATAACATAACCAACTGCAACAACAACAAAACACTGATTGAAATGGACAGTTTCTGACCGATGTCTCTTTGGAGAACTCTTCCCTTGTTCTTCATCCAAGAGGACTCACCAGAATGAAGCCCTGGGCTTTTGCAGGAGTCAGCAGCAGAGGCCCACTCTTCCGGGTTATGGCTGCTGGCTGGTAACTGGTAAGTCTGGAGCTGCTGGTAGCCATCTGGCCACTATATGGGAGCGCTCCCCCAAGTTCACAGCCAGAAAGTGGAGAAATCAGAATGTGGACCCAGGGCTCCGGCACTCTTTACTGAAGCACCAAATGGTCCATCTCCCAGTAGTCCGACACTCAGCAGGCCGGCTGTAGTTCAGGTCAGATAGGTCAGATGCTGTGTTCATATCACTGCTGCCTCCGGCCCCAGTCATGCTACCACGGGTCTGTGCGGCTCCCACCGCTACCCAGGTAACTGTGGCTCCTTTCGTACTGCCCAACACATGGCTTACGTACTCTGCTCTGCTGCTGGGCTTCACCGGGCCTGGCATCTCTGGCTCTGGTGTTGAGTCCTTCCCTGTCCTTTTGTGTGGGAGTAGAGGTGGGGGAGGGGTGGAGTGGCACACTAAGGCTTTTGCCCCGCTCAGGCAAGTGTTACAGCTTTCAGTGGCTGTGCCATCCGCTGTGTTGGGTAAGCTGCCTGTACAGGCCTGCACTGCAGCTGCTTCCTTCTTTCCCGGGCACCCAGCTTTCTGTAAGCCATCTCCCTGGGCTAACAAACCCCCTGTCTTTCTCCATCCTCAGTGCTCCAGTCTTCGACCCATACTCCAGCTCTTTTATCCAGGCTTAGTTAGCTCAGCTCCAGGGGCCAGCATTTCTGCTAACCGTAAGGTTGTTGCTTCAAACCCACCAGCTGCTCCATGAAAGAAAGATGAGGCAGTCTGTTTCTGTAAAGATTCTTGATTCTTGGAAACCCAATGGGGGGTCACTATGAGTCAGAATTGACTCAGTGGCAGGGAGTTTGGTTTTTGGAGTTAACTCATGCCAGTCCTTCTCCCTCATTTCACCTCTACCTGTTGAAGGTGCAGAACAAGTATCGCATCTGCCTTGATTATCCCTATCTGAAAATTATCCTTCCCCTTCCATTTCTAATAGAGAGCTGAGTCCTTCCTTCTTTCCACAGTGTATTTTTCTCCCAAAGGCAGTACAGTACAGTTTTTAAAAGCAACAATTATAAACCCAACCCAGCTGCTATTTCTGTGACCTTGGACATCTCATCCAAATTCTCAGTGGCTCAGTGTCATTACCTGTAAAATAGGGAGACGTGTTTATAGAATTGTTATGAAGATTAAATTGGCTTACAGTTGTAAAGCATTTAGAATAGTGCCTGATATGTAGTAAACCAACCAAAACAAAATCCACTGCCAAAGAATTCATTCCAACTCCTGTAGTGACCCTATAAGGAGCTCTGCTGACATAGTGCCTAAGGGTTTGAAGACACCAGCCACTCTAAGTAGAAAAACTGGGCAATTTACTTCCATAAAGATTTACGACCTCAGAAACCCAAAAGGGGTCTCTATGAGCTGGAATCTACTCCACAGCAGTGAGGTTTTTTTTATTTTTTAAATAGTGGCCCTATAGGACAGAGCAGGAGCTCTGGTAGCATAGTGGCTAAAGCACTTGACTGCTAACCAGAAGGCTGGCGGTTCAAACCCACCAGCCACTCCCCGGAAGGAAGGTTGGGCAATTCTACTTCCGTAGTGATACTGCCTCGGAAACCCAAGGAGGGGTCGCTATGAGTCAGGGCCGACTCGACGGCACATAACAACATAGGACAGAGCAGACTGCCCCATAGGAGACTGCCTCATAGAGAGGCTGGTGATTTGGAACCGCTCACTTTTTAGTTAGTAGCGGAAACGCTTTAACCACTGCGCCATCAGGGTTCCATGATATGTGGTGTTGTTATGGTTAGGTGCTGCGGAGTTGGACTCATAGAGATCCTATGCACAACGGAACAAACCACTGCCTGGACCTGTGCCATGCTCACAATGGTTGCTATGCGTGAGGCCATTGTTGCAGCCATTATTCAATCCATCTCCTTGAGGGTCTTCCTCTTTTTCGTGGAGGCTCTACTTTACCAAGCATGATAACCTTCTCCAGGAACTGGTCCCTCCTGGTGGTGGACAACATGATGAAAGTACGAAAGAGGTACTCTGGCCATTCTCGCTTCTAAGCATTCAGGCTGTTCTCCCAAGATTAAGGATATGGCGCAAACGCTGAATAAATGTTAGGATTCATTTTGATTAAGCATTCGGGGACATGCAAATAATTTACCAAGGCAGCGACCTACTACTGCAGAGAGCCCCAGGCCCACAGAATCCGTGCAGGGGCGTGGCCGCTCAAAGCGTTCCAGACATCACGCGCACCCCGCCCAGCAGCAGGGGGAGACCGACAGAACCGCGGGCCGCGCCACGCCCAAGTCCCGGCTGCGCGTTTTCCAGCGTCAGGCCGGCCCGCGCTAGCACTCATGTGATTGAGTCAAGATGGCTTCGCACAGCTCTTTGTGGCTCTTGGCTTTCGCTCTCCTGCCCTGGTCCTGCGCTTCCTGGGCTCTGGGGCACCTGGACCCGCCGCTGCCGCTGGTGCTCTGGCATGGGATGGGTGAGTGAGTGAGAAGAGGGACAGAAGGGTTTGAGGACTCGGTCTCCTTTTCCGAGCCTTCATTTTACCTCTGCAGAACGTGGGTGTGGAAGGTTCGCACAGCGCGAGCCCGCCCAAAGTTTTGAGATTTGGAGGCTACCCAGCCTTGGAAGGGAGCTGTGCTGGCGTAGTGCCTAGGGCATTTGACTGCTAACCGGAAGGCCGGAGGTTCAAACCCACCAGCCACTCCTGGGAAGAAAGATGGGGAATCTACTTACGTAGTGATACCGCCTGGGAAACCCAAGGAGGGGTCGCTGTGCGTCGCATCCGACTCGAGGGAGGTGAGTTTCTGCCTTGGAAAAGTAGTAGGAGATGGGAGCTGTCTTTGGTGAGCGCTTATTGCGAGCTGTGCTCAGCGTTGGGACTTTACTTGCTTTCTGTATTGAATCCTCACAGGATTGGCGTCAGGGTGCAGCATCCAGCACTTAATCAGGCAACCTGGGCTCTGGCTACGTGACTGGGTTTTCCATTCTTTTATTCTTTGGCACAGTCAACGGAAATTTTTTGTTGTTGTTATGTGCGGTCGAGTGGGACCCGACTCATAGCGACCCTTCCCTTGGGTTTCCGAGGCGGTATCGCGACGGAAGTTAGGCACCTATACAGTTCAGTCACTCGTTTAACACATAGTTATTGAAGACTTAACTAGTTGCTGAAGATACAGCAATAAACGAAACCTACTAAATTCTTTGGTGTTTCAGAATTTACTTTCCAGAGGAAAGACAGGCTATAAAGAAGTAAAAAGTAATATGTCAACTGGTGATAAGCCCTACGAGAAAAATAACGCAGGGAGGGGTTATAGATGTGGAGGTGGGAGCTTACTTTTTTTTTTTTTTTTTAATTTTTATTATGATTTGGGTGAAAGTTTACAAAGCAAACTCATTTTCTATGCAGCAGTTCATACACATTGTGTTTCATGATACTGACTGTAGTCCCCACAGTGTAACAGCTCTCTTCCCACTTCCTCCCTGTAGTTACTTCTTCCCTGCATCTTTCTTTACTATGCATTTCTGCCCCCAGAGCTATCTCTGTGTGCTGATACTGCCCCTTTGTTCTCCCTTGATTGATCGTTCTAAGGAGTGTATTAACCCTATATATGCCTGTTTGTTTGGCTGGAAGCCACAAAACTAAGTTCAATCCCAGGCCCTAAGGGTCACTAGGGGTCATAGTCTCAGGGGTCTCATCAGGCTCTATCAGACCAGTAAAACTGTTTTTTTTTTTTTTTTTAAATATGATTTTGAGTTTCATTCCACGTTGTTCTCCCACTTCGTCCAGGATTTCCTTCACTGACCCCTGTCCGAGTAGTTGGCAATGGTAGCTGGGCATCATCTAGTTCTGGTCTCACAGTCATATAGGCTGAGGTTTGCATGGTCCACTAGGCACTCACATTTGGAGGTTGAGGAGATGAGGAACTAGCCAGGAGACAGTGAAGGAACAACTAGGGAAGTGGAAGAAAGTCAGGACAGCACAGTGTCCTGGAAGCCATGTGACGAAAATGTTTTAAGGAGAAAGGAGTGATCATCTGTATCAATTCTTGTTGACATGTCAAGTAAGATAAGGGCTGAGAACTGATTATTAGATATAGCAATATGAAGGTCATTAATGATCTTGACAAGAGGAGTTTTGGTGGGGTGGTGAGAGCAAGAGCCTGATTAGAATGGGATGAAGAAAAGTGTTCAGAAAGTATTTGAGTAAGCAAGTATGTTGTTGTTGTTGTTATGTGCTGTCGAGTCGGCCCGACTCATAGCGACCCCTCCTTGGGTTTCTGAGGCAGTATCACTACGGAAGTAGGATTGCCCAACCTTCCTTCCGATAGACAGCTCTTTTAAAGCTCTGTGCCAGACCTGGGTTCATAACAGGGTGTTTAAAAGATGATCCACAATAAATGCTCCATGCTGTCCTAGAGCTCAGAACCCACAGGGGAGGCAGTTAAGTAACCAACATAGTTAGTATAGTGAATGTTACTTGAGAAGTAGGGATGCTCTGCTGATGGTGATGTTAGTTGATCCAACTCATCGTAACCTTATGTATAAGAAGCACTTGCTGCCCAGTCCTGTGTCATCTCCATGATCTTTGCATGTTTGAGAGCCTCACCTTTTTTTTTTTCTCTCTCATTCATAACTGGTTCTTAGTTTCTTCTCAGACTGAAAACAAGATGATTGATTTAAAAATGGGAAAATGGGAAATGATCTCAGTCTACTCCCACTCGGGCCTGTCAGGTTGCTTCTAGTTCCTAGCTGTGGCTCTCTGATACAGGAAGAGAAACAAGGCTGGACTACGTTAAGGTAGATGAGGTGGCTAGATTGCAGAGTTTAAGGAGACAGTCATGTGTTCATCCAAGTTCAGGGTCAGCATTTGTACAATCCAGAGAGTGAGTACCTCCTTAAATTTTGTGCCTTAGGCACCTCTCTTGCTTCACCCTAGTCCTGGTCTTGAAGGTAAATCAGATTCCAAACAACCCCCAATATTCAGTCCTGCTGGCCACTCCTCAGAAGGAAGATTGGGCAGTCTACTTCTGGAGAGATACTGCCTTGAAACCCAAGGAGGGGTCGCTATGAGTCAAATTGATTCAACGGCAGTGAGTTTGGTTTTTTGGTTTTTTTTTGGATCCCATAGGATAAGTGATCTCTGCTTATTTTTCAGTTGTAAATTTATTGACTTTCAAAACTTGATATTACTTTATAAATCTGATTTTTTCAAGCAAGTATTGCCATTTTTCTGTTTTTTTTTTTTTTAATTTTGAAAATACTTAGCTAGTCATCTAGTCACACCCCAGCATGAGAAGCCAAGAGAGTATCAACATATCACTGATGCCTCTAGGTTGTAACATGACAATGAAGTGTTTTTTTTTTTGTTGTTTGTTTAAATCTTACCTTTGAAAATAAAACTAACAAAGGCAAGCAACCTTTTCACTTTACATTTTCTGCTTAATGTCTGCTTTATTTCTTTTTCTTTCTCTTATTTCTTTTTATTATTGTAAATATATATATATATATATAGAACACATTTGCCAATTCAACATTTTTCACATATACAGATAAGTAATGTCAGTTACACCTAGTCCTCATATTAACTATCACATTATCCAACATTTCACATTTATAGTAGTAAAGAATCTACTATTTGACTATTCTATGCATTATCAATATACAACTGCAGTAAAAACGCTGAGGTACTAAGCAAGAGTAATGTTGTCTGACGGTTAATTTTATGTGTCAGTTTGTTTCATTCATGATTCTCAGTGGTTTGGCAACTATGTAATGATGTAATTTCTTAATGATGTAGTGATACAATTTGGCAGTTATACAGTGATGTAGTCACCTTCCATTTTATGATTTAATGTGGTCATCCTCCATTTTTGCATTAACAACCTAGTCTTTAGAACCTAACCATATTGATAAGTTAGGAGTGGGTGTACATTAATCATGCTGTGTAACCATCACCAATATTGTTGCCAAATATCCCATTATCATAAATAGAAACTCACTGCTTCCTAAACAATGGCTGCTCCTTTCCCCTTCCTTCCCAACCCTGGTAACCACTAATAAAGCTTTGGCCTCTATACCTTTGCCTGCTCTAGATGCAGATCACATTGTTTTGATTTATGAGTTTCCATCTTTGTTTTTCTCGGCTAGGAGACAGCTGTTGTAATCCCTTAAGCATGGGTGCTATTAAAAAAATGGTTGAGGAGAAAATACCCGGAATTTATGTCTTGTCTTTGGAGATTGGAAAGACACTGGCAGAGGTAAGGCCCTTCATAGCTCTGTTTTTTTTGAAGGTTTACTAACTGACTTCATAGAATGTATCATTAAAATGTCTTACTTTGCATTTTTAGCAGCAAACCATACAATGATAGCTTAACTCCTGAGTGGCTTATGTGCAGATCTCAGCTGAAACAAGTTCACCTCTTAGAGAAGATGCCAGTGGTTGTTTTCAGCCCCAGCCTTTCATGTCTCTGTGGCTCCTCTTTTAGGATGTAGAGAATAGCTTCTTCTTGAATGTCAATTCCCAAGTATCAACAGTGTGTCAGACTCTTGCCAAGGATCCTAAATTGAAGCAAGGCTACAACGCTATGGGTTTCTCCCAAGGAGGCCAATTTCTGTAAGTCCCTTTCTGTTACATAGCACTGTTTACATGGAATAGATTTTTTCATTTATTTAGAGAGATTCTCTTTTCTCTACTTTTTGGATTCTCACAAATCATGGAAGGAAAACCGTGCTATATGGAACTTCTTTTCTGTGAAAGAATTAAGATTTGCATTTGGCCATATCAGAGGAAAATTGTGAAGTTCTCCGACTTTGGGGAACCACTGAGGATTAAATAGCTTAATCCATAGAGCTGATATTGACAGTACATTTCTGTCTGATAGAGCTTTTTTTTTTTTTCCCCCCTAGGAGGGCAGTGGCTCAGAGATGCCCATTACCACCCATGAATAATCTCATCTCCTTTGGAGGACAACATCAAGGTAATTTTAGCCTCTTTGCCTCCTTTCTTCTATGTTCTAGTCCATGTGACCATTTTAAAAAAATCCAGCAGCTTGATTAACATAAAAAGTGAGTCATTCTTATAAAGTCCTGTTTCTCTAGCTTATGATGATCAAATAGTTGTTGTTAGGTGCCATCAAGTTGGTTCCAACTTATAGTGACCCTGTGTACAGCTCACCTGGATTAATGACGAAATAGGAAGAGATTTAGGATTCTAGAGACCTGAAAGGGTGCGTTAGGTGGCTATCCACTTCTCTCCAGTCTCATTGATGTGATTTCATGGAGGTGAGATAGTTATAGCCATGTGGCAGGGTGGTTGAGGAGTTAGGAAAATTAATGAGCTTTCCTGTTTCCTGGCATTGGCAATGTCCTGTTGAAGCTTAGTGCCTAAGCTTTTTTGTCTATTAAATTAACAATACAGATTAAACAGTTAAGCAATTACTGCCCACTCCTGTGTCATCTCCATGATCTTTGCATGTTTGAGGGTCTCACTTTTTTTTTTTCCTCATTAATCACTGGTTCTTAGTTTCTTCTCAGACTGAAAACAAGATGATTGATTTCAAAATGGGAAGTGATCTCAGTCCACTTCCACTCGGGCCTGTCAGGTTGCTTCCAGTTCCTACCTCTGGCTCTTTGATATAGGAAGAGAAACAGGGCTGGACTAGGTTAAGGCAGATGAAGGGGCTCAATTTTCTATTTAAGCAGAATGGCATACTTTGGGGGAAGGGTGTATCTTTGGAATACAATTTTATTTCTGCTATGATAGATATATGGAACCCTGGTGGTAGAGTGGTTAAGGTGCTCATCTGCAAATGTAAAGCTTGGCAAATTGAACCTACCAGCTGCTCTGCAGGAGAAAGTTGTGGTAGTCTGCTTCCCTAAAGATTTGCAGTCTTATAAGCCCTCTGGGCATTCTTTATTCTGTGGGGTTGCTATGCGTCAGAATCAACACGGTGGGTAGATGAGGGATATAGTTCGTAGCTGGTATAGTGTAGAGACAGAAGAATTCTGCTTATGATTAGGAAACCTGGGTTCACCTGGCTGCTAACTCATGGGCAGGCAATTTGGTATTAGTTTGGTATCTTACATCTTTTTCACAGATGGGGGAAACTGAAATATAACTGTGCCCATCTTGTGGGTCTTTTGGAGAAAACAATAGGTAGGAAACTACTTTTTTAAAATACAGTATTATATACATGCAAGCTGGTAAAAACAGCTTTTTCATTCATTCATTCAACAAGTATTTATCAAGCACTTATTATATACCAGGAATAAGACCAACAATGTGGCTGCCTTCATGGAGCTTTCATTATAGTAGGAAGACAACAGACATCAAACAAGCAAACAAAATAAGCACAGATAGTGGTAACTGTGGGAAAGGAAAACACAAACAAAGAAGATAATATTAGAGAGACAGTTTAGTGGCTGTAGTGGTTAAAGTTGTCAGTTCTAGAGGCCAAAGGCTTGTGTTCAAGTCCTGGCTCCATCACTTCCTGTCTACCTTTAGATAAGCTATTTATTTAACCTGTTGTAACATTTTCTATCTGTAATACATAGGAACACTGGAGAGTGAGTAAGTGCTGCTAACCAAAAGGTCAGTGATTTGAACCCACCAGCTATTCCACAGAAGAAAGATGAGGCAGTCTGCTCCCATAAAGATTTATAGCCTTGGAAACCCCGTGGGGCAGTTTTGCTTTGTCCTGTGGGGTTGCTGTGAGTTGGAATTGGCTTGATGGCTGTGGGTTTAGTTTTGGTTTTATCTGTAATGTGGGACAAATAGTGATACCTATTCCGTAGAGCAGTTGTCGGGATTAATTACTGCCTATATATGTTTAGAACTATGCTTGGTTCTCAAAAAACGTTACTGGTGAGAATGAGAGTGTAACTGGATGTAGGGGAAGAGAATGAGAGAAGCTTTGGAAACCCTGTGGGGCACTTCCACTCAGTAACACATGGGTCTGCCTGTCCCACATACTCTGTCCTATACGGTCACTATGAGTTAGAATCAACTTTAGGTAGAGTTGTCAGATATGGTTCTCTAAGCTAGGACCTGTGAGGTGAGAATGAACCCAGCCATGTGAAGCAGCCAGAAAAGCACATCTGGGAAAGAGAAGGTGCTCAGGTTCTGAGGCAGAAAAGAGTGGGAGTACCAGGTGGACGCTTGTTACGGTACTGGTTCTCACTGCGTTGCTTTTTGTGCAGTACATGAGTGAAATCAGGCTCGGAGTTCTCTTTGTGCTTATATCCATCTGCACAGTGCCTTGCACATAGTAGATACTGAACACCTGATTATTGAAGGAATGGATATTTGTCTTTTATCACTGCAGGTATCTTTGGACTCCCTCGATGCCCAGGAGAGCACTCTTACATCTGTGACTTGATTAGGAAAACATTGAATGTTGGCGCTTACTCTAAAGTCATTCAAGAACGGTATGTGTGGTTAACTGAAAAAGATATAGAACTGATGCTCTGCAAAAATATCTTGCCAATTTTCATGCTAACAGTGGTTCCAGGAGTAGCTGCTAATAATATTCTAATGAGATATTTTTATGAAAACATTTTGAAAGTACTCACCCCAAGGAATGATTGTTAGTATTTGGAGGACAGAGTCTTTCTGTTGTCAGCAGCAAGGGGTGAACCACACCTACATGAGTGTCTCAAACTATTCAAATGTGTCTCAGTATTTAAAACATATACATAATCACATCTGGAGCTCTGGTGGCGCAGTGCCTGAGGCATTTGACTGCTAACCAGAAGGTTAGTGGTTCAAACCTATCAGCCACTTCATGGAAGGAAGACTGGGCAATCTACTTCTGTAAAGACTTACTACCTCAGAAACCCAGTGGTGTTGCAGTGAGTTGGAATTGACTCGATGGCGGTAGATTTGGGGTTTTTTTGGAGTATATTCTCTTTCAGGTGATTTTGAACTTAAATATACAATCAGAACCAGTGGATAATTAATTCAGAAATAGATTCTAGGGTTTCTAGAAATTCTGATGGGGTAGATCTAGAGTGTGGTAACTGGGATTTGGGATCAGCAGATACAGTTTCGTTATCTACCCTGTGGGTTTTCCAAGTGTTGTCTAATAACAGCTCTTCAATACATCTTCTTGAAGCCATGTTCTTTGTGAATGTCTCACATATAGAAACAACCCACAGCTAACTCTCTTTTCCTTTTCTACCTTGGCTACATTAACCGCCCCCCAAAAAAAAAAAACCCACCAAACCCATTGTCGATTCCTGCTCATGGTGAACCTGTGAAAGGAGCTCTAGAGACATAATGGTTAAAGCATTCAGCTGCTAACCCAAAGGTCAGTGGTTTGAACCCACCAGCCCCTCCATGCGAGAAAGATGAGGCAGTCTGCTTGTGTAAAGATTTACAGCCTTGAAAAATCTATGGGACAATTCTCTGTCCTAAAGGGTCACTATACATTGGAATCAACTCATTGGTGGTAGGTGGTTTGGTGAATTCATGTGTTACAGAGTAGAACTGTTCCATAGGGTTTTCTTGGCTCTAATCTTTATAGAAGCAGATTGCCAGGTCTTTCTTCTGCAGCACCACTGGGTGGGTTTGAACCACCAAGCTTTAGGTTCATAAGCTAAAAAAAAAAAAAAAAACACCAAACTCACTGCCATCAAGTTGGATCCGACTCGTGTTGACCCCTCCTTGGGTTTCTGAGCCGATAGCACTACAGAAATAGATTGCCCAATCTTCCTTCTGAGGAGTGGTTAATTGTTGTTGTTGTTGTTAAGTGCTGTCTAGTCGTTTCTGACTCATAGCGATCCCATACACAGCAGAATGAAACACTGCCCAATCCCGCACCAGCCCCACAATCCCTGCTATACTTGAGCCCATCATCGCAGCCACCATGTCAATCCATCTCGTTGAAGGCCTCC
>NW_006921942.1:522050-565564 GCF_000298275.1 Orycteropus afer afer | reverse complement strand
TGAAGTCCACATGTACAGCCTCCGTTTGTGTTGTTGAAAAAAGGTGTTTGCAATGAACAAGTCATTGGTTAGTAGTGGAGTACAAACTATTTATACCACCTAGGGACCTGTAGGGAATTCTGGTGGTGCAGTGCCTAAGGCATTTGACTGCTAATGAGAAGGCTGATGGTTCAAACCCACCAGCCACTCCTCAGAAGGAAGATTAGGCAATCTACTTCCACAGAGATACTGCCTTGGAAACCCAAGGAGGAGTTGCTATGAGTTGGACCTGACTAAGCAGCAGTGAGTTTGGTTTTTTTGGAGGGACCTATTGCCTACACTAACCGAAACCAAACTCATTGATATTGAGTTGATTCTGACTCATAGTGACCCTATCAGACAGAGTACATGGGACAGATGAACTCATGTGTTACATTACACAGTAGAACTGCCCTGTAGGATTTCCAAAGCTGTAAATCTTTACAGAAGCAGACTCCGTTATCTTTCTCCTGTGGAGCAAATGGTGAGTTTGAACCACTAACCTTCAGGTTCATTAGCTGAGTACTTAAACTCTGCATCACCAGGGCTAAGCAGTCTTGGGCTCAGCAGTGCCACCTGATGTCCAGGGCGGGATGACTCTGCATCCCCACCTCCTTTTTTTCCCCTCAGGCAGCTCATGAGCTGCACTGTTGACCTGACTTCTACTAGGCACAGCTTGGTTATTTATATTCTGCATATTCTCTGTTCTCGTGGATGTGTTTGGCATCTTTGACTGCTAACCAGAAGGCTGGCGGTTCAAACCCACCAGCCACTCCTCGGAAGGAAGGTTGGGCAATCTACTTCTGTAGTGATACTGCCTTGGAAACCCAAGGAAGAGTCGCTATGAGTCGGATCCAACTCTACGGCAGTGAGTGTTTTTTTGTTGTTTGTTTAACTCTTGTTCAGATGATTGAAATCCATCCTTTTCTCTGTACAGGCAGTCCCCACGGTTATGAATGTCCAGCTTACAACTTGCCATTTAATGTTACTTAAATTTGTCCTCACTGTGAAACAACTGAAACAACCCTTATTTGCAACAAATTCTTAACAATCACTTTCATTTGCTGAATGTATCAGCTTTTAAATCATTGAAAAGGCTTGGAGCCTTCTTGCACTAAAATAACCCCAGCAAACTCACTGCTATCAAGTTGAGTCTGACTCATAATGACCCCCATTGTATTTCCAAGGCTATAAATTTTTACAGAAGCAGACTGCCTCATCTTTCTTCAGTGGAGCACCTGGTGGGTTTGAACCATCAATCTTTTAGTGAGCAGCCAAATGCCTTAACCACTGCACTACCAGAACTCTTTTTTCTTGCGCTAAAGTAAGAGTAAATAAGAAGCATATGTACCTGTTCTGACTTCCTACAAATTCAACTTAAAAGACACACCTAGGAAAGGAGCCCATTCGGAACTCGGGGCCTGCCGGTATTTCTTTGTTTTGTAAACCAAGACACAATCCTTGGCAATAAGAATTGTTAGTGATTATAAATGAGCAGTGAGTGGGAAGAAAAAGTGACACCTGGATTCTGATTAAAAGTGATAGATTGATGCATTTAATCTCCATTTACTCCTTAAACTTTAATGAAGTGATAGCCAAAGAATAAAAACAGATAAACTCACCAAGGCAAAGAGAAAAAGAGAGGAGATGAGAGTTAATAAAAGATGATAATACATTTTTGAAAGAAAAGAAAAGCAGATGAATGGTGGTAACTGTTTTGGCAGAGCCAAAAAAAAGCAAAAAACCAAATGCAGTGCCATCAAGTCGGATCCAACTCATAGTGAGCCCTCCTTGGGTTTCTGAGGCAGTATCGCTACGGAAGTAGATTGCCCAACCTTCCTTCCGAGGAGTGGCTCGTGGGTTTGAACCGCCAGCCTTCTGGTTAGCAATCAAATGCTTCAGGCACTATGCCACCAGAGCTCCTTTGGCAGAAATTCTATTTCTCCTGTCATAGTGGCAGAAGAATAGTCACTGGGTTCTGCAGAAGATTGGAAACTTGACCATTCCTGATAAAGATTTTCAACAGCAACAACAACAAATTGTTTCAGTCTTACCCACTTATCCCACCATCTCAGGATACCTTGTGCCTCTATTCCTGAGCCTTTCTGGCACTCTAAGATGTGGACCATCTCCCTTCTTGTCAGGTATTTCTTTAATGGCACAGAGATTTCAGTGTTGGCAGAGCAGTGTTGGTTTTCACTAGTGGTGCTATGTTTAAAATACTTACTCAGCTGTGCAGTGGTTAAGTGCTCAGCCACTAGCTGAAAGGTTCCAGTTCAAACCCACCATCTGCTTCACAGGAGAAAGATAGGGCATTCTGCTTCTGTAAAGGTAACAGCCTTGAAAACTCTGTGGGTTCTGCTCTGTCCTGTTGGGTCACTGTGAGTCAGAATCAACTCAACAGCAATGGATTTGGTTTTTTGATTTTGTGGGCCTTGAAGATACAGTGGCGAGCAAGATAGAGTTTCTACTCCCATGAAGTAACATACTTAATAGGGAAAAGAATTTTACAAGGAAAAGAAGGCTACAGGTAAACAGATACCCTAGATAACCTCTAATAGTAAAAAGACCGTGAAAGAAAGAAATAGGATGCAGTGATTGAGAGTCATGGAGGGGGCATCTACTTTGGACAGAATGGTCTTTGAAGAAATTTAAGCTGCAGCTGAAGGAGAAGGAAGGAGCATAGGAGGAACTAAAACCAAAAAACCAAACCCACTACCATCAAGTTGATTCTGACTCATGGCAACTCCTGTTGGGTTTCCGAGGTGGTAAATCTATGGAAGTAGCTTGCTCTTCCCTTCCTTCTGTGGAGTTTGAACTGCTTCAGTGTAGTAAATTACTTAGTGTGGCTTTTCTACCCATAAGTCATTGTAAACTCAGTGGTGGAATGAGCAACTGAGGAGCTCCTGATTGTAAATGTTATCCACCTGGGTTATTTCTGTTGGGCATGGCACAACGCAATGTTATCAGAAGCTCTCTCTCAGGTGCTTAGAATTCTGTTGTTATGATTGGTTGGTTTGGCCACTCTGCCAAGCTCAAAAGGAGGCCTCCTAGAGGCAGAACTCTCTCTGATTACTGGTTGAGGAAGACATGCTGCTGAAAGAGAGACGCACCCCTGAAAGAGACATGTGCTGCTGGGAAAGAGATGCAAGAGACATGCATTGCTGTGTAAGACACCGAGGGACACGCACTGCTGGGGGAGAGACTGTGAGAGACTTGGCTGAGAGACGGTGGGCTGGGGAGAGAGACTGAGCATTTTTCCTGAACTCAAATTGTAGCCTGGTTCTTCCCTAATAAACCCCATAATCTGTGAGTTCTGTGTGGCCACTGCAGCAAATTATCGAACCCAGGAGAGAGGTGTGGTGGGTGCTTTGGGAGGAACGGTTGGAGAAAGGGCTGGAGGGAGGCAGCATGTCTGGCCTTGTAGGAATAGGCTTTGGGGTACTGCTGGTAATCCTGTCTTCCTCTTGTAGTGTTAGAGGAGGTTGGAAGATGTGGCCTCCTTGCCCTTTTTTGCAACTGCCAACCTTCTGGTTAGCAATCAGATGCCTTAGGCACTGTGCCACCAGAGCTCCTTATGGGAGAAACTAAGGAGATAAAAATCAGGTAGAGGGCACAGCCAGTACAGATGCTCCAAGGATGAGAGCACATGGCCTGTTTTAGGCCTAGTTGATTCGAGTTTAGTGATAGATGGGGAGAGTTGAACAGAGAAGCAGAGGCTCTATCATGCAAGACTTGTGAGCCATGTAAACAATGTGAGTTTTATTCTAAACATCATGAGAAGCTTTAAGCAGGGGAATAGTATGACCTGAGTGTGTTTTCAGAAGCTCTCCACTGTTTCATGACTGGATTGTAAGGGGCTGTAGGAAGAGCAGGGAGAATACAGGGAGCTAGTGAAGTGAGAAATGATGATGGCTTGGACACCAGGTTATGACAATGAGATGGAGAGGAAAGAAGTGACTTAGGGTATGTGTTACAACATTGTAGGTGAAGCTAGACTTGAGCTGGGATGCAGATCACCATTTTTAACAGTTTCCATGGGAAAGTGCCTTCTAAGTTCTCAACAGTTTGCTTACAGATTAACTTTTAGAATACTTTCTAATTTTGTAGAATCGGTTTGTTTGCTGTTTACTTTTAATGAGTAAAATCTCATTTCAATAGGTGGCCAGTATGAGACTTGAAAGAGGCAAGTAGCCAAGTAAAGTGATGAGAAGGCAATGAGGAGAGCTTCCTTTCTGTAAAATAGCAAAAGGCAATAGTTTTCTCTTTGCAGTGTTGCCCCTGGTTGCCCTTTGTATTTGGGGGGAGTTTGGTTGCAAGGAAGACACCAAATCAACCAAAGTAAATTTGAAAAGAGAATTCCCAAGGTTTTGGTAGCCAGAGCCTCAGAGGGAGGGACTGAAATCAAGAAACAGGAGCCCTCGGGAGCCACAGTGGCCTCGCTCCCACTGTCATCCTTGCTCCTCTCTGTCTCTGCTGCGTTTTTTCTCACCATATTTGCTAGCCTCTCCTGCTACCCACGTGCTGAAAGGTGGCCTTGCACAGCTTCCAAATTCTTAATCTCTGTTTTAGTCGAGGCTAGAATCTCTTAGTCTCAGTTTCAGATTCTTAGGGACTGGGCCCATACCTCAGATCAGGTCAGGTACCCACCTCTGCTGTCATTTGCTGTGGTCAGGAAGTGGGACCACTTTGTACCAGCCATATACGCCCCTGTACCCAGAAGGTGGAGCAGGAAGAGCATAATTCCCAGACAAGGGAGAATTATTTTAAGTACAGACCACAGAAGATGTCCTCTACACATTTGATAATTCACCCTTAACAAGTTGGATGTCACCATCAGTATCAAGTTAGGAAGAGCTTGCCAAGCCCATCCTCTGGCTGGGAATGGTGGAAGCAGTGAGGAAGGGTGTGAGTGTGCCAGTTCTCTCTCACCTTTCTGGGTGTAAAATCTGCCCTCCAGTTTTTCCTCTAGAAGAGCTGATGCCTTTGAGTTGTGAAGTTGGTGAAGAGTGCTGAAATTACCGCGGGCTGCCGAAAGGACAAATCTGTCCTGGAAGAAGTACAGCCAGAATGCTCTTTGGAAGCGAGAATGACCAGACTTCATCTCACCTACTTTGGTTGTGTTGTCAGAGGGGTCCATTCCCTGGAGAAGGATATCATGCATGGTAAAGTGGAGGGTCCGTGAAGAAGGGGAAGACCCTCAATGAGATGGAGTGACACAGAGGCTGCAATGATGGGCTCAAGCATAGCAAGGATCGTGAGGATGGCCCAGGACTGGGCAGTGTTTCGTTCTGTTGTAACAACCACCACAACAGTTCCCTTCTGTCCTGTGCAGACGCCGTCAGCCCTGCTTGGCTTTCTCCTTCTTCAGTTTTCTCTTTGCCATTTCTGCTCCCCCTTGCCCTTCATACCCTTTCCCACAGCAAATATTCCCTTGTACACCAACTATTCCCTTGTCCGCTCATCTTCTCCTGAACCAGCTCTGATGTTCCCAGCTTGCCCTCCCCTTCGCCCCTCTCGACCTTGGCTAGTAGTTCGTAGGCCCCAGTGCTTGGCAGGGCTTGCACCCTCCATGCCCCGCTCCCTGTCCTCTTCCTGGCCCTCTGTGACTCCGTCCCACTTTCCCTGCTTATTTGCTCTCAGTTGAAGAGCTTTCCATCCCCTTTTCTGGAAATACTGAGGCATCCCACTCAGACTCCCTCAGAGACTTTTTAGCAGTTCACAAGAGTACAGAGAGTAATGTAACAAACTAGTTTGTACCTAGGAGCTACAGTGAACACTTTGCCATACTTGTTTCAGATTATTATTTGAAGAACAAAAATATTTCAGATAAAATTGGATTCTTCTAGATCACTCTCACAGGTCATATTCTCTGCCTTCCTTCCCTAGTGATGACTACTGTCAAGAAATTGAGTGTATCTTTCCTGTCCATTATAAATAAATAGATACATAATTATATAGGAGGTCTCTGGGTGGTGCAAGTGATTTGCACATGGCTACTAACCAAAAGTTTAGCAGTTGAAACCCACTTGGTGCTGTGGAAGAAAGACCTGCAGTGAATTACTTGGTGAGGCTTTTTTAGCCATAGTCTTTGTAACTCCCAATAGATTACTGGGTGGGACCATCGCAAATAAGGTGTATGGAATTCTAATTTAAGGATTGGTTAGCTTTGCTATGCTGCTGGGCTTAAAATGAGCCCTCCTAGAGCCAGAGAGGGGGAGCTCACTGCCATCAAGAGAGAGTAGTCGGAGGTGAAGTAGAGGAGTTTGTCTTTGGTCTGGAGATCCCTGTGCTGGATGCCCTTGGCAGAGACACCTGTCAGAGATGCCTGGCAGAGAGATGGTAGAAGTGGAACCAAGTGGCACAAGACAGAGTGGCCATGGAGCAAGAAAGCTGAGTGCCACTGGGCAGGAGGCATGCTAGTGGACTGGGGTGCACCTAGGTGTACCTATCGGCAGAGCTGAAAGAGCTTTCTAACACTTGACCGGGCAGGGCAGAGGCCAGGCCGAGATGTCAAGGGCTAAAGAGGCATGCCTGAGGGCATAGAGGGGAGACGATCCTGATCGAAAAATAATATCCCGAGCATTCCTGAACCTGAATTGTAGCTTGTTACTTCCCTAATAAACCCTACAATCCTGAGTATTGTCTATTCAGTTCTGTGTGGCCATTGCAATGAATTGTTGAACCCCGTAGAGAAGTAGTGAGTGCTGTGGGAGGGACAGTTGGTGTAAGAGTTGGTAAAAAGGTTGGAGGGTAGTAACATGTCTAGCCTCACAGGATAAGCCTTGGGCTGCTAATGATGTTAATAAAAAGGTTGGAGGGTGCTGAGATGTCTGGCCTCATAGGAGTAAGCCTTGGGCTGCTGATGGTGATTCTGTCTCCCCCTTGTGGAGTCAGAAGAGATCAGAAGATGCAGCCTACGTGCCCTTTTTGTAGCTTCCGTAGATTGTTGTTGTTGTTGTTGTTATGTGCCGTTGAGTCGGCCCCAACTCATAGTGACCCCTCCTTGGGTTTCCGAGGCAGTATCACTACGGAAGTAGGATTGCCCAACCTTCCTTCCAAGGAGTGGCTGGTGGGTTTGAACCACCAGCCTTCTGGTTAGCAGTCAAGTGCTTTAGCCACTATGCTACCAGAGCTCCCTTCCGTAGATTACAGCCAAAAAATTCCTATGGAGCAGTTCTACTCTTTGGCACGTTGGGGTTGCTATGAATTGGAATCAACTCGATGGCAGTGGGTTTGGTTTTGTTGGTATTGGTTGGTCCGTTAGTTGCCATCAAGTTGATTCCAACACATAGTGACCCCATGTGTGCAGAGTGGGACTGCTCCATAGGGTTTCCAAGGCTGCTGTCAGAAGTAGGTCACCAAAGAGCCTTTGGGTGAGTTTGAACCATTAACCTTTCAGTTTGTAGTACAGCACTGAACTGTGTGTACCACACAAAGACTCTTGGTTTTGGTACATACTCATAATTAACATGTAGTAGTTCTATATTTAACATTTTGAGGAACCACCAAACTATTTTCCATAGTGGCTGTACCATTTTACATTCCCACCAGCAATGGAGGAGGGTTCCAGTTTCTCTTCAACCTCATCAACAACTGTGTTTTGTTTTGTTTAAAATCATTGCCATTGTAGTAGAGGGAGGTGGTATCTCACTGTAGTTTTGATTTTCATCTCTCTAACGACTAATGATGTTGAGCATTTTTTCATGTATTTGTTGGCCATTTGGTGAACTGTTGAAGTCCTTTGCCCATTTTTTGGTTGGGATGTTTGTCTTTTTGTTATTAAGTTATAGAAGTGTTTTCTGTATTTTGGGTATTAGACCCTTATTGGATATATGGTTCCCAAAAAAATTTCTCTCAGTCTGTAGGTTGTCTTTCCTTTTTGTTGATAAAGTCCCTTGCTGAAGAAAAGTATTTAATTTTTATGAAGTCCCATTTATCTATTATGTCTTTTACTGATTGTGCTTTTATTGTTGTATCTGATGATCTGTCATTAACACTAGGCCTGCCAGGCACTCCCCAATATTTTCTTCTAAGAATTTTATGGTTTTAGTTTCACATTTAGGTCCTTGATCCATTTTGAATTGCGTTTTGTGTATGGTGTGAGGCATGAAACCGGATTCATTCCTCTGCATGGAAATGCAATAACCCCAGCACCATTTACTGAAGAGACACTTCCTTCTCTTGGGTAGATTTAGCACCTTTGTTGAAAATCACTTGACAATAGATGTGTGGATATCACCCACTTTTTTATTTATTTTATTTTATTGTGCTTTGGGTACAGATTTACAGAGAAAATCTGGTTTGCATTCAACAGTTTGTGCACATTTGATTTCATGCCCCGATTACCGTCCCCAGCCATAACAAACTCTCCTCCCCTCCTGTCCCTGTGCCTACCCCCTCCCTGTGCCTTTCTTTACTATGCACTCCTGTCTGTCCAGCTTTCCCTTCATTGTGAATGCTGCCATACCACCTACTCTTGATGTTCTTCTTCCTTTATTCTTCTTTCTAACCATGCTGCTTTTTCCCCATACCTCTAAACCAAGCCCACTTCTTTCATAGTTTGTCTGACATCCCTACATCAGTGTATTCCATTTGCAAACCCTCACTACTGAGCATTTGCTCTGGACAAAGAGCTTGTAGTCCTATAAGGAAGAGACAGGGAACCAACATGATAGGTGATGTTGTTGTTAGGTGCTGCTGTGTCGGTTCCAACTCAGTGACCCTTTGTAAAACAGAACAAAACACTGCCCAGTCCTGCACTCTCCTTACAGTTGTTGCTGTGTGTGAGCCCTGTTGGAGCCATTGTGTCTGTCACTCCATCTCAATGAGGATCTTCCTCTTTTTCACTCCCTCCTTTACCAAGCATGATGTCCTTCTCCAGGGACTGGTCCCTCCTGATAACATGACCAAAGTATAAGAGACAAAGTCTTGCCATCCTCGCTTCTATCTGGCTGTACTTCTTCCAAGAAAACTTTGTTCATTCTTTAGACAATCCATGGATTATTCAGTATTATTTTTCAACACAATTCAAGTGCCTCAAGTCTTTTTCGGTTTTCCTTATTCGTTGTCCAGCTTTCACATGTGTATGAAGTATTAAAAATACCATGGCTTGGGTCAAGTGTACCTATTCTTCAAAGTGACGTCTTTGTCTTTAACACTTCAAAACAGTCTTTTGCAGCAGATTTACCCAATGCAAGAAATCGTTTGATGCAAGAAATCGTTTGATTTCTTGATTATTGCTTCCATGGTCATTGATTGTGGATCCAAGTAAAATTAAATCCTTGACAACTTCAGTCTTTTCTCTGTTTACCATGATGTTGTTTATTGGTCCACTTGTGAGAATTTCTGCTTTTTTTATGTTGAGGTGTAATTCACATTGAAGGCTCTATTCTTTGGTCTTCATCAGTAAGTGCTTCAAGTCCTCTCTGCTTTCAGCAAGCAAGGTTGTGTCATCTGCATGTTGCAGGTTGTTAATGAGTCTTCCTCCAAACCTGATGCCACATTCTTCTTCATATAGTCCAGCTTCTCAAATTATTTGCTCAGCATACAGGTTGAATAAGTATGATGAAAGGATATAACCCTGATGCACATCTTTCCTGATTTTAAAACACAAAGTATCCCCTTGTCCTGTTTGAATGACTGCCTTTGCACAGTTAAGTGTTCTGGAATTCTTCATGATGTTATCCATAATTTGTTATGATCCACACAGTTGAATGCCTCTGCATAGTCAATAAAACACAGGGAAACATCTTTTTGCTATTTTCTCCTTTCAGCCAAGATTTGTCTGACATCAGTAATGATATCCCTCATTCCACATCCTTTTCTGAATCAGGCTTGGAAGTCTGGCAGGTCACCATTGATGTACTGCTCCAACCATTCTTGAATTATTTTCAACAAAATTTGACTTGCGTGGGATATTAATCATATAGATCAATAATTTCCACATTCTTTTGGATCACCTTTCTTTGAAATGGGTACAAATATGGATCCCTTCCAATTATCTGCCTAGGTAACTGTCTTCCAAATTTCTTGGCATAGATGAGTGAGCACTTCCAGCATTGCATCTGTTTGTTGAAATATCTCAACTGGTATCCTGTCAATTCCACTGAAATATCTCAATTGGTATTCTTTCAGTTCCTGGAGCCTTGTTTTGCACAGTGCCTTCAGTAGAGTGTGGACTTTTTCTTTCAGTACTGTCGGTTCCTGATCATGTACTACCTCCTGAAATGGCTGAATGTCAACCAATTCTTTTTAGTACAGTGACTTTGTATATTCCTTCTATTTTCTTTTGATGCTTCTTATGTTGTTCAATATTTTGCCCACAGAATCCTTCAGTATTGCAACTTGAGGCTGGAATTTTTTTCTTCAATTCCTTCAGGTTGAGAAATACTGAGTGTGTTCTTCTCTTTTGGTTTTCTAACTCCAGATCTTTGCACATTTCATTATAATACTTTGTCTTCTCGAGCCACCCTTTGAAATCTTCGGTTCAGCTCTTTTATTTCAACATTTCTTCCTTTCACTTTAGCTATTCTCTGTTCAATAGCAAGTTTCAGAGTCTCTTGTAAGATCTATTTTAGTCTTTTATTTCTTCCCTGTCCTTTTAATGACCTTTTGCTTTCTTCAGTAACTGTGTCCTTGATGTCATCCCACAGTTCATCTGGACTTCTGTCATTGGTGTTCAGTGTATCAAATCTCTTCTTGAGATGATCCCTAAATTCAGGTGAGATATACTCAAAATTGTACTCTGGGCTCTTGTGAACTTGTTTTAGTTTTCTTCAGCTTCAAATTGAGTTTGCATGTGAACAACTGAAGGTCTATTCCACAGGTGGGCCCAGGCCTTGTTTTGACTCATGATACTGAGTTTCTCCATCATTTCTTTCCACAGATGTAGTCGATTTGACCACTGTGTATTCCATCTGGTGAGGTCCACATGTATATATGCTGTTTATGTCATTGAGAAAAAAAAAGTGCAGTGAGTAAACCATTGATCTTGCAAAATTCTATTACGCAAACTCCAGCATTGGTTCTGTTACCAAGGCCATATTTTCCAACTACTGATCCCTGTTTTTTGTTTCCAGCTTTTGCATCCCAATCACCAGTGCATCTTGATTGCATGTTTGATCGATTTCAGACTGCAAAAGTTGGTAAAATTCTTCAATTTCTTCCTCTGGCTTTAGTGGTTGGTGTGTAAATTTGAACAATAATAGTATTAACTGGTCTTCCTTATAGGTGTATGGGTATTATCCTATCACTGACAACATTGTACTTCATTGACAACTTCTCATTTTCCTAGATTCATACTCCGTACATTCCATGTTCTGATTATTAATGTATGTTTTCAGCTATATCTTTTCATTTTGAGTTGTGGCCTATCGGCAAATGAAGATCCTGAAAGTTTTACTCCATCCACATCATTAAGATTGGCTCTACTTTGAGGAGGCAGCTAGCTCTTCCCCAGTTGTGTTTTGAGTGCCTTCCAACCTGAGGTGCTCATCTTCCATCACTATATCAGACAACGTTCCACTTGCTATTCATAATGTTTTCAGTAGCCAATTTTTTCAGAATTAGACCGCCATGTCCCTTTTGCTAGTCTTAATCTGGAAACGTGTCCACCATGGGTGACCCTGCTGGTATTTGAAATACCAGTGGCATAGCTTCCAGGATCACAGCAACAGGCAGGCAGCTATAGTATGACAGACAACCTGACAGACAAGTGGTGGAGATAAGCAACAGCAATACTAGAACAAAATGACAAGATAATGAGTAACATCAATATTTTATATATGTTCAGAGTTCATCAGATTTTTAACAGTGAAACTAAGCATTTAAAAGTTCTCAAATACATTTATAAATGGATTATGTCACCCTAACTGCTGCAGATCTGACTGCTGCTTGCTTTCAGTCCTGTCTGCTCCTGGGTGTGAGGCGCTCCAGTCATCGCTGATGTATTTAGTGCCCTCCTGCTCCGCTGAGTGGAGCTTCCAGGCCCACCACCACTGGGCAGCTCTTCCACTCTGGCTGGGGAGCTCCTGTTACAATTTTTATTTCTCTCCCTACCAACTTGATCTAATTCCTCTTCTTCCTCAGAGGGCTGCTCCCTGTAGATCTATGCTCAGTTTTTTTTTGTGGTTTTTTTTTTTTTTTAACCCTTTCCTTTATTTATTTGTGGTAGAAATTCTGGTGTGGAGATGAAAGGAGTAAGTGAAAACTAGCTATCAGGAGACCTGTTGGGGTGCCAGTTTGGGGAGGAAGAGTGGGAAGGGAATGAGAATGAGAGAGATGGGAAAGAAAGTAAGTGTGAACAGAATCCCTGACCCATGTCTGAAATAATAGTATTGTAACCACCAAAATACATGCTTTATTGTACTTAAAAATGGCATGGCATGCTAGAATACTGAAAACTGATGTCATCACTGGACAGTATTATAAATGCTTTGTGATTGAGAGGTGAGACGTCCATCTCTGTCTGAGGATGGCAGGGTGGATGGAGAAGTGGAGGGTAGATGAAGAGGAAGAGGTGATGATGTTTGAGCTGAGTTTTGAAGGATGAGTAGAAAGCAAAGGAGGCACAGTTGTAGGAACAGGACAACATGTGTGCCATGACCTGGTGGCGTATGTAGGTTAAAGTTCAATGCCTTAGGGAACCAAATATTGATGAGTCCTTTTCCTAAACCATTTGGGGTTGCTATACTGTGCTGAATAGCCAGCCCATGTCTCAGGCTGATAAACTGTTTCATAGGTAGGAATCTTGTCTTCCCTTATTGGAGGGCAAGACCCTTCTCTGTCTTTGTGGTGATTTGCATAATAGATACTCATTAAGTAAGTGTGAATTTTACCCTTTTCAAACTTATGCATTTGATTACCATCATGTGCCACTGTCATTGGTTCCTCAGGGCCTAGGACTTAGGGGCTTATGCCTTTTGTCTTATAAGTCTTCTGATGGTCTGTACACAGGCAGAAGCCCCACATGTGCTGACATGCAGCTTGGTCACCTCCATTCTTCTTTCTCTCTGCAGCCTGGTGCAAGCAGAATACTGGCATGACCCCATAAAGGAGGACACATACCGCAACCACAGCATCTTCCTGGCAGATATAAATCAGGAGAGGGTAAGTACCCAAAGCAGGCTGCCATAGTCATGCATTCATTTTTCTATTCAGGGCATCATGAACAATCAACGTGACTGTTCGCCCAAAATATCCTGAGCAGAACCTGGGAAACAGAAGTTTGGTTTTTTTTTTGTTTGTTTTTTTGAGGCTGTGCTTACGATATTTAGTTCCTTTTAGGGAAGTTGAAATGATTTGGCTTTTTCCCTTAAGTCCTTGCCTTTCCCTAGTGTTGAAGAAGCAGAGCAAACTCATTTGTTTGCTGCCTGGATTATGTAGGAATTCTCAGCTGCTGTCTTAATTAGGAAGGAGCTCTGGTGGTGCACTGCCTAAGGCATTTGACTGCTAACCAGAAGGTTGGTGGTTCAAACCCACCAGCTGCTCCTTGGAAGGAAGACTTGGCAATCTACTTCTGTAAAGATTTACCACCTTGGAAACCCAGAAGGGATCACTATGAGTTGGAATTGACTCAGTGGCAGTGTTTGGTTTTTTTTGTGTGTGTGTGTGTGTCTTTATTACAGAAGCCTTCCTAGCAGGTCCCTTTGGGGCAAATTTTCTTATAAGAGAGATTTACCAATAGCAGGAGTGACTGAGTATGTCACAGACTTGGTTTGGGAGATTTTGGTAAACTAGATGGTTCAATATTAGGCTTATTTTGAGGAATTTAAAAAAAAAAAAAAAGGGGAAGAATACAGACTAGTGACACACAGCTGCCCAGAGTTGCAGCTTCTTACTTGGCCTTGGGGTTCTCTGGCAGGCAGCTTTGCCTGTGTAACAGTGCCTCTGGAGTGCACTGTGGCAGATTCATGGTTGCACTGGGTGCCATGGTCAGTGGGGAGTATCAATCCGGTAGGATGGGCTGGAAAGGCTGTAAAATGTATCCTCTGGGCAGGGAACTGGAAAAGAAACATGGTAGCCCAGTCAGGGAGACTAGAGCACTAAGAGGCTTAAAACTTCCCATTGAAATCCAAGGGCAGTTCCACAGAGGTGTTGCTACCTTTCCTCCAGGGTGTCAGTGAGTCCTACAAGAAAAACCTGATGGCCTTGAAGAAGTTTGTGATGGTGAAATTCCTCAATGATTCCATCGTGGACCCTGTAGATTCTGAGGTGAGACACTGCTCAGGACACAACATGATAAGAGATGATAGAAGTGAACAGCATTCAAACACAGCTTCTTCCTGGAAACAGACCTTCAGTCCCTTCTACTAACTTTTGTGTAGGGCAGGAGTTTTTCACCCAAGGGCCATAACCTTTTAAGTTGTAACTCCCAAAAAGTATATGTAAAATTATGTAATTGTATTCTCTAGGGAAGGGTCTGTAATTTCCATCAGATTTGCAAATGGACCTGTTGTTGTTATTGTTATGTGCTGTAGTGACCCCTCCTTGGGATTCCGAGGCTGTTGGGTTTGAACCGCCTGCCTTCTGGTTAGCAGTCAAGTGCCTTAGGCACTACGCTACCAGAGCTCCTCAAATGGACCTATAACCCAAAAATGCAGCACTAACCCAAAATCTGTAAGTACCTAAGCTTGGCATTCAAGATCTGCCTTGATTGAGGTTTGTTCTGTCTTTCCAGCCTCATTTCCCATCACTACCCATTTCATATAGCCTCTCATCAGGTCACACTGGACTACTGGAAATGTTCAAACTTGGCATGTGCTCTCCCTCCTTTTTTCATGCTTTTCCATCTCTAGAATGTCCTGCCCTGACAAGGCCAAACTCAAATGTCACTATCCCCAGGACACCATCCCTATTCCAGGCAGTACTGCCTCCTCTTGTAGAATCATTAGGCTGTTAGAGCACTCTTCGTATTATACCAAAAGGGGTTGGCAAATTATGGCTACAGGCCAAATCCAGCCTGCTGAGCTAAGAATGGGTTTTACATTTTTAAATGGTTGAAAAAGAACATTTTATGACATGTGAAAATTATATGAAATTCAGATTTCAATGTCTATAAATAAAGTTTTATTGGAACACAGTCATGCTCATTCTTTACATACCGTCTTTGACTGCTTTTGCATTAGTGAGTGCACTGAGTAGTTGTGACCATATGGGCCCTTAAAGCCTAAACTGTTTTGTGTCTGACCTTTACAGAAAAAGTTTACTGACCCCTGTGCTAAAGAATTGTTTTCGTGTCTCATTAGACTGAGAACTTCTTGGAACAGGGACCATATATTCATCTTTTAATGCCTAGAATTTGGCACGGTGATTTATATAGGGCAGGCGCTCAATAAATGTAGGAAGCAGAAATTCTAGGAAATGGAAAGTTCTGTGGAAAGAGGAACATCCCTCAGGACTCACCCTTAGAAAGAGATGACTCAACACATACCTGTTTTTCCTTCTTGCGATATAGCTTTATGTTCAGTTTGTTGACGATCTTAGCTACAAGCCAGTCTTAAATTAGTGGCAGTGTGTGCTAAGTGTATTTTCTGACCTTGCTGTTTCTTCCCCTCCTGCAGTGGTTTGGATTTTACAGAAGTGGCCAAGACAAGGAAACCATCCCCTTACAGGAGACCACTTTGTACATACAGGTAATTGAAGTAGAGATTTGTTTTACGTTAGCACTGCTTTTGTAGCTCCTGGTTCCTAAAGCTGCTAGGTCCTTTGGTGGTAGAGCCACTCGAGAGAGTATTGGGTCCTCATGAGGCATCTTAACTTGGGTCTCATATGGGTGAGGCTTGTTGATTGTTGCACTGGCATATCAGGTGCTAGCTTACAGAAGTCTACTGCATCCTGACGATGGAAGGGCCTGTGCCTCATGTTACTCTTCGAGCATACACGATAGTCACATCATTTCTGACTTTTTCCTTTCGGTAAGAACATTTAAAACTGGCTTCCTTTGCTGAGGTGCATTCTACTATATCCAAGAAGACTCCATACACAATGAATGCATAGAAAACAGGGGTTCCTTTAAAGCATTGATGAAACAGATGTGGCAGGGGCAACCAAGTACAGTGCTTGGCATTTCATTAGTGATGAGTGATGGTTCTGCGATATAAATCTTGCCTTGCGTATATGAAACCTGGGTTCATTTCCTGGCCAGTGCACCTCATGTGCAGCCACCACCCATCTGTCATTGGAGGCCTACATGTGGCTGTGATACTGTACAGGTTTCATTGGAGCATCCACATGAAGAGTCACTACAAAAAGGCCCAGTGATCTACTTCGGAAAATCAGCCAGTGAAAACACTATGGCTGACAGTGGTTATTATCCCATTGTGCATAATGTTGCCATGAGTTGGGGGCTAACTTGACTGCAGCTCATAACAACATACGTGTAGAAATCAGTGTTAAGGTGCTGCATTTAAAGAACTGACAGGCTGAGCTACTTCTGCAGGGGGCTGAATGGAAAGAGAGCTGTGGATTTTGTTTGGCTGTAGATCCTATTTCTCAAGCAGTATTTCCTTACTTCCAGTTCTAGAAAATTTCATACTCCGAGGATTTTATATCAGAGATAAGACTCTCCCAAAAAATGCACAAATGCTACATCTGTACCAGTCATCTTCTGCTAGAATTCCTCCAGATAATTTCAGAAGTCAGTTTTCTGTTGGCTTTTCTTTCATTTGGTGCCCCAGCTTGGGAGAGGAAAAAGGGAAGTTACTATTGTGTCAGTTCTGACTCATGGCGACCCCATATACAACAGAATGAAACACTGCCTGGCCCTGAGCCATCCTTGTATCATTGCTGTGTTCCAGGCCTATTGTTGCAGCCACGGTTGTCAGTCCATCTCGTCAAGGGTCTTCCTCTTTTTCTCTAGCCCACTACTTTACAAAGTGTGATGTCCTTCTCCAGGGACTGGTCCCTCCTGGTAACATGTCCAAAGTGTGTGAGATGAAGGTTTGCCATCCTTGCTTCTAAGGAACATTCTGGCTGTAGTTCTTCCAAGACAGATTTATTCATTGTTCTGGCAGTCCACTGTATATTCAATATTCTTCAACAACACTGTAATTCAAATGTATCGATTCTTTTTGGTATTCATCACCACCCATCTTTCACATACATATAAGGTGACTGAAAATACCATGGCTTGGGTCAGGCCCACCTTTGTCCTCAAACTGACATTTTTCCTTTTTAAGATTTTAAAGGTCTTTTGCAGCAGATGTGCCCAATGCAGTTTGTTGTGTTTTCTTGACTGCTGCTTCCATGGGTGATGGCTGTGGATCCAAATAAAATGAAATCTTTTGACAACTCCACTATTTTCTCCAGTTACAGTGAACACAGAAAGGGAAGTTAGGGTCAAGAGTTTTAGAAATTACAACTAAGAACTTCCTTATTGTGAAACTCAAACTGATGGTAGCCACAGACTGCTCATTTTCCCAACCAGAAGTCTATGTTCTGTGCCACCCAGGCTGTAAGGAATGACATTTTCCACTGCAGGGTATGAAAGTGCCACAGGTTTGGTATCTAAAGGTTATATGTTAAGTGACCTAGCTATTGTTCTTGGGCTTGGTCCACTTAACTATGACATTTTCAGGCAGTTTTGTCTGTGGCTTATCTACTCAAAGGCCATCCTCCAGAAACTCTGGGAGGCTTTTCAGAAAGCAGAATGTAAAACTAAGTATAGAACAATCTCGACTGCATATATATTCTTAATGCTCAGGAAAAAAACTGGAACAAGGTATCATTTTTGGCATTTTCTATAAACACACCTTAATTATTTTAATTCTCAGAGAAAAAACTTCATTTTGAGATTATTTTTCGTATTAACGCTCGATTACTATTTTACTCTAAAATGTATCCTGAGCCCTGATGATTAATTATGGTCTCCCTCTGCAGGACCGCCTGGGGCTAAAGGAAATGGACAAGGCAGGAAAGCTTGTCTTCCTGGCTGCAGAAGGGGACCATCTACAACTGTCTGAAGAGTGGTTTGATGCCCACATCATCCCCTTCCTTAAGTGAAACTCTGTTTGCAGCCAGGGGAGCTCCTTCCATTTCTAAATAGTGTGGGAGATGGTTCCCATCACATCAAAACCCGAGCTCAGATCCAGCTTGCAACTAATCCTTCTCCCGTCATCATCTAACATGCCCTGCTCGGAAAGATCTAAGATCCGAATCTTATCCTTTGCCTTGTCCTATCACCATATGGTGTTCAGAATGCAAGTTTAATTAGCTAATAACCATGGAGATTATTTTACAGCCCTTTTATGTGGTTAGACTCAGTCTCAGGAAAGGGAGTCTGTTGCAGATCAGTGCCAGAACTGCATCTAGTCCAGAAGAGACTGAACCAAAGCAACGAAAGATCCTAAGGGCAGATACCTTTTCTGGGGGATTTAGAAAAGTCACATTTTAACTAAAACACTAGCACCAATGCCCGAGTTATATTAAATACTTGGTTTTGCTGGTGGAGATTTAATCTGTGCTTGGGAAAGTATTGCTTGGGTAATATGCTGCCTCTATGGCATCTTAGCAATTACTAGACAAAGTCCCCTTACACCCATCTTGCCTCATTAACACTCATTTTGTCTCAGGTAGTGATGAATTAGGCACTTTGACACAAAAGGAGAGTAACAGTTGGGTTGCTTAAGGGAAGAAATGTACATCTTAATAGCTAGTGGGGTAGGGGGATGGTAAGGATGGAAATGAAAAATGGGAAAGCTGCTCTTTCCATTCCATCTTAGGGTAAACGGGTCCTTGGTTTCTTCTGGATTCTGGTCACTACTGCTGGCTTTAGCAGACAGTGGGAGGGAAAATGTAAAGAGATCCGGCTTCCTAATGTCCATCTCAAAAATTTCTATTTACCAGCATACTCCAAACAGTCTCTGATCTGCTCTGTGAAATGACTTTTTGCTCAAAAGGGTTGGGAAATGCTGTGTATTTTCTCCTCCTAGAAAGCAGCCCCCATCAGGATATTAAGGACTCTGATAACTCCTGTTACAGTAAAGAGAACTAACCTCAGTCTACCTTTTCTCACATTTGTGCATTGAAGTCTTAAGGCTATCACCCCTTTACCCCCTATAAACGTACCAGTACTTTCTGGAAGGTTGTTCTGCAAAACGCCAGTTTGGGAAAATGTTTAGCTCTGCTTTGATGTAAGGACCTTGTTAGTGCTTTACCTTTGGTTTTTCCTTCCCCTCTTTCAAACCTTATTCAACCAAAAGATGAAGATATTAAGGGCAAGAGGCAGGAGGATGTAAAGTGTTAAATTTTATGAGGTCTAAAATAAAGAGTAGTTTCTTACTTTGGTGTCATTTTTCTTTTCACTATTTTACATCTCTATTCACATCTATCATAGATAAGTAAGTAAACAAGTTTGGTATTAATTTTATTCTATTTTCTGTATAACTTTAAGTACATAAAGGTTTATTTCCACAGGCCTCAGGAAATGGGTAGAAGTCACAGGACAATTTCTCTTCCCACCAAAAAAGTTGCATATTTTGGTAAGTGTTTGTCCTAGCAGGAGTAACTGAAATTTACACTAGCAATGCTGTGCAAGATTCTTACATAAATCAAGACCTAAATCCAGCCTGCAGTGGAGGTTTTAGTCCTCTGTTCAGGTGCTTGGACAGAAGCTACAAGCTGTTGAGAATGACGGGAAAAAGGAGGCAGTGAAAATGGATGACAGGCACCTAGCATGGAAGGAGAAAAGAATGCCAGATTTCTTGGAATGGTGTGTCCTTCCTTGTCTTCCCTTTTTAAAAAGTCATCTCTGTAGGAAGGTGCTAGGCAGGGAGCCCAGAGAAAGGTTCTAAGACTCCTTTAACTGCCTAGGGTGCAGGGCACTGGTTCAGCAGCTGGTACAGGAAAACCCACTATGTCATGGTTCAGGCAGACCCAGGATGGAATGCAAAATGAAAGGAATGCTTATGGGTAACAATTTTGCTTGGAATGCTAGATGGCAAAGCCTCAGCCTTTGGTCCAGTGCAATCCTTGCCTCACTTACCAGCAATGAAAAATTAGTTTGGTTAGAAGAACCAGCTGGAATCACACCAGCTTCTATTACCCTCATGCACACAGTTAGAAAAAGATTAACTTGTGTCAACTTTCTGATTGGTTAATTCCTAGGGACTGCTTTTTTTTTTCCCCAAAAGACTGTTGGCAGAATAACCCCCAAAAGCTGAAAGCTAAAACCACCAGTCCTGGTCTGCAGGTCCTTAAGAATGAACCAGTGGTGTGGTTGAGCTGACACGGAAAAGCTGCACCTTCCTGCAAATGATCAACTGACCTGCTATCCCACCCCAAATCTCAGCCTGAGGTATATTTCAGTGAAGGCAGGTAGCTGTGCTTCTCAGAGAAGAGAAGCAGTTTAAGAGCAGAAACGTAGAGAAAATCTAGAAAAGAACCGTCTCGATACAGATTTATCCCATGATGTGAAGGAAGAGGGCAAAGGATCCAGTGGCACTTCGCTTATCCAGCAATTTCTGTCACTGTGGTGACTAATTTCTGCCCATTCCATAGGGTCTTGAACTGCTCAGGAACAGGGAACTCATTCTGCAAATAAAAGAACAGATTTAAAAATTTGAGTTCAATCATGACCTGAGGTCAAATCTCACACTCTTCTCCCAATGCTTGCTTACACTTTGAAAGCAGAGTAGCATGAAGTGAGACAAACTGAAGTCATGTGAAAAAGCATGGCTATGTAGATGACAATGCCACCTCCTGCATGACCACTTTCCCTACCACTGAGCGGACAGAGGAGCCTTAGCATGCGGGAAAGAGAATAAAGGCACCAAAGCCAGATAGATGTAGGTGTGAATCTGTGTCCTACTATTCACAGACCTCTGTCCACAGATAGATGGTTAAACCTATGTGGCATGAATTGTGTATCCGTGACAGCAGCCCCACAGAGTGCTAGGACTCATTCCCATTCTTTTTGGCTACACCGAATATCTATTCAACTTAAAAAGCAGAAACCAGCCCCCTTTGGAGCTCTCCTACATAGGACTACCTCATGCTGCTTCTGTGTGCTTGAACTGTGCACTGCTGGATTTCCCCTACTCACTGCACAATATCCATTCAATAGCTTTCTTCAGTGCAAGAAGTCGTTAGTCCCTTTAACACCTACTACTAAAGAGATCAGGAGCTCTGGTAGCGTAGTGCCTGAGAAACTTGACTGCTAACCAGAAGGCTGGCGGTTCAAACCACCAGCCACTCCTTGGAAGGAAGGTTGGGCAATCTATTTCTGTAGTGATAATGCCCCAGAAACCCAAGGAGGGATTGCTATGAGTTGGGTCCGACTCGACGGCAAATAACAACAACAACTAAAAAGATCACAAAACTTACAAAGTCACCGCCTTCTGTAGGAATAAGGACATTCATCTCAGAAGATTTGGCACTGACTATCTCACAGTCCAAGGAATTCTTGCTCAGGTAAGCATGGCAGCCATCTGTTTTGTTGATGGAAATAGTTGGCACTTTACCCATTACCTGCAGAGAAAACCAAGAAAATTGAGTCCTACCAGATGAGTGGAACAGGAAAAGCTTTCACTGTTTCATAGGATAAACCAAACTACGTAAAAAGCTCGTTGGTACACAACAGATACTAAATGCCAGGAACAGGCTGGATGGAGCTCACTATAGGAGCCAACTCCTCTCCTAACACATCCAAAGATCAGCTTACAAACTTTGTAGAATCAGATTCCCACCAAAGCAACATCTGTAGGTCTGCTGTGTCTCTCTTAATTAATTCCTCAGGGACCAAAAGAAGGACCCAAGATATCAAGTTACCTGAACTTTGACATCTCTACTATTGATTATCTCCACGATGCCCACCACGTCATCGAACACCAGACCAAGTTTCTTACAGTTATCTAGGAGAAGAAAGGGAGCAGGTCAAATAACTTTTACAGAAAAATAATGTATTTAACAATCTTTAGGAAGGAGATAAGTAAAATGGTTCTAACTCTCTTGGGCTCTGGGACCAACATTGCCTAGGGCAGTGAAGAGGACTCACCTACTGTAATGGAATTAATTTTGCCCTTGATTTGCAGTGTTGTGTTGGTACACTTGTATATGTAAGCCACCTGTTTCAGCTCTGTGTCATCAATCACCAAGTTGGAAACATTCTCTTGATTTTCCTGTTAAAGAAATAACTTCTCAGGACTCGCCACTAAGCACACACCACCCAAAATAACAGGCTATCCCAAACTTGTTCTTTGAAGCTAAGCCAGAATCCTATACTCATCTGCTGTGCTCCATGCCCATCCCCTGTTCCAGTCCTGTTAGTTTTAACTCACCACTCTCCACTTCTTGCCCTCCAGTTCAAGTAGAGCTGGCTCCTTCTTTCCAGCTGGTTTGGGGGAGGGGCTGGCTCCTGGTTTAGGTGCAGAGAATGGTTTGGGGCCACTGCGTACTGGACCACTCTGAGCCTTCAGGGCAGGATTCTTGTGAGTCTTCATGTCATCAGATACATGTTTCAGCGCTGTACAAGAGCATGAGTTACTTGTTCCTGTTCCTCATACCAAGGCTTTGGCCTGAGGCAATAACTAACTTCTGCTATCGGAAGTTTAAACTGATCCTTAACAGAAACTTAAAAGCCAAAAACCAGAGCCTGAGAGGTTCTCTCACAAACAGAGAAGTATTTTTGTAATTTCTTTACTCTTCCATGGTTAAATTGCATACTCCCGTTTTAAAAAACTTGTTTTTTCCTACCTTAAAAAATATGTGTATATACTGAGGAGAAAGGGGAGTAGAATATAAATACACAGAAAAGATTTAGAAAGACATACATCAAACATACAATCACAAATTACCATGCTTAAACATAAAAATAAATTATGGTTTTTAAAGCAATATAAGAAAAATGTGACACTAAAGAAAATGTGATCAAAACAGAAAAGCCTCACCCCAGCTAACGCCCCTCCCCCTATACACACAATCAGTGTTGGCCTTTGAAAATCTAGTGTTTCTATTCATAGCTGTTTTTTAATTGTATGTAGCCATACACAATAAGTTTGGTTTAACCAATTAGCTAAGCATTTTCTCATATTAACCTGTAGTTTCTAAAATTATGTTTATTTTCAAGGGAAAAGATTGCACTGTCTCTCCCAGCAGGCTGATACACATGGTGCTCTTGAACATGGCCAAATTTGTGTTGAAACAACAATCCTGAATGGCCACTACTCTTTGTAGCTGTAGCCTAAATACTAATAGTTAAGCATTCCCTTACTGTTATATATTTATGTTACGCCATTTTTAGTATTAGAAATGACACTATGTACAAAACTTGTTCTGTATTTTATTTATTTTATGGACAGATTCGTAGAAGTATGTAAGAATATTTAACCTTCTCAACCCAGAATTCCAAGATGGCAGCACAATTCAGAATTCCACCAGTAGTATATAATGTGTCTAGTTTCTTTGTACCAACATTAGGTAATTCTTAGCAAATTTTCAGGAGCTCTGGTAGCATAGTGCCTAAGGCACTTGACTGCTAACCAGAAGGCTGGCGGTTCAAACCCACCAGCCACTCCTCGGAAGAAAGGCTGGGCAATCCTACTTCTGTAGTGATACTGCCTCGGTAACCCAAGGAGGGGTCGCTATGCGTCGGGGGGCCGACTCGACGGCAAACAACAACAACAACAACATGCAAATTTTCTATGTGACTAGTATACTTCCTCATAGGGAGTTAAGCCCATCCAGTGTTCCAAGTCACAGGACTTCCCAGAGAGGCCACTATGGTAACATGGAAAAAGCCCTGACGAAACCACCAGCGCCATACCTCAGCACAAAATATATATATACCACTTAATGTTAAATCACTCTCCCGTGGGGACAGAGGGCTTCCCCAAGTGTAATCACATTTTCAATGTCCATTTAGGCCAGCTCTGTGGTCCCTTCAGGTAACCTGAAGGAACATGACACCTCAAATTAATTCTTCCATACACAAGCCAGGGTTCTGGTTTACAGATTAAGTGTTGTGTCTCTGGTTGCTAAGGTCTGGCTCAAAGTATTCACTTACCATGTGTGATGCTCTCCCCCTGATTAATCTGGGCAAACAGTGCTGAGCGTGAAGCAGAGTCATCTGAGCCTGAACTGGTGGGAACTGGGGGGGGAGGCGGGCCAGGTGGGGGAGGAGGAGGACCTGATCCAGCAGAGGGTCCAGATGGCAATCCACTCAGTTCTTTTGCCACAGGCCCCTGGAACAATCAGCAGAAGTAATAGTCTTTCCCTCTGTACCATTTCCAGTAGGACCCTACCACGAATCCAGGGTACTTAACTGAAATAATAATTAATGCTCTCTACCCACATTCCACGTGGCTTTACTCCTTTTCACCCTTGCCCAAGGATCCACTTTGCTGCTCTTTTTCTCAGCTTTCACATCGACCTAATTCTAGCTCTAAACCCACACTTCTAAAAATCTACTTCACATCTCCTTTACCTAGTGTCACCAGTGCTCAGAGTAACAAGCCCCAAAGTAATTTTATCCTCTCCTGCTGTTCCCCTACCTGTGCAATCACTACTTTGTACCTATTTCAGTGAAAGACATTACCATCCAAGATTGACTATTCAGTCTTTTTTGAGTCTTCCAACTCCTTCCATATATTTAATTAAATTTTTCTGTAATCTTGATTATCTCCTGCAAATTCCTTTGTATGAGCCCCTACAACCATGAGGACTTCTACCATCAGAGCATAAGCCCTTATTCTTGACCTACTAAGACTCTTAAGAACAAATATGATCATTATCACTCACTTGCTTAAACACTTACGACAGTAACATATCACTTACAGAGTCTTTCCAGCCTTTTCTCCTGAAAACTCTGACCATCTCCTCTTATTAAAGCCAGAGATGACCAATTTCCACATTTATTCTGTTGCTTCAGCAGTTCCTTTTGTTAACATCCTAATTTCTTTCCACTTTTCAATCTCTTATACTTTTTTCAATCTCAGATCAGAGTACACCTCTTCAAAGTACCATCTCTCCCTGGAAACAATCAGTCCAAGGATATGATGGACCCTGAGACCAGAACTAGATGGTACCTGGCTACCCATGCCAACTGCTCAGAAAGGGATCAAACCTGGAGATCCTGGATAGAGTGGGAGGAAAAATGTGGACCAAAATCCAAAAACACAAAAATGACCAGAATTACTGGTTGGATAGAGCCTGGTGGAACCCCCAAGACTATGGCCCCAGGTTACCATTGGGCCTAGAATTGGACTCACTCCCATAGATTGGCTCTCAGCCCAACAGTAGAAAGACCTATATGCAAAACACCTATCCCAAGACAATGTACCCATCTACTCTAGAGAGATACACCCCTTAGAGCAATTGGCCATGGGGCACCAGAGGGAAAGCTAGACACATAGGAGTACACACAGAGGGGGTAGGCACAGGAATGGGAGGGGAGGAGAATTTGTTATGGCTGGGGATGGTAACCAGGGCGTGAAATCAAATGTGCATGAACTGTTGAATGTAAAACAAATTTTGCTCTATAAATTTGCACCCAAAGCACAGTAAGATTTAAAAAAAAAAAAAAAATAAGTACCATCTCTCCCAATGAGAATAACTCTTCCCCTCATACTCTGTATCTTTATTATAGCATTTAGCTTGGTGGCTTGTACTAAGGTTTTATATCTGTATCTTTAAGTTCCCTTAAGGACCTGTGTCTCCCCTTCTGAACTTACCACTGTCCCTGACTCATGTTTACTGAAATTTAATAGAACGGAATATTCTTTCTCCTTTGCCCCTTGCTTTCTTTACTCTATTTCCCCCCTACACCTCCTTCTGTCTCCCCCTTTTCTATCTTCCAGTGAAAAGACTATGGCATTTCTTCTTGGACAATGGTCTACTAAAGTCTAAGAAACCTATGAACTTCATCCAGAAGGAATAAAGAATGGGAGGAACAGAGGAAGGAGTCACTAACCGTTTTGTTCCAGGCCAGTCCAGTGGTATGGAACTCCTTAATGTAAGCCTGTAGTTCAGTCCATATACTCAGATAAGCTTTGACCCAGTCCACATGCTTCTTATCCCTGGGAGAATTAAGGAAGAACAAGTTACAGGAAGCCAAAGTACATTACAATAGTGGTTCCAGAATCCCTCCTTCCTATAGCCTTACATCCTCTCCTGCATTTCTTAGAGCCTGCTTAATGGTAGTAGCTTTTCTATCATTGTAATGCCTTAAAAAAAAAAAAAAATCCATCTATGCTCTATTACTCCAATCAGACCAAACTCCATTTGGATAGGTACTTTGGATTATCTCTATGTCTTATAACAATGATTCTCAAATTCTTTTTTTTTTTTCTCAGTAGTAGAACTGTTTTTTCTAAGTACAGCTTACACAGAACCTAATATAAAATTCTATTACGTTATAACACATAACCTAATATATAAACTGATAAAAGCAGACATTCTGACAATGAAGCTATGGTGGAAATCTCTTGAGCATCTCTGTGTTAACTCTAGGGCCCCAGGAAACTCAATGCTTTATAGTATAGTGCCTTACCTTACGTCAAAATATGTCCCTTACCCTTTGCCCTAAAAAATTTAAACTTTCCCTTAGGAGGAAATAACCTACAATATTATAGAAATGGTACTGTACTATGTATCATTCAAGTTCCCTCTCTTCTAAATATGAGCTAGAAGACTAAAGTTATTTAGTCAAAGACTCAGTTCCCTCAACTATGTGATGGGGTAATGATGGCGAATAATCAAAACACTGTGACACTTAATTCATCATGATGCTGGAAGGATCAAGAAGTGGCTAGTGTTCTCGGAAAAATTTCACACATAGGAAGGCTTATTCATTGCATAGTTACTCAACAAATAATGGTTGATTGATGATGGACAGAAGAAAGGAGGGGTTTGGGTAGCTATGCAGCTAATAGCTACCTGCCAGTCATTCCAGCTCAAAATCAGCAATGGAAAAGTCAGGATTAGTTCACACAGGTGGTCAGACATATAGTGACTCTTCTCACTTGTTATATGCATTGGCTAGGAAGCCTTACTCTCAGTTTACCTAACTGCATGAAACTAAAAAATACCAAACTCACTGCTATCGAGTTGAATCTGACGCACAGCGACCCTTCCCTGGGTTTCCGAGGCAGTATAACTAAAGAAATATATTGTCCCATCTTCCTTCTGAGCAGTGGCTGGTGGGTTTGAACCGCCAGCCTTCTGGTTAGTAGTCAGTTGCCTTAGGCACTACGCCACCAGATCTCCTGCATGAACAGTCATGTTAATTTCCTAATAAATCCTACTGAACTCTTCATTATAGGGCCAGTGAGAAAGCTTCAACAAAGGGACAAAATCATATATAAATGGGCAAACTAAAGGGCATAAACCACACCACCTCCAGCAAAACCTCCTAAGCATGGAAGGGTAAAGATAAGAAGACTAAATGGGCCTCTAACCAACCATGCAGATCAAGCAAAAGCAAAAACACTTCCTGCTTGCAAAAGCAGCTTCTATGAGCCAATGTTTATCAAACTTTTCAGAAATCAGTTCTAAGATAAGAGACAACCAAAGGTCAGCCTTAATCCCAAAGTTCTACTCCAGAAAATAACCTGCTAGGTCTGTGTTTATTGTCCTTTCCACCTTGAGGCAAACCCTGACTTACACATCTTTGTACTCCTTGAGGACTCGGTTTGTATAAAACATGGCAGCATCATTCATTTCCTTCACATAGGGACCAGGCTTGGGAGCCTAGAGAGAGAGAAGCTGTCAGTGACTCAGAGTTTCTCCAGCCATGTATCTTTACCGCTTCCTGCCCATTCACCATCCCTTCCCTCCCCTGGAAGGTGCACTGCTCACCATAGCAACCCAACCCAGTGCCTGGATGCTTTCGCTGACAGCTGACAGGTGATTGAACAACTTGCTGCCTCGGTTCTTCTCCCGGAAGGTTATCACTTCTTGGATTTGCTCTGAGATGGGTGCCAACAATTCAGAAAGCTTATTCTAAGAAAAGATGCAGGAAACATTCAGGTTAGAGTCTTTCTATAAAAACTGATACTTTGTTCAACTCTGATCCTGAAGGCAAGAATTCTTTATGAACTACAATGAACACCCAAATACACTTTGTCTTCATCCTGCACAGATTCACATGACTAACATACTGATCATCACCTCACTCTTCCCCACATAGTTACAACTCCTCGGGCTGGACTTTGTGGCCTTTCATGATCAGGTCCCACACCATCTCTTTTCTGTCCCACCAACAGAAGCTAGTGGTTCAATTCTGTGCCTTTACTCATGATGCTCTCTTCTCTTCCTATCTAGGCAAACGTTCTTCAGGCTTGAGAGCACCCTTACTCTTAGTCCAGCCACACCAACTTCCTAGAGTATTTACTGTCAGAATAACCAAGTGTGGTGCCTTATCACACAACAACACAAACTATTAATGAATGAACCCACTGAGTATTTTTTCTCTTTCATTAATTCTTCAGAAGCAAGGACTTTATCTTATCCTTCTTCTATAATCCTTAGAGCCCTCAATGCATTGCTAGCCATACAAGAGCTGCTGAGTAGAGATCTGTTGAATCAGTGCAATTAGGGAGGCTTGGCATTTGAGCACACAGTTTAGCAAAACTTAGCTAGATGAATTTTGTATTTTTGTGTCCACAAAAAATGTGTTTTATCTTTCTTCTAAAGTTCAGTTTTCTGAATATCTGAATTCTCAGATCTAAGCAGGAAAAAAAATCTAAAGCAGGAATTATTTCTGTAAAGGGTCAGACAGTAAATGTTTCAGGCTTTACAGGCCATTTGGTCTCTGTTGCAACTATACAACATAGCTGCGCTCCAATAAAATTTTAGTTACAAAAACAGATCACAGGCCACATCTGGTCTATGGGCTCTAGTTTGCTGACCCCTGCTCTAAAGCCAAGAAAATGTAATAGTGTCTTAGCTGTGTGATCTGTTTTGGAAAGTGTGGGTTTGGAGAAAAGGTTTAGATAAAACCCTAACCATTCAGATAGATTAAGTAGAGTCTGATATATTTTACACTATCTTTCACTCCTTTTACATTATTTAGGCATGCCAAAGACCAAAAGTTTAAATACCACATTAGCATGAAGACTTGTTTTATTATCCCCTTTGCCTAGGAAATTGAAATGCAAAAAGAAGGAATAAAAGCAAAACTAAAAACTCTGGCTTTGATAAAAACCTCAATTTTCTCTAACTCAATTTACCACACACTGGCAACATAAAATTTTAAGGTAGGAGTAAAGGTGACAGCCTGTCTCCCAGCTGGTGAAGGACAAGGAGAGAAGTAGTGTTTCTGGAGCTTTTACGTTCTCCACAGCAGCATGATTACAGCCCAGCCACAGTGAAGCAACAGAACCACCTCTCGATGACCTAGAGTTATGGTCTAGAAGATAATATGATCAATTTGGGCTCAGGTGTCTAAGAAGCTATAAGAAGTTGTCTATTAAGAGAAGTGGCAAAGTTGCAGGGACAACTACTGTTCTAAGCAACAGAAAAAAAAAAGCCAGCATGTACAATAAATACATGTATTTCTTACTTACTGACATGATTAGGTTCCAAAGACTAGGTTGTTATGTGAAAATTAGCATTATGTGAAAATGGAGGCTGATGGGTTCGAACCACTGACCTTTCAGATCACAAAACTGCTAAATTACATCATTATATAACTGCCAAACCACTGAGAATCATGGCTCAGTCAAGCTGACACATAACCTTAACCTTCATAGCCTAGCACCTGGGTGTTCTTTACTACCAGATACACATCAATACACAAAATAATTGGGTAGATTTTTTACTATTGTCATACGTGTGAAATGTAGGGTAATAAGAGTCACTAAGTAAGGAGTTGTTGTTGTTGTTGTTATATGCCATTGAGTCGGCCCTGACTCATAGAGACCCCTCCTTGGGTTTCCGAGGCAGTATCACTACAGAAGTAGGGTTGCCCAACCTTCCTTCTGAGGAGTGGCTGGTGGGTTTGAACCACCAGCCTTCTGGTTAGCAGTCAAGTGTGTTAGGCATTATGCTACCAGAGCTCCTATATGTATGTATTGGCACATTCTGATAATGGTACTTTAAGTCTGACTCTACCTTGGGCCTTGGTGCGAATGTACACTATCATGAAACTGGTAGGTCTACTTTCCCATATTGTGATAGTTTACCAGAAACATCTTATCCTGAGCATCGAACTAAAACTAAACCAACTAGTAGTAAACTTACACCTGCTGGTTGCTGGCACTGCGAAGCTGTAACCAAGAGAGCTCGCTCCAACTTCAGACCTGTGTGGACCATCTCTGCCTGCCAGAAAAAGAGAAGAATCAGCTATTGATTGCACATTACAACTAGAGTGGTCCTGATAAGAATAACCTGAAACCTCTACTTCCATGTACTTTGGTACATGGCACTTCATGCTGCTTGCTTCATGTACTCCAGATTCCAGGAACTGATAGCTGAATTACATAAACCACTGTTCCTGCTGTAACTAATCAGGGATACATATCCAGAGTTGAAATGAAGATAATCAGGGAGAGTGGTAGGTGACATCAAGTTAGCAAGTGTACGTGCAGGGTGACATAAAGTGCCCTAAAATCCCTTCTACCTCGCATCACCAAAAAAAGCCCCTTTTTTCAAAAACTGGAGGTAGGAATAAAGGTAAAGGCCTAAATTTATACCTAACATTCTCAAGATATTTATTTAAGTTAGAGCTATTTCTCAATTGCTGTATCATGACTCATTACCAAACCTACTGCCGTCAAGTTGATTCTGACTCAAAGTGGCCCTACAGGACAGAGCACAACTGCGGCATAGGGTTTCCAAGGCTGTGATCTTTATAGGAGCTGACTGCTGTATCTTTGTCCTGTGGAGTGGCTAGTAGGTTCGAACTACTGACCTTCCAGTTGGTAGCCAAGCACTTTAATCGCTGTGCCACCAGGGCTCCTCATTATCCATTAGTAGTTAAATCAATCTAGTGAGCCACAACAGCACTTTATTAAGTGAAGCAAAACAAAATAATAACATTAGAGTACAGTATATCAGCTTGAAGTTATTCCCAGATAAAAAGTAAAAATATGAAAAACTGACATATAAAGGGTGTAAGCACTGTTTTGTGAAACTTTCCTCTCAGTTACGTATTTAATGTATGTTTCTTACTGAGAGTTATGCTCAAAAGAATTTAAGAAATCTAAGATCATACCAAAAAAAACCCCCAAACCCACTGCTGTCAAGATGATTCTGACCCACAGTGATCCTACAGGACAGAGTAGAACTGCCCCATTGGGTTCCCAAGGCTGTAATCTTTATGGAAGCAGGCTGCCTCATCTTTCTCCTGTGGAATGGCTGGTGGGTTTGAACTGCCAACTTTTCAATTTAACCACTGTTACCACCAGAGCTCCTTATGAGGTCATAAAGCACTATTAAAATACACAGATTCACAGAAGGTAATCTAATTTTTTCTGGACTTGCACTTTTGAAATACGAAAGTGATCCATGTTATAAGGTGTTTCAAGTGTTACAGAACTGCAGAGAGGTGAAATGTAGTCCTCACCCTTCTACTGAGGCCCAGGCCCATTCCCTAGAGGTAGCACTTCTGTCAACAGACAGTACATAAAAGGGTCAAAACAGATCTTCGAAAGGCCAAGCAACAAGTCTTCTAGGATGAGGAAGATGCTAAACATGGTTATGGCTTAAAAAGGATCACTCAGTACACCAGCAAGAAGGTTTTAAGTTCCAAAGAGAGAGACCATGTGTATATGTGAGTGTGGGGGGGTGGTGATGGTGACAACGTAGGAGGCAGCACATGAAGGGAGGTGGGTGGAGAGACACCTGTCATTGCCTGCTTCATTATTCTTGTGGGTTAATTGTGAAAATAACCCTTATTAGCATAACTAATAACTATCAAGCATAGTTTTATAAATGTTAAGTCATGATAATAACTCCTTTGAATAAGCCACCCTAGGCTGGGTTATATAACATGTTGGGATTAGAATGGCAGCACGTTCCTCACAGCAGAGATGAACAGAGCCCTATTTCATGCGCCAAGCAAGCTTTCTGTATAAAAGCAGCCCACACAGAATATGTGATTAAAGCAGGGCCTAGAAAAAGACGAGGAATCATTTCAGTGCTCCTTAGTGTAGAAAGAACAGAAAAAGCCAGGAGCCTCTCAAGAGGTTCTTAAACCAAGGATGAGCATAATTTGAAGAAAGTCACCAGTCCTAATAAATGGGGGTGTTGGCAGGGGGAAGGTGGAGGAGCTAGCACCAAGCATCCTTACATGTTTCTGCACATCTCCTCCAATCTCTTTACTGATCTTCAGGTACTCTGCCACAGGACCAGCAAGTAGCAAGTCAAATGCTTGCACATGTGGAGCTGCTCCTGCTATAGACAGGAAAGCCACAAAGAATCAATCAGGCATTGGAAAGATATATCTTTAAAACATAATTCCATATGAAAATGGAGAGGCAAGGTAATACAAAAGACACAATACTGGAACACAAGTCAGGAAAGCTGAGTTTTAATTCCAATACCACTACTAACTGGTTTTGTGAACCTAATTAAGTCCCTTTTCCTCTCTGAGTTTAATTTTCTTCATCTATAAAATGAAAGTAAACAGAATAATCCTCCAAAGTTTCTTTTAAGCTCTAAAATTCTATGATTTGATTGGTGCCTGTGCAAAATGACTGAGTTACCAATAATTAGAGAGAGGAAGTTCTAACATAACTTGTTATTTGACTTATACTGGAGTCATTTTGCTAAAGAAAGAACAGGAAATATAACACAAGCAGGAAGTTCTTGTGTTAAAATAACTTAACCACCGGCCTCCTTGCATAAGTCACTTCTTCCCTTATCTGTTCACAGCAAAACGAATTAGAGGAGACGAACATCTTAGATTGTTTTAGGAAGTCAGCTCCAAAGGATAGAATTCACTGCATGAGAAAAACTGCTTACTTTTTGAAGAACTGTCTCCATATCCACGGTGCATGTCAGAGGCCTGGGATACGGCCTCCAGGCGGCCCACTGCTTTCTCCAATCTTTCTACAAGATTTTGCATGTCAGCCATAATGTACCACCTGCTGAAACAGATCAAATATCACTTTTTATTTTAATATTACACAGCACCTATGGAGGAAAGAGAATACTCTGGGGGCAGGGGTAGACAGTATACCAATTTTGACAAACAAACCATTTTAATAATAAAATAAGATGGAAAAACAGTCTAACATATTTGCAAAATCACAAAGACCTCATTAAGTAAGAGAAATACCCTGGAAAGGTTTTCACTAAAAATAAATGCTTACTCATTCAAGTATTTATTCAGCATTTACTATATTACCACCAAATAGTTGTATAAAACTCAAACCAAATCCACTGCCATCAAGTTGATTCCAACTCACAGTTATCCTACAGGACAGAGTAGAACTGTTCCATAGGACGGCCAAGGCTGTAAATCTTTATGGAAGCAGACCGCCTCATCTTTCTCCCACAGAGCACGTGGCAGGTTAGCAGCCAAATGCTTTAACCATTATGCCACCAGAGTGCCCTAATATTTGTATAGGAATTTACAAAGAGTAGTCACATATATGTTTTCTCTGAAGCTTCCAAAAACTTTTCATCAATGGTAGATACTTACTACACTCTCAGAGACAAGAAACTGAATTTCAGTGAAGTTAAATGACTAGCCTGCAGTTACACAGTTAGTTAATAGGGAAGCCAATACCCAATTTCAAATTTTCTAGCTCTGAGTTCCATGTTTGATTTATTACCCCCACATCCCAACAACATCCTGCTGCCTGCATGTGAAATGCCCCAAACCAAGATGAATAATCTTCCCTGCCCTCAACAACTTATACTATAATAGGGAATACCTGTCATGTGAACTAATAAGTATAAAGCAAAATGGAAAAATGTTTTGGAAGTGGCAAAAGTAAGTTACAGATTGAATGGCATGTGATCTCGGGGAGGGGAAGAATATTATCAGCTGGAACGATTAGATAAGGATATCATGGAGAAGCTACCATTCGAGCTAGGCTTCAAATGAGGATGGGTAGAATCTAGATATGCAGCAGGAAGGAAAGGAGTAGGAATCAACGTACACAAGTCCAAAACAGCTTGTTACAGATCTTTTACAAGTACCAATTTATCTGAACTGTCTATTATCAACCACTGGAAAATAAGCTCCAAGAATGAAAGGGCCTGTCTAGCTTGTTCCCTATTATACTCTACCATCTAGAACACTACCTGGCACACAGTAAGTATTCAATAAATAGACAAGGGCTCTGAAAGTTGCCCCTACTATATACTTTAAAGTGTAAAAAGTTCAATATAGATCTACATAAGTATTTAATATCTTAAGTGATCTCATAGAAGTCACTGCAATTTCAATCAAAGCCTTGACTTGGGGAGATTCCATTTCATCAGAGCATTAATTAGGTCAGGTAACTAAAGCTGACTGAACTCAACTTCCTTGAAGTTGCCTAAAATGACCATAGCAAATACGATTCCCCCAAAGATGATGACATGCCAGAATACATCAACTCAACACACTGTCCCCTCTGTGGAAGAGATAAGCAGCTCTTGCTAGATAAAGTAAGGAAGACAATATAATCCTTGTCCATTCTTTTCTGCATATGCACTCTGGGCCCAATGACTTGCCAGATAATGTTGTTTAAAAGAGAATCAAAGAAAAAATAAGAACATGAATCAAATATACCTTTCTATTTCCTGGCCTGAAGAAGCAGCAGAAGCCTCCAAGTGTCTATTCTGCTCACAAATGGAGCAGCCAAGAAGCAGGCAATGTACTCTCTTTTATGTTATACCAGCATCACCCAAGTGCCCAAGGTGCTGCCCTGTTCCATGTTGGGTGTTGACAGAAAAAAAAAAAAAAAAAACCTAACCAAACTCATCGCCATCAAGTTGATTCCAACTCTTGGTAACCCTATAGGACAGAACAGGAGCTCCGGTAGCATAGTGCCTAAGGTACTTGACTGCTAACCAGAAGGCTGGCAGTTCAAACCCACCAGCCACTCCTCAGAAGGAAGATTGGGCAATTTACTTCTGTAGTGATACCACCTCAGAAACCAAGGTGGGGTCGCTGTGAGTTGGGTCCGACTCGACGGCATGTAACAACAACAACACAGGACAGAACAGAACTGCACCAAATGTTTTCCAAGGCTGTAATCTTTATGGAAACACTTCCACATCTTTCTAGTTGGTAGGTTTGAACCACTGACCTTTTTGATTAGCAGCTGAGTGCTTAACCACTGTCCAACCAGGGCTCAAATAATCCACCACTCTCTAAATTCCAGGGGCAAACGGCAGCAAATGCAATAAACTCCAAAGCCATCTTCCACCAGTAGATACCACCCCAGCTGTTATGAAATATGTTCCTTCATACACAATAGATGCTACAAGTTGATACCAGTGTTAACACAGATACACAGGTGAAGTGTCTCTAAAGGCTGCCAGGGCTGGTAAACACACATAAATCTTAAAAGTGTTAAGAATACAACTTCATGGGATTTTAGTTCCTTTTCCATTATTCACTTTATACTTGTATGCTTTTCACTGCTAAACAAGCTACAGTTCTGCTGTCTGACTTAAGCAGAAAAATAGTCTAACTATACAGTTATCCTGTACAGTTAATTTCATTCTACCTCTATCCAAATGGGAGTTCTAGTAGCGTAGTGCCTGTGGCTCTTGATTGCTAACCAGAAGGCTGGCGGTTCAAACCCACCAGCCACTCCTCGGAAGGAAGGTTGGGCGATCTACTTTCGCAGTGATATTGCCTCAGAAACCCAAGGAGGGATCGCTATGAGTTGGGTCCAACTTGATGGCACATAACAACAACAACTATCCAAGTAGAAGAGAACCTGGTTTTTGTTTTTTTTGTAGAGGTGCGATAGGATTGGAGATATCATCTGAAACAATGTCCAGAATTAAAGCTACTGAGTAACACACCTTTTCATTCTATATACAGACAAACTCATATTCTTTAGATGACCATGACCACTCTCAAGCCTTCAGCTACCATTATCACAGAACAACCCAGCCCATTTGCCAGGTGACCCAACAACTACATATATATTAATGACTCCCAGAGCAATATATCCAGCTTAGACCATTCTTCTGGGTTCAGAATTTTATATTCAGCTTCTACCTAGACACCTTTATCCCAAAGGCATCTCAAATTGTCTAAAACATAACATCATTTTCCCTAACACTGCTCCTCCTCCCTCAGACCCCCCGATCCATGATCTAGCACTACCAGAAATCACCTATTTGATCAAGCTACTAACCTGGAAACTTTTAGGCAGTACAGTGGAGTGGTTAACAGTGTGATCTTTAGAGAAGTCAGACAGATTGGTGTTTGAATGACCGTGCTCACTGGCTAAGTCAGTTATCAGACTTTCTGAGCCTCAGCTTCCTCATCTGTATAATGGGGCCAACTATACAAACTCCAAATTGGCTGCTAACTTAAAGGTTGTTGGTTCAAACCCACCCAATGGCTCTGAGGGAGAAAGACCTGGTTACCTATTTTTATAAAGATCACAGCCAAGAAAACTATATGGGATACTCTGTCAAATGAGGGTCACAATGAGTCAAAATCGATTCAACACACCCACGAGCAGAGTGAATAAATAAAAGAAGTAAGTGTAAAAGTGCTTCTAACAGTCCTGGAAAATACTAAGGATTCCATGTATGTTAACTAAATTATCTTCCTCTCTCCCACAGCTAATCAGTTAACAAAATGCACAAGCTCCATCTTATCTCTTGAATAGATGCCCTTTCCTTTCATCTTAATTGATAAAGTTAGGTCATTATGATTCTTGCCTGCAATAAATAACCTCCTGGCTGGTTTTGTGGTGTGCTGTTGAATCAATTCTGACTCAGCAACCCAACAGAACTGTCCCATGCAATTTCCTGATCTGTACATTTTTATAGGATCATATTGCCAGGTCTTTTCTCCTACAGAGCTGATGATGGGTTCAAACTGCCAATCTTTCAGTTAGCAACCAAGCTCTTAACTGCTGCACCACCAGGGCTCCTTACCTCCTAGCTTTTGTTGTTAGACGCTGTCAAGTCTCATTGAGACCCTATGTACAACAGAATGAAACACTGCCTGACCCTGCAACTATGGTTGCTGTGGTTTGAGCCCATTGTTGCAGCTATTGTGTCTATCCATCTCATTGAGGGTCTTCCTCTTCTTCAATGACCCTCTATTTTACTAAGCATGATGTCCTTCTACAGGGAATACTTCCTCCTGATAACAAGTCCAAAGTATATGAGACACAGTTTTGCTATCCTCACTTCTAAAGAGCATTCTGGCTGTACTTTTTCTAAGACAGCTTTATTTGTTCTTCTGGCAGTCCGTGGTATGTTTAATATTATTCACCATCACCACAATTCAAAGGCATTAATTTTTCAGTTTTTTTAATTCACTGTGCAGTTTTCACATGCATGACACAATTGAAAATACCATGGCAAATGTAGAATAAAATTTAAAATAATAAAAAAGACCAGAATTACTGGTCTGAGAGAGACTGGTGGAACTCTGAGACTACGGCCCTCATTCACTCCTCAAATGTGGAATTGAACCTACTCCCAGAGATCATCTTTCAGCCAAACAACAGACAGGCCTATAAAGTGAATTAATTGTATCCGAAGGAAAGTGCTTCTCAGAAAAATCCACCATAGGAGACCAAAAGAGCAACATGTGCCCAAAACAAACTTCAGAAGGCTAGAAGGGGCAGTAAATACAGGTGAATGGAAACGGGGAACCCAGAGAGGAAGTGGGACGAATGCCGTTACATTTAGAGGATTGCAACTAATGTCAGGAAACATAATGTGTATAAATTGTTGAATGGGAAACTAATCTGCTATGTAAACTTTCACCCAAACTACAATAAAATTTTCAAGAAAGAAAGAAAATACCGTAAGTTGGGTCAGGCGCACCTTAGTCCTCAAAGTGACATCTTTGCTTTTGAACATTTTAAAGAGGTCTTTTGCAGCAGTTTTGCCCAATGCAACAACACACTGTTTGAGTTCTTAACTGCTGTTTCCATGAACACTGAATGTGGAATCAAGTAAAATGTTTCTTCAATCTTTTCTCCATTTTTCATGATGTTGCTTATTGTCTGGTTTTGAAGATATTGAGGTGTAATTCATATTGAAAGTTGTCTTTGATCTTCATCAGGAAGTGCTTCAAGTCCTCTTTGCTTTAGGTAAGCAAGGTGGTGTCATCTGCATAATGCAGGTGGTTAATGAGTCTTCTTCCAATCCTGATGCCATGTTCTTCATATAGTCCAGCTTCTCAGGTTATGTGCTGGGCATACAGATTGAATAAGTATGGTGAAAGGATACAACACTAATGCATACCTCTTCCAAATTTAAACTATGCAGTATCCCTTGCTGTTTGAATGACAACCTCTTAAGTCTATGTACAGATTTCTCAAAAGCACAATTAAGTGTTCTAGAATTCCCATTCTTCCCAGTGTTATCCATTAATTTGTTATGAACCATCACTGTCGAATGCCTTTGCATAGACGGTAAAACATCTTTCTGGTACTCTTTGCTTTCAGCCAGGATCCGTATGACATCAGCAATGATATATCTCCTTCCACATCCTCTTCTGAAGATGGCTGGAATTTCTGGCAATTCCCTATGTCCTATTGCAACCATTTGTGAATTTCCTTCAGCAAACTTTTACTTGCATGGGATATTAATGATTTTGTTCTATAATTTCCTCATTCTGCTGGATCACCTTTCTTTGGAATGGGCACAAATATGGATCTCTTCCAGTTAGCTGTCAAAGTAGGTGTCTTCCAACTTTCTTGGCAGAGACAAATAAACACCTCCAGCATTATATCAGTTTGTTGAAACATTTCAATGGGTATTCAGTCAATTTCTGGAGACTTGTTTTTCACCAATTCCTTCAGTGCAACTTGGACTTCTTCCTTCAATAGCATAAATTCTTGATCATATGCTACCTCCTATAATGGCTTGAACATTGACCAACTCTTTTTGGTACAGTGACTCTGTGTATTCTTCCCATCTCCTTCTGATGCTTCCTGAATCATTCAATATTTTGACTCCTTCAACACTGCAACTCAAGGCTTGACTTTTTTGTTCAGTTCTTTCAGCTTAAGAAATGCCAAGCATGTTTTTCCCTTTTGGCTTTCTAACTCTAGGTCTTTGTACATTTCATTATATTTTGTCTTCTTGAACCACCTTTTGAAATCTTCTGTTCAGCTCTTTTCCTTCATTGCTTCCTTTACTCTCCCCATTCAAGAGTTAAGTTTCAGAGAGTCTTATCTGACATCCATTTTGGTCTTTTCTGTCTTTTTAAAGACCTTTTGTGATCCCACAACTCATCTGGTCTTAGGTCATTAATGTTTAATGCATCCAATCTACTCTTCAGATGGTTTCTAAATTCAAGTGAGATATACTCAACATAAGGAGCTCTGATGGCATAATGCCTAAGGCATATGACTGCTAACCACAAGGTTGGCAGTTTAAACCCACCAGCCACTTCACAGAAGGAAGAATGGGCAATCTACTTCCATAAAGATTCACCACCTCAGAAACCCCAAAGGGGGTTGCTATGAATCAGAATCAACTTGATGGCAGTGAGTTTTTGTTTGTTTGTTTTTTAATTACTCAAGATCATACTTGGGCTCTTAGGGACTCCTAGGCTAGTCTCCTCTAATTCCACTAACACAACCTCTTGATTCATTCTTTAGATTATATGCAGATTGTATCCTTCATATCATATCCTTGTCAAATGTAAATATAATGATGACATTCTTCTATTTAATACCATTCAGTACTCACCAGGTATCATTCAGGGTAAAGTCTGAACAAGGGTCTCCACAACCTGGTCCTGCTTTATCTCCTACCAGTCTTATCTCCTGCCCCTCCTTTCCTCAGCATACTACAGCAGTCCAGAAGTACTTGCATTTTCCAGAATGAGCCATGCCTACTCTCACTTGAGGCTTTATAATCCAATTATAACGCTTGGTTGCTTTCCTTTCTCAATTTGTCCCTTGGCCCATAACTCCTACTATTTTTTAAGACTCATCTAAGGTGTCACCTCCTACAAGAAGCTTTTCCAGTTTTGACGTACTTTCCCCATAAGAAGCATTTCCAGATTGTGTACTTACAACACTATGCATGTATCTCTCCATTTAACACAGTGGCTTATTAAAATCATTTCTTAGTCAACAGGCAGTTAGCCACCCTAAAATAGGGACTACATCTTTTCTTTGTAATTCTAGTACTATAAATGCGGTAAGAACTGTAAATAAGTTAATAAGAGTTCTTGAGAAAAATAAACTAGAATCTTTGTACTTTCTCTCCTCAACAGAAGTCTGACTGTGGCCTATAGGTAGGTGATACCACCACTGTCTCTATCAAACCTGGCCAGAGGTGTTTTTTTCTTTTTCTTTTATTGGGCTTTTTGCTTTATTAGAACCTTACAAACATTCCCATACTTCAAATGAGGTAAAAATACTGCCTTCTAGGGTGCAAATCACATTGCTATAGAGATCTTCAAACCAAATTCCAGAAGAAAAATAATTTTATATGCTTTACTCCTGGCTCTTCTTTCTTAATGGTAGTGAGATCTTCCCTTTCCTGCCTCTGGGATGGTTCATTTTAAGCCTAGTGGGACAGCAAAACTAACCAATCCCCATGTTAGGTTTCCATACACCTTAACATGGTCCCATCCTTCAGAAGGATGCCACACATCACATTTACATTATCAACATGCTATACAATCCCCTTGATGGGCACAGCACTCATATCTGCATAGTCTCACTCAGTCATGTGGTGGGAGTTATAAAGAAGGGCTATATTAAGTAACTCACTGTACCACAAATATGAATTAAAATTAAAATCCCTTATAGTTGCAACTGCTTCAATCTGTTGCTTTTGAGATTTACAGTAATTTTTTGAGGTAGGTTATAAAGATATTAATCCCTAGTTTAAGAATCAAGAAGTTTGCCAGAATTACAACAACAACAAAAGAGTAACTGCTGAGGCTGCTGTGTACAACCAAAAACTTCATAAGAGTTGGCTCCTGGTTTGGATGTTTAGGGTCAGGGCTTCATTGGCCATCTCAGCTTATTGGCCTAATAAAATGTTTAGTGCTTCTGTTCTAACTTGTCATTCATTTCATAGTACCTAAAAAGTTTGCAAGTGGCTATCCAAGGCACAATAATTGGTCTCTATTCACCTGGAGCAATAAAGGAAGAAGAGTCAGGAATTGGAGAATGTGGAATGTGTGGCTAATTGTCTTCATGAACTGTCTTCCTTTGCCATGAGACCAGAAGAGCTAGAAGGTGCCCAGCTACCATTAACATTCCACGGAACATTCCAAAGATTTCATAGAAAAATCCTGATCAAAAGGGAGAAAATGCAGTCTCATGGACTCTAGATTTTATGAAGTCATAGAGGCTGGATGAACACCTGAAACTACTGCCCTAAAATAATCTTTACAACTTTAACCAAAAATATCCCCTTAAGTCTTTTTAAAACAATGTAATAGCTTATCTTAACTGGTTAAAAAAAAAGTCTGCCTTGAACACTATGCTCTTTTAAGAGTTATTTATATGGAGCTCTGGTGGCGTAGTGCCTAAGGCATTTGACAAACCCACCAGCCACTCCTCAGAAGGAAGGCAATCTACTTCCCTAGTGATACTGCCTTGGAAACCCAAAGAGGGGTTGCTATGAGTTGGATGTGACTAGATGGCAGTGAGATTATGTTGGCGGAGGAGAAACAACTCAGAAACTTGAGGAATGTAATCAATGTCACCAAACTGCCTATGTAGGAATGACTGAATTGGTGTATGCTTTGCTATATATATTCTCAACAACAACAAAATAAAATTAAAAAAAAAAAAGAAAAAGAAAGCTAGCTCACCAGAGATCAAAGAAAACCTTGGACTTTAGCATAAATCTTCTGAACCCTAGTCTGAGGCTCTTCCCATCATGCCACATATAGGCTTTTTAAGCAATTAACTGTGTGTTTCAGCAAAGCATCCTGCCCTCACTGGTTGCTGAGCAAAGCACTGTTGGTTCAAAGCCACCTTATGGTGTCTTTAGTTACATTATTATCAACTTTCAATTTCTCTGCCTTCTCCATGGAGACTAATTTTTTTCAATCACATTCAGGATAAATGACACATATTTGGAAGGCACATGTTTAAAACAAGGCTTCTCCCAAAGGATGGACAATTGCCAAAGCAGAAAACTGTAGGTCTGCCAACTCTTGTTCCTTGTCATTTCCAACAGACAATAACTAAGAACTATATGCCACTGAGTCAATTCCAACTCACAGCAACCCTACAGTATAGAGTAGAACTGCCCCATAGGGTTTCAAGGCTGTAAATCTTTACAGAAGCAGATTGCCACATCTTTCTCCCACGGAGTAGCTGGTGGGTTTGAATCACCCACCTTTTGACTAATAGCCAAATGCCTTAACCACTGTGAAACCAGAGGAATGTACAGATTCCCCGCTACTTAAGCTTTCATCATAAAATCTTCAGAAAAAGAGGTGATACTGGTAATAATTACACAAGTTGGAGGGTGCCTGTGTCCCTGAAGTGGACACAGGGCCAGGATCCCAGCAGGATGGATCAGGAAGAGGGCCAAATGACTGTTCAGGAAGCTGGGAAGTGGGAGCTGGCTTCACTCAGGTCTGATTTAATTAGGTGGAGGCAAGCTCCTGATGAAGAAAACTACTGCCCAGTCCTGCACAATACCTCTGACTGGCTACAGATTGAACAGTTGTGTCCACAGGTTTTCATTGGCTGATTTTCAGAAGCAGATTGCCAGGCCTTTCTTCCCACTCCATCTAAAACTGGAGTCCCTGGGTGGTGCAAACAGTTAATGTGCTCAGCTGCTAACCAAAAGATAAAGGGTGCCTTGGAACACCTGGTACCTTTCTTCTATGGAAATTCTATGGAGCATAGTTCTACTCTGACACACATGGGGTGCCATGAGTTAAAATCTATTCAATCACAACTGGCTTGTTAAATGAAACTAGTACTTAGGAGAACAAGGTTTAATACCCAACTTTGTATAACTTTGAAACAATCACTTAGTGGATTATAATGCCCACCTAGTACACAGAAACGTTCACAGGATCAAAGGAGAGTGTTTCATAGATGTAACGTCACTTTGGAACCCTTAAAGTGCAGTCAAATGTAAAATATTACCAATGCATAAAATGTGCTAACACACATGTTCCAGGAAGACAGGAGCTTACACACTTACACACACACACACAACACACAGTCTCCCAGCACCTAAAACAACCTGGCACACAGAAGGTGCTCATAAAAGCACTGAGCCCTGTGGGAACTACTGGAGAAATGTAAAGACACAGGGTCCTGGCCTTCCAGAAACTTTCATTCTTACTGGGAAGGCCAATACAAATTAAATGCTAATGGAATAAATACTGAAGAGGATTTTTAAAAGATCTATTAGAGATTATCTAATTTCAGTTGGATTAAGTTAAAAGTATCAGCCTACTCCAGATGGAT